>NC_079491.1:59222401-59555526 GCF_020520425.1 Spinacia oleracea | reverse complement strand
TGACCCTGTTAGCACAGGGAATATCCTCGCGGTCGATCTCCTCCTCCTACAAACATTCATACAATGATCAAGAATACAAGAATACAAGGGTACAAGAATACAAGAGTACAAGTTCAAAGCTCACCGGTAGTACAAAGCGTACAGGTGGAGCGAGCCTCGCCAAAAGGCCCTCAAGACTGCCTCTCCCATCTACAAAATCCTCCCAAGGGAGACAAATGGACTCGCCCCCAGCCTCCATGGCGCCCAAGTAGAACTTGTCAACATGGTCTCCGGTGGGTCCTTAGGGATAAGCCTGCCTCTCATACTATGTTGAAGAGACACTCGCTCCCCCAGATACCACATATGGAGATACACCCCCGGGAGCAAGACCCGCCGTCCAGACAAGAAATGGGCCCGCATGGCCGAAACAAGTATAGGCGCACTAGCAAAAGGACGCCAAACCACCTACAAAACGGAAAACTCAGACGAGTATACAAGTGCAACAGATAAAAAAGTCCAGAACAGTACAAAGGCATACATGCTCAATAGGCAAAACCCGCAAAGCTCTTCGGAAGGTCGCCAAAGACACAGTGATGCGCACCGCTCCTACCGAAGAGGCAGCATACGGGTAAGCCGCAACCCCAGTACGAGCCAGCGCCAAAGTCGAAAAATGCTCGTACACCCAGATCTTTAAAAAAGCAAGCAAAGGCATCGGTCAAATCCTATGTATACAAGATTCAAGATACAAACATACAAGTACAAGATAAAAAGTACAAGGAGTCCCAAATACCTTCAGCATGCTCCACAAAGCAGCAACACTCGCCTTGCTCTCCGGTGAAGTCCGGGAGACGTTCTTCATTTCATACAAAAGGTGGTTGTATGCCAGACCACCCTAGTTGAGGCCTGAAATAGCCCTCAAGTCACTCAAAGCTCCCAGGAAGCCAACCAACACCCGGCTACTCCTGCTTGGAGCCATCACTCTACTCACAAGGGCCAGGAGAAAGAGTCGAACCCTCTGCTCCGCATATATGTCCGTGCTGCGGATCCCAGCCATGATCACCGTCACAGGAGCACGGGTATCATCTGTTATCAAATAAACAACAGGGCCAATCAACTCCCTGACACCGTTCGAATTCCATGTCAACTCAAAGTTGAAAGTCACCTCCCTCTTAGAATTGGGGAGGCCTGTAATCATAGAAAACTCGAAAGGGGTAATGGTGATCTCCCCCCAGACCATATGAAAAGTGTTGGTGGTATCCCACCACCGCTTCAGCAGGGCCTGTAGTCGGGCTTTGATGCCCGTCCTCCCTTGAGCGTCTCCCAAAGCATGCCAGAAATCAACTAGGCCCGTCTGCATCCAAATCGCCCGAGCCTCCGCATCGTCATAGACAACCGGGAAAATATAATAAAGATCTCAAAGACCAAAACGTGCGCATCGGCTCCCCGTCAGCCTACAAATGTGTGGATAAGTTCAAGATCTATACACATTCAAGAGACAAATTCAAAGCACAGTACAAGACTCACCAAACCAGTGCGTGGCCCCTGGGACAGATGAAACTCTGGCCGAAATGCAAGATCCGAAGGCCGCCAACCATTGCCGTCAAAGGTAGGGACTCTCCGCGGTACCATTCATGGCTCCGGCACATTCATTGCCGCCTCTTCGTCATCCGAAGCATCTTCTGTAGCAGCTCGAACTGCCGAACATTCCGCGAGCTTCCTCCGGGTATGACGAGGCATGCTAAAGCATTCGAAATACAAAAATCAACATTCAAGATTGGGGGCTATCTTATACTAGCCCGTACTAAAATCAAGGTTCAAAATCCCAAGTGGCAATACGAGTTCAGCCAGGGACCTCTACTCCAACAGAGAATTCTACACCAATGCCTAGGCTATCCATGCCGAAGCAGGTGTACAAGTTCTACACCAACGCCTAGGCTATCCATGTCGAAGCAGGTATACAAGTTCTACACCAACGCCTAGGCTATCCATGCCGAAGCAAATATTCAAAAATTTTGCAAACAACATCTAGGCATCCTAGCCTACTCTTCTACAAAGCCCAACAAAGGTCACCAATGGGGCCACTATCTACAAATACCAAGTACAAGATTCAAGGAAAAGTTCAAAATTCTACAAGTTCCAACAGTACAAAATTCTACAAGTTCCAACAGTACAAAATTCTACAAGTTCCAATAGTTCAAGTTCAAGTGGCTGCCAGACAATTTTCTACAAGATTGAAGAAGCCTACTATCATACAAGAATCATATCAACAAGCATTTCAAAGTACAAAATCAAAACTACATGCAATCCTAGAGGTTATTTCATAAACAAAGCATGAAATACTTACATGGACAAGGCAAGAACAACAAGATCAAGGGGAGAGTAGTCAACCTTTGAGAGAGAGAAAAGCAAGAGAAATGAGTGTGGGTGCTCTTCAAATGGCACGACAAGGGGGCTTTTATAGCCAACCCCTGCGCCAAACGCCGAGCCTTGCGTCGGGCGCCGCGCTGCTGCATACGCGGAATCTTCTGCGTGCGGTTCTCCGTGCTGATTGCACGTTCTTTGCTGCTATGGTTTTCTGCACCAGGCATCAAGCATCAAATCATACTACTTTCCAAAATTACTAGTATATATCTGTTTCTCCAAACATCTGCAGATAAATATTTCAAGAATGCAAAAGTCCAAAAAATACAAGAATCCAGGCTATCGACTCCAAACGGACCCAAGCTCTAGGAAAGTCAGCCAAAATTTCAAGATCTTAAGAATCAATAAAAAGCTCTTCTCCCCAGCGAGCATATCCCCAGCGGATCAACTCCGGGTATTCAAAATTCAAAAATTCAAAATTCAAAAATTCAAGATTCAAAATTTTCGATTCCAAGCTCCGTCCTAAACCAAAGGCGGAAAAGCTGTACAAGTACAAGTCAGAGTTGTCATAACCGCACGGAGGTAGACTCTATCCTTTTTCCTAACGCCTGTTTTGTGCAGGTACCGACGTACAAAGAATTTTCTTGATTGCGGAACATCTTGACCGTTCTCCGTCCCGAGTCGAAAACTTTGACTTGCGCTTTCCTAACCGGACGCTCAGTCAAAGTGGGGGCTTCTGTAGACACCTAAATCGTGTCTCCCCATTGGGATGATGACGATACCATTATCCTTGCTAGGTGGTTGGAACAACTCCGTGCGGAAGTCCCAATTGCTAAAACATATTCCAAAAACCAAGATCCAAAATCCAATGCCCGAGACTGTTCCCATTATGGAACTCGGTACAAAATTCAATTTCCGAAAATCAATTTTAAAATCCAAGTACAATCTCACCCAACGGACCACTCCATTGGTCTTACAAGGCCTTTTCCAGTCGAAATGACACTAAGCAATCCAAATTCGGGCGCCGACCCACAAAACCGAGCAAGCCAGGCCTCGTCCCGTAAAACCGAATTCAAAATCCCTAAAACGGCTAGTTTTTAGTCGCAAACTTCCTTAACCCCCAAACAAGCTACGTGCCAAAATTCATACACTTTGTACAAAGGTACGCCCACTACAAGCCAAAAGCAAAGACGGCGTCATCGTCCTTGCTTGGCATCTTCTGTGCCACGTCAGCGGCGCCAAGCGCCGTTACGTTGTTGCGCTGGGCGCAGCTGTCACCTGGCGTTTAGCCCCTCATTTTCCTATTTAAAGCCCTAATTTCCAATACTTTAGAGCTGCAAAAAATTACAATTAGAACGTCGTAATTCTGAAATTGCCTCTCAAAAATCAAAATACAAAAACTTCAAAAATCTCATACAAATCTCAAATTTTCAAGCAAATGGGAGCTCCAAGAGGAATTCTAACCTAAGCCTAACTAGGTAATTCTGAATCCCAATCCTAATCTACCATGTTTCTATAATTTCTCTTTCAAAATGATTAGTAAAGTTGGCACTTTTACTCTTAAAAGTGTCACTTATAACAATCACATATTTTTACAAAATCAACACTTTCTATGATTCAAATACAAAGTCATGGATTCAATGATGTTTAAGGTTGTTTGTAATCACTTCCTTAAATTAGAATCATCTTCAAAACATGGAGTAATAAAAGGTGAGGCCTTTTTAATATTTAAAGGGTCTAATCTTTGAGATTCAAGACTCCACTTTTCAATATTCAAGTTCAAGTTTCATTTTCAAGATTCAATGATGTTTAAGGTTGTTTGTAATCACTTCCTTAAACTAGAATCATTTCAAATTATGGAGCACATCAAAGGTGAAACCTTTTTAACATTAAAAGGTCTAATCGTTGAGTTTCAAGACTCCTCATTTCAATATTCAAGTACAAATTTTATTTTCAAGATTCTATGATGTTTAAGGTTGTTTGTAATCACTTCCTTAAACTAGAATCATTTCAAAATATGGGGCATATCAAAGATGAAACCTTTTCAACATTAAAAGGTCTAATCTTTGAGATTCAAGACTCCTAAGTTCAATATCCAAGTTCAATATTCAAGATTCAATATTTCAAGTTCAATTTCTATGTCCAAAATCTAAGACGCTTTGGGATGAGAAACTTGTCCTAAAGTTGAGATTTTTAGACTTGAATCTGTGTCGGACGCACTTATTATTAAGAAGTCGTTTGGCGTTCGGATCTCAAATACAATAGTTCAATTTCAATATCGCATCTTTCAATTATGCACTTCAATACCGCAATTTCAATAACTTCATTCAATTGCACTTCAATATTGCAATTTCAATAATGCCTTTAAATATTGCACCTTTCAATTCCGCACTTACTATTTATGCAACTTTACTTGCCTAGTCCTTCTAGGAAATGTGGTTTCCCACCTAGTCCTTTTCTAGGTGGTGATGTATCTTTACTAATTACGCATTTATTTTCTATTGTGATGTTGCTTTACTTGTTTATTGCTTTCATCACCTCACATGCTAAATACAACAAAATGCAAAGTTACACCACGCTTAACAAAGATAATTTCTTGGACAAACCGGCCTTAGGTTCCCTTAAATTAACTTTAAAGCAAAGTGGTCACAATACAAAGTAGAAATTCTATGTGTTCAAATTCTAAATTCAAACCCACATAGTGTCATGACTAGAGTTATTCGAAAATGTTTTATGTCATGCATTTGGATACAATTTTTAAGGCTCGCGGAATAAGCATCTCGTTCCCTTGCCCGGATCTCACCCATCAGTTTCTAAGATTCAATGCCTTATCCAACATAGAGTCAATTTTGGTCTTTCCAAACGGGACCCTTAAAATCGTTTGGTGGCGACTCCTTCGAAATCCAAAAACATAAAAAGCTCCAAGTCCATATTCTCGTAGGGGAAATACAAAAGAGCACGTACAAAAAACAAAACCTACAGTAAACACCATATAAAACTTGTGCGTAATCATTGCATACCTTTGAGCCACTTATAGATTTTCTTTGACTCCTAAAGCTTAAATGTTTTGACCACTTTAGCCCAATCCTCCGCGAACTCTTTGAGGGTCAAAATATTGTATATGACATTCTGTAAGGCAACTTTGATCTGGGGAAAATCAATCAACGATCCTAATTTCCGGCTAAACTTCTACATAATATGCCACATACACCAACGATGTCTGGTTTTAGGCATTGACATTGCTATTCGAATTGCCTTCCTCATAGCAGCAACTTGGTCAGTCATCATTGCAGCAGGAGCTTTTCCCCCCATACACGACATCCATTCCCTAAAGAGCCACACAAATGTTTCCGCATCTTCATGGGACACTAATGCACAACCAAGCAATATAGTTTACCCATGGTGATTAACCCCGATAAAATTCGAAAATGGCAACTCATACTTATTTGTCAAGTACGTAGAGTCAAAACATACAACATCCCCAAAATACTGATAGGCAGCTCTGCTTCGAGCATCAACCCACATTACGTCCTTAAACTTCACTGTTTTATCAAGCCGGTGAAGATGAAAAAAATTTTGGTTATCCTTGGTCGTTTTATCTAAATAATTTATCATTGCAACAGCATCCCCATCTCTAATCCTTAGTCGCATCCTCTTATTTAAAATATTGTGCATATCTTTCTTCGTAAAACCTATATTCTCTACCCCATTCCTTCTGCCTGCTAAGTTGTTAAAAATCTGTGCAACAGGCGCCCCTGAATCGTGATCGTTTTCCATCTGTTTCAGGAGTGTCTGTGTTATTCTCTTCACCCGAAACATCGAAATATGGTTAGACTTGCTAGGCGTAGGAATGTGGTTAACATGTTCATTCACAACAGTCTTCACAACCCATATGTTCTCTTTACGAGCACCATACAGCATAACAGGGGAACCGTACTTCTTCGTCTTCCTCTTAACAATTGGTTCCTCAACACAGGTGACTATCTTCCCATTAACTTTTCGCCGGTAGTTTGGCCTTCCGTGACACTCGCACCTCCACACATAGGTCCTGGAATTTGATTTACCGTTTTCATTGTCTTTACCTAGGCTCCTATTCCCTCCCATACAGACCACACCAAAACCTTGCTGCTCCCCATAGGAACGATATAATAGCTGTTCAAAGCTTCCCAATTGTCAAATGTCATTCCAATAGCATGGCTCGCAACAACAGGACCAGTTGTCTCTTCGTAGGAGTCGTATAAACATCAAAATGGTTGGTTGACCCGCCTACATCAACCCCAAAACCACCTCCATCCCCATGACCCACGCCAGTTAATACATCCTCATGACCATAAGTGTTTCGTACGTCTACAATATCTTCTTCACCAACGATAAAATCTTCTGACTTATAATCATCCAGGTCATCGTCATTTTCCATAAACAATTCCTCATTTAGTTCATCTCCTGCATCCAGTGACTCATCATAATCATCAACCAACTCATAATCCTCCCCACATTCATCACCTTCTTCCGCATCTTCTCCAACTTCTTCATCATCAGTATCACCTGCCCCATCATCTTCCTCAAAACCCACATCACTACAAAAACCCTCTTCATCATCCAACAAATCATCCTCCCCATCATTTTCAACTACCTTAATAATAGCATATACAATACATTAATTTTGGAGAATCGTACATGTTTCCAATATCAAACTTATACAATTTTAAAACCTATTCATGTTTGGTATCATTAAATATAAACAATTAAGTCAACAATTAATAAAAACTTCCCAATATTTCAGACAATGCATGTCCTCTTAATCTCTAATCATTGCAAGGTTATTCACATTCATTAATTAAAAAATTTACAAGATTTCAGCAATATGGCGCTAATAGATAAAACATTATTTGCTAATTCACATTTTTCCAGCAATTCATGTTTTTCATTAATAAATCCTACAACTTTCCGATCTTATTGAATACGAATACATACCTGGTCTAACTGCAGCCTTCTTTTGCTCCTCCCTCCTTCTTCCTCCATAGATGCCCTGATTAGCGCCGATAATTGCGACTTATTGCTTAGAGAGCTTGATAAAACCCAAATTCAATCAATAAATTAATATAATGTAGACCATGGATGTCGACAAAGACAAATCTAAAGCTGGGAGAGAAATGCCAACAATATTCGCAAATCCATTGTTCAAGAACCAGATCTGAAAGGGGTGATGTTGATTAAGGAACCCAGATGTTGATTAGGTAACAAAAAGAATTTGAAGGAGACCCAGTTACTAATAGAAGGAAGGAGTAATTATTTTGGGTTCACAAGACGAATCTGATTAATTCACCAATTTTTTGCCTCCTACACTTTTAGCGAAATCTTTGGCGCAACTGATGAAACTTTCACTCTCTCTCTAGAATTTCAGTAAAACCAAATGGCGCTAAGAGTATAACCATTTTCCTTTTGATTTCCAAGCTGCTTTTACCCCACTTTTGAAGAAACCATTATTTTAATGCTAGTATACCATTTAAATGGTATACCCAGTATAGATTAAGACTTTCTCTATAAAGCACTATAGTAATTATTTTATACACTCTTATCTATTCTAATATTTTAAAACACAATGTTTGCATGTAATGATGCCGCGTGTCATCTCTTTTATATTATATATTTTTTTTTGTTAATTCATCATTTATATTCATGCTTTCCAATTCTCCTCCTTAATTACTTAGATATTCATTTTATTTCAAAAATACTTTTATTCATTTCACATTCTAAATTTAATTTCATTATACTTCAAATGTTTCACATTTTATTTTTCAAAATTTGCGTATCCTACTTTAAATGACATAAATGATGTACCCGAATTTTTAAATTAAGAAACTCGTGCATCGCACGGGGTAAAAACTAGTTCATATTTGATTGATTTTTTAATTTATTTGTATTCTAATTATGTAGGTACGATATCCAAATCAGTAGACTACTCTTAATTTTTAATAAAAATCCTACTGTGTACTTCGTATAATGGGTTTTTTTTATATAAAAAGATAATCTTATATGGAGTATTGGTTATATTCGTTACCAAATATAGAAAAGATAGTTTTAAAAAATATTCCCTATGCATAGAGTGAAATATTTTTTTATTTTAAGGAAAAGAGGATCAAATATTTTTATGAGGTGAAAGTTAACAAAATAATTATATAATCAAGTATTTTAATTTTTTTTAATAATATTTTTTACATCCATAAGAGAGAAAAATCAAAGAGTGACACTTGTCAACTCCACATTAATTTTTCTCTTTCTTCGTTCATAAATACTCGCAACGTTTGTCACTTTCACGCATGCCACTCCACAACTTAGATCGTCAATATCTTAAATTCTATCCAAGCAAAAATTATAAAAAGTTGATATTTTGAAAATACGTATTGCAACGAATCTACCAAGATCCCACGTAACTATGTTTTATTCGACATATAAATCATCAACAATAGTCAAAGTGAAAAATGTAAATAGTGTAAAAATATCAAACGTTTGAGTATTTATGAACAGAGAAAGTATATACTTCATATAGATAGATAAAAAAAATGAAAATTTGAGGTAGTAACTTGTAAAATTAAAAGTTTGTTAGATAGTATTTGACAAATTTTCGTTTAATTTACTCCCACTTGAAGGAAGTCTACAAAGATAGTCATGCATGTTAGTGGATCACTACTTAGTCATTTTATTCATTTCTTAATCATTATTTGAAATCTACTTCATTAACCCTCTAAAATTCCAAATGTAATCACTCTAAATTTAACTAATTTATGTTTATCAACCCAGATCAACTCACCCTAAACTTAATTAATTCGTTTTTATCAACACAGATCATTCACAGTTCAACTTTTTAAAATCCGATTAAAATTAATTGTCAGTTAATTAAATTAATCACACTGTACAATCACACAAACAAATACTGAAATATACTCCAAATAACCTCCCTCCCGTTCATGTTCTCCCTCCTCCTTTCCCACCTTTCCCTCTCTCTCTCTTACAGTGAGTTTGCAGCAACTAACCAACATCGAAATCACCAACTAATTTAACCCCACCAAACAAATTTTCTAAGCTCCATTGATTACGTCATCAATGGCGGAGTATTAGAGAAGAAACAACCAAAGTCACGACCCGCAATTGATTTTGACGTTTCCTCCGACTTTTCGTCTATTCTTAAAGCAACAGCCGACTTCATTTGACCCAGATCTTACTACCTGAATTGGGTTTTTAAAATAATCGAATTTGGTTTTCTGGGGTTTTAATCCGTATTTAATACGGTGCCCTCTCGTCTTTCTCTCTCATCAACTAATTTGCATCTGGGATTTGGCGGGTTCTCCCTCACTAATCTGGGTATTTTCCATATAGCTTTGATCTGATTGATTTTTCTCGCTGTTGAAGTTTTGATTGCATTGAATATTGATGGGGGTATTTGTTTTTGTGTTTGTTAGCAGTGTAAGATTGAGTTGATCAGGGGGGAGAATGGCGACGGTGGATTCTGGGCCTATTACGGCCGGACAGGTATATTACATGTCAATTAGTTATAATGTGGGCATGCATCAATTCGATTTCGGTTTTGATGATTGATACTTTTTTCGGGTTTTTCGGTACTATTATGAGTTGATTTGTGGAGGAAAAATAGTCAAAATACTATAGGTGGGTAGTAATGTGATTTTTGAAGGGAATTAGATTTTGCTATACACAAATAGTCAAATCTCCCTTGTTGTACACCAATGACACTTCTAAATCCAAAATTCTGGAACTGTTACTTGAACTCGAATACTAGTTTGTTCGATCAATGCAGGTTGCAGCCAATAATGTAGTTAATTTCTGATTAATTGAAATAGAATGTCCAAGAATCTTCAGTACATTTACAGTTTGTAGGCATTTGGAACTTGAAATGGGAATTTTTAAATTTTGAGATTTTAATATGAGAATTTCGGATCTAAAACCTCAAGGATTTCCGTAGTAGTCAGTAGATTTCTATGTTTCTTGTTGTTTGAATTCTTGACATAGGCAGGTTTCAAAAGTTCCATCAACTTGAATCAAATTCCAATCATTTTTTCAACATAATCAAACTTAAAACTGGGAAAATTAAGCATTTAAAATCAAAATGTCGGAAACCATACTGAGAACTGGATTCTTCCCACATAGTTTTGCTTAATTTCTTGCGTTGACTGCACTAACAAACAAGGATTTCAAATCTTATTTCATTACAGGATGAAATAGGTAGTTCTAACTTGCCTGACCTAAGCAAATGAGCCTTTTATCCCTTTTTCAGCAAAATGATGAAGGTGCTTCAGCTCTCTTCTTATCAAAATTTAACTCACTTCCTACGGACCTAACCAGTATCTCTTGCAGAAAACTGTTTGTTGACTGATTTAGTAGCTTTCATTCATGTTTGGAACTGCATATCATCTTTTCAAATCCAGGCCCATATAACAGAATAATCTGTAGTACTTGGCTCTGTTTTTCTCCACGTATATGATCTGTCTCCGCACATGACTTTTTTTTTGTTACCTGTTTGTATCAACTTTAATCCCGTATACATTGTAGGTATCTTTTCTACTTGGGTTTATACCGACTTTGGTTGCTTGGGTCTACTCTGAAATTTTGGAGTACAAGAGGTCATCATCTTATTCTAAAGTGTGAGTAGTCTCTTTTCTAAGTTCCTTCTGTAACTAACTGTGATCCAAACTGCGTTTGCATCAAAATAAACCATTTTTATGCATTTGTACAAGACTTGTAATGTTTCTAGTAATTCTATGGTATACAAATATTATTTATTATTTTGTTGTTTTGAATCATGTGTTACAACTCCATATGTTGTTTTAATATTTTTCTCCTTCGCGTTTATGGCAACAAATTCTGTTTTCTTTGAGTATCTCCTCCACATTTTTCTTCCTCCCCAGCTGGAGCCCATAGGGGAAAGGGGGTGGTGGTCGGTGGGGGTAAGATAGTTTTGTCAATTTTGTGAATTTGCTCAGACACGCTCCATGTTTTACATCTATTCTGCTTTTCCTTTCCTTATCTTTGATGACCCTAGATAGAACAATAGAAGATTTTGCATCTTTGCTACCGGTTTTGTCATTGTTATAGTCTGATGTCACTAGAAGAAAGAACTTCAAATGACAATAATGGTTATATCTGATGCAAGCGTTGACCCTTTATTTGGTTTATGTGGTTGTTTCAACATTGTCGCTTGCTGATATAAAACTTTGGTTCTTATACTCAATGGGATATCAGAACGTTTGAACTTGATTCTAATTGAATGGTATAAAAGAGTGGAGGTCTTGTTTTTTATTCAGGTTCATTAAGATTATAAAGGGGTCTAAATTTCCCATCTAATTAGCTCTAGATAGGTGTTTTATGGTCATCATTGAAGGATATACTGGTTACTTGGACATTGCGGTCCATAAGAAGTGGGCTTAGATATTTATGTTTTAAAAAATTTCTTTGTCAAATTAAATTAATATTTGTTTTGCTGCTTAAATTTGGTCATAAGTGGAGCTATTACAACATTCAATTGCAATGACATGGGTAAAAAAACTGTATTATCAGTATATTACATTATGCAGTGGGTTTTAACTTTTAAGGAATATGCATTGCTTATGCAAATTGGAATCAAGATCCACTTGCACTTGAAGGTACAATATTGAGCTCTTGTTAACAACTAAGGCATATAGATGGCGACAAAGCAAGGAGGTTATTGGAATTTACTTCCTGAGACTGGCATATTTTAGTTGTGTGGTACTCTGATTCTCTTGCAGATTATAGGATCATTTTGGGTTTATTAAGAAGTTGCACAGACATCGTTAAGCAGGTGTCACTATAATTTGGGCCAATGGTTTGGTTGATAAGAACTATAAGTGGATAATGTGTTGCAAGCTTGCAACTACCAAGGACTTCGCAACATTTCATGAGGAAACAAGCTTGACTTTTGGTGGAGTTGCTGGTGGTTTGAAATTTCCCTCTCGATTTTAAATTGCGCTTGTGATTAATTTTTTTTAGGGGAGTTGGGCGGATGTACGTTATAGTGCAAACCTTTTCTTTGATCTTCCTTCTCCTTTAGAATATCAATTAGGAATATTAATTTGGATAGCATAATTGTTTGTTTGAGTGGACCAAATCCTACCTCTTTCTGATTAGATATGGTATTGCTGTACATTTATTAGTTTCATATTTATATTAAGTTTAAGATCATATGTATCCTATTATCTCAATGTTTTGTGTCATGTCTTTCATCCTCCTTGTGTGGTGATTATAAGGTCTGTAAAAGTTCTTTGTGTTGAATGTAGTGCTTCTTTTGTATGTATTTTGAGTTGCTGTGCCTATGACCTATTAATTTACAGTAGTAAAAATGGAAATCATCTTATGAGAAAAGATACGTGATGAGTCCTGTGTTTTAGACTCTAAAATAATAATGTGTAGTGTGTGTAATTTCCTTTGGACATTTTAATTGTCTATAGTCTATACCCTATCTGTCTAGTAGTGCTAACTAAAAGTTTCTATAAATTTCTTCTGTTGAATGTGTGACTTTATCATGGCAGTCATTCAGACAATAATCTTGTTGAGTTGGGAAATGAGGTTGCGAAGGAAGATGATCGAGCGGTGCTTCTGGAAGGGGGTATTTCTAAAGCAACATCGCAAAAGTTTCCTATTTATAACATCAAGTCAAACTTAATAAGGTAGCTTTCTCAACATTCTGCTTTCTGCAGCTTAGGTTCAGTTTAGAACACTTTTGTGTTAAATACAATTCCCTTGGCGTATTCAGGTTTGTGACAATGGATGAGACTTTTTTGCTCGAGAACCGCGTTATATTGAGAGCCATGTAAGCAGTTTTATATCTGATTCGGATTTCTTACTCTGTTTTCCTTTTTTCTTCTTTATAATACGGAGTATATATTTTTGCTTTCAACTTATGATGGGTGTATCTCTGATAGTGCCGAGTTGGGGATAATTTTGGTGTACTTCTATATCTGTGACCGGACATATCTGCTGGGATCCTCAAAAAAGGTGCGTTTTATTTATTATGGGTAAATTCTACCTGACTTATGGTGTCAGTCTGGCCTTGTTGTCATTTCTACATCCACGGTTAAATAGCTTTTTCAGTAAAACAAAGTTGGTTCTCCTCTAATTCTGTCGATGGAAGTTTGTTTTATCACATATCACATGGTACAGAAGGACCGAAACCATATAAAAGATCTCAACCTGTGAATCTGACTGCATCTTCTTGTAGTGTTGTCTAACTTGTCTTGCTATTTGTCCTTCGAAATCTGTAGTTTTGATGCTTGGGTAGTTTCCACCTTTGTTTAGACTGGATTATTTTGTGAATAACTAAATGATGTGTGTATATTGCAAGTGTAGACATTTTATATAGCAGAGATGACTACTTGTACTTTCTACTCTAACAATACATTTTTCACTGAATCACAGAGTTATAATCTTATTTTTTAATACTGTAATGCAAGCTGTTGTTACTCTTTGGCTGTCGAAAAGGGTGATTATTTGTCAATCTCTAATTACATGTCTTACTTTTTCTTTTCCCGAATACTGACGTTTTAGTTTTCTTTTGACAGAACTACAATCGTGATATTTTCCTTTTTCTCTACTTGCTCCTGGTCATTGTCTCAGCAATGACTTCACTCAAGAAACATCAAGATAAGTCAGCATTTTCTGGGAAATCCATACTTTACTTGAACCGCCACCAGACTGAGGAATGGAAGGGTTGGATGCAGGCAAGTATTCTCTGAAATTATGTTTGTTATTTCTGCTTGTAAAAGGGAGCAATACAGAGTGCTCCTTGTTGAGTTATATATTGCCTGTTACTTGGCTGAGTTCAACTTGCTGAGATATTTAAATTGAGTTGTTGCGCCTACATGTGCTTATTATTTCACTTCTGCAATATTTTGACTCAATTTAGGGCTCTGGGAATTCTTGTTGTCTTTTTACTTTTGAGTTTTACTGGAAATGTGGAAAATATTTTTGAAACTCGAATATTCTTTAAAACAGAACCTTTTCTTTGAGGATCTGTGAGAGAGCAGGCTCTTCACAAGGGTAAGTCTGTGTAGATCTATTGACTTCGGAGGTCCACATTATTTGATGATTGTTATTGAAATATACAAAACAAGGTTAAAAAAATTTGCTCGTGATTTTTAAAATTAAATTTCGCTGTGACAGAGAGCTAATTCGTAGGAATGAATCTTATGAGAGTTATGACCACACCCATAATACTGAAGACACCGTTTTGTGTCTGACACCAATTGTACTGTCGACACTGCAACATCTAAGGCATCAAGTTCTGTTGTGTGACTTGACCTGATGTTTAATTATCCAGTCTCTCCTTGGAGTATCTTCTAGTGAATCAAGCTGTCAACAATTCTTTTCATGCTAGGTCTTGGTAGCTAACAGTAATATAACCAATGGATGACATCTTGCGTAATCCTTTACATCCATGGGCATACCTTAGCTTTTATGAGTTTGTGTGTTCTGAATTACTGATGATCCCACGAGATTGTTTTGTCAATGTTTGTGAGGACGTCATGTCTCATTCGTATTTAGTATTTTAACTATCCACTAATGCTGTAAACGCCTTTCAAGATGACAGGTTCTTTTTCTGATGTATCATTATTTTGCCGCTACGGAGATCTACAATGCTATACGTGTGTTTATTGCTGCATATGTTTGGATGACCGGATTCGGGAATTTTTCTTATTACTACATAAGAAAAGATTTTAGCCTGCCCCGCTTTGCTCAGGTAATATAATACTCCTATTCACGGGATATCGAGTGTAACATGATCATGCTATTATTATGACCGGCCTTTTCTAACATTGAACTCTACTGTTTTCTCTTGCAGATGATGTGGCGGCTAAATTTCTTTGTTGCCTTTTGCTGCATCGTTTTGAATAATGATTATATGTTATACTATATTTGTCCAATGCATACACTTTTTACTCTTATGGTGTATGGAGCCCTTGGTATATTTAACAAATACAACGAAATACCAACTGTGATGGCAGTGAAGCTTTTTTCATGTTTTCTAGTGGTCATACTTGTTTGGGAAGTTCCTGGAGTCTTCGACTTGATCTGGAGTCCTTTCATGTTCTTTTTGGGTCAGTTACTTCTTGTTTTTTATGCATTTACTTCTACATGGATGATACAAATTCTTTTTAGGTCACTGATCTTGGATTGAACAATTCAGTTTTTCTGACTATGATTTCTTGAAATGTAGGTTACACTGATCCTGCAAAACCAGATGTTCCTCGAGTACATGAATGGCATTTCAGATCTGGGCTTGATCGTTACGTATGGATCATTGGGATGATCTATGCCTATTACCACCCAACTGTAAGTTTCTAGAGTGCTTTTGTTTGTGTGTGATTAGCGGATAGTAATAATGTCACTAAATGCTGTTGAGTGTTGACTTTAGGCTAAAAATGTGGTACATGTTTACAGGTCGAAAAGTACTTGGAAAAGTTGGAGGAATCTGAACCAAAGAGGAGACATGCTATCAAAACTGGAATAGTTGCTGGTGCAGTAACTGTGAGTTGGATAATGGTGTGGTTGGTTATAGTTGCTGGTGCAGTAACTTCACAAACATGATATAATAAAAACTATCTGTATATTGCAGGTTGGTTATTTGTGGTATGAATACATATATAAGTTGGACAAAATATCATACAATAAATTGCACCCATACACATCATGGATTCCGATAACGTACGCCTTCCTCCCTTTTCATTTGCATTTTCTTTCTATTGTCTGTTAAGAATGTTGTTGATTGTAGTTGTTGTCTGTTACCACTGTTGAGTGACAATAATTTGTTTGTCTTGTGATATTTAATTATTGTGCATGCATCATTTTGTTGCAGTGTATATATATGCTTACGAAACGTCACCCACCAGCTGCGTAGTTTTTCTATGACTCTCTTCGCGTAAGTTTTTCTAAGCCATATGGTTATTTAACCCATTTCTGATTCGTATAACTTTGTAGTTTAATCTTTGAGTCACAAAATTTATTGTCGCCGGATATAGTTTCCTAGTTTCTCCTGTTCTAAATAAACTATTCACTGTTATTGGTGGCCAAATCACATGTTTTCAGCTGATTGTTGAAACATGAAAGCTTAAATCTTCTAGATATGTTTGTAACTTGAGGTGCCTTTTTTAAGATGTTTCTGCTTTGTCATCAGATGGCTTGGGAAGATCACCTTGGAAACTTACATATCTCAATTTCATATATGGTTAAGGTATCTTTTCTTGACATTGATAATCTGGCATTTGGCGTTTCTTGACATTGACGTGCCCATATATTTAATGTGCAGAACAAACACGCCCAATGGACAACCTAAGTGGCTTCTCTCTTTTATTCCAGAGTATCCTATGCTGAACTTTATGCTCACAACTGCTATCTATGTTTTGGTATATAAAACTCTTGTTTCCTGAGTGATCTGCATTCTACAATTGCTTCTCTTATACTTTACGTATTAATTTATTTTTGTTGCTTTTGCAGGTTTCCCATCGGATATTTGAGCTGACTAATGTGCTCAAGTCTGTATTCATTCCAACAAAGGACAATCGGCGATTGTTGCATAATTTCATTGCTGGTGTTGCCATTTCTGTGCTTTTGTATTTTGTTGCTGTTGTGCTCCTCCTAATTCCCAGTTCACCGGTAAGTGGTTTATGCAAAATCTTCCTTTAAAATATTTGAAATTGCCTTAATTTTCTGTTATAAATGATGAAACTGTGGAATACAAGGAAATATTACTGAATGGATTTGAGCGTTTAGAGATATTACTGAGGCGGAAATATTACTCTTTGTTGTAGGCCTGATACATGGAAAGAAGAATTCAGCTTACCTATACAACCACGTGGATGAACAGGGAAGATAGCTAGGATCAATCAGAAGTAGGGGACTTTTGAATATGTGGTCTCCTGTATGTATATTCTAGTTGATGAAACTGGTTATCGCGATGATTAATTAAATCATACTGGGGAACTGGGGTTAGAAGGCGTGGGAATAGAAGATTAGCAAGCAAATCTTTAAGAAGAAGATATGTAGTCAACCTCACGTCCAAGTGATATTGTGCATTAGTAATATAGCATCCTTATTTTTTTTTCGACCCTTACCCATATACCATTTTCGCTCCTATTGTGTTTGAGCCATAGCAAAATATAGGTTTTTACAGAAAGTTCCCGGGTGAGTAAAATTTGTTATTCAATTGTAATGAAAATTTTGTTGTATTTCCAAGCATTTATTATTATCTTTTCTCTTCTCTTGTTCAACTTGTATCATCAAATGGTCTTTTATGCTCAAGTGCACAACTAGACTACCAGCATGTAATTCAGTTGCAGCTCCAACTTTGAATTTAGACTTAAAATTGCTGATTTTACCTATAAATTAAGATTAAGATTAAGATTAAGATTAAGATTATTATTATGCAATTAATTTTCTGCTTAACTAAAAATAGTGGTTGATTTGACGGACTAGTTTATAAAACTATATAGCTAAGGGCTAATGAGTTGCTTCCTTGGTGAAGCACACGCTTAGTCACAATCTTGTTATTGCATATTTGCATCTGGCTAGCTAGTCATGCCTTTTGGATGTAGCTGAAATTAGGAATAAAGCATGTCAAAAATGGAATTAACCAAACAAAAGATTATCAAACTAACAACTAGTGACAAAACACTAACAACATGATAACGTGAAGAAATGCTGAATACCCTGCACCCTAGTCCCTATATATCACATGAACCAAGTAGAGATTAGTAGAGATTAGTAGAGATTAGTAGAGATTAGAGAATACCAAAGATGCCTATCAAAGGTCATCTAAGAGTCGTTCTTACCAGTTTCTAACTGTAAAAACACACACACGTGAAAACTCTTTTCTTCTCTACTACATACACCACCACCACTCAGCCTCAACAAAAGTATTACTCCACAAAATATCCATTCTGACATGGGGGATTATGAAGAACAAGATTTTCACGTTACAGGTATTGCTAATTCTTCTTAGTTATGTAACGCAATAACCCCTACATATTCTGCAACCAATTTTTATTATTATTATTATTATTATTATTATTATTATTATTATTTTCTTCTTTAAAGCATGCATTCAACAAATGATGACAAGTTATTCAACAAATGATCAAAGATGACAAGTTATTGATAACTAATCATCCCATTTCTTTCCTCTGAATGTGCATTCTTTTATTTCCAGTTTTCACTCTTCAGAATCCGCACTGTCTGCCTTTTTATTTTCGGCTTTTGTGCATAATAAACTAGCTAGTTTAAAGGGAAAATAAGGGAAAGGATGTATGCCTTTTGTTTTCTCCTCCCTCTCAACTGCAGGATTGGGGTTTGGTGGGGGAGGCTAAAATTGGAAATTGGTCATAGATTTTATTATTATTATTACTAAAATTCAACTTATTATTATTATTATTATTTATTACTTATTATTATTTTTATTATTATTATTTATTTATTAGTATTATATATTTATTTAATAGTATTTATTTATTAATTCTAATTATTATTAATGATTTAGTTTTATCATATTATTTATTTATTAATTATTGTTTACAGAGTATTAATTACGGATTATTATTTGTAAATTCTAATTCTAATTCTAATTAATTTTTTATAGCTTATTTCAGTTCAGCTCAAAAGAACATGGTCTAAGTAGCTCAACTCAAAAATAGAAATTGGTCATAGATTTTGTTTATCTATCTTAATTAATTAATATTTTAAAACAGAAAGATTTGCATGCCACTTGTCACCACCTTACAATTTAAGTTTATATATATATATATATATATATATATATATGTATATGTTAACTTATTTTGTACAACTCACCCTAAATATTTAATAGGAAGCTTTTAACGTTCTTAAAACTCCCAGTTAATCAACGCTTGATTATTTAGTTCATTGCCCCTTCAATTCAACTTCAAGTTTAGACACAAGAAGCAAGTTTTCAGACCAGCTAAAAGTGGTATAATTGACGAATGGCGAATGGCTTATGGTTTGGTTTATCATGTCAGCTACAAAAATCCACCCGACTCATGTTGCTCCACAAGAAGCCTCAACAATGATAAAGAGATCACATAATTTAAATTTAGCAATCCCTTGACATGAATAAAATCTAAGTACTGAATGATGCGGAAATGAGCACCAGAGAAACTGCTGATAAATTGTCAGTATCAGTCAATCAGCAAATGATTTGTTGAGCACTAAGCATATCCATTTTCCCTTTCTTATCGGTCTTTAGTTGATTTTCTCTGTGTAATTAATGTTCTTTGTTCAGTCAGAGACAATAATATATCAGAAGCTGTACCGAGTTCATCAGATGCAATGCAGCAACAAGGGTTAAAAAGGTGGATTCAAATAGCCATTTGCATAATTTTTATCCTTGTCGGAGAGTCCATAGCTGTATTACTTGGAAGATTATATTACAACAAGGGAGGTAACAGCAAATGGATGGGTACACTGGTGCAATTTGTAGGCTTCCCAGTTCTACTTCCACTATACTACATCTTCCCTAAGCAAGAAAATGCACCAAAAATGCATCCTCCATTGTTAAAGTTAAAGGTTGCATCAATCTACATAGTCCTAGGGCTGTTCGGAGCAGGAGCAAGTATGATGTACTCAGTAGGACTTGCATATATGCCAGTATCTACTTTTTCTCTCATATGTGCATCCCAATTGGCTTTCAATGCCTTATTTTCCTTGTTTATAAATTCACAGAAGTTTACACCTTACATAACAAATTCTTTGGTTCTGCTTACCATATCCTCAGCCTTACTTGTGTTCCAAACTAAATCTTCCCTTCCAGAAGGTGTTTCAAAGGGTAAATATGTCATTGGTATCTTGTGTGCTATTGGTAACTCAGCAGGATACGGACTGTCTCTTTCAGTAACAGAATTTACCTTTCAAAGGATACTGAAGAATGGAAGCTTCAAAGTGACATTAGATATGATAATTTCTCTGTCACTTATTGCAAGTTGTGCAGCAACAGTTGGACTTTTGGTAAGTGGAGAATGGAAGACTCTGAAAGCTGAGATGAACGGGTTTGAGCTCGGTAAAATGTCATATATAATGACTTTAATTTGGACAGCAATGTGTTGGCAGGTGTATACCATTGGATCATTAGGCCTGATCGTTAAAGTATCTTCCCTTTTTTCCAATGTGGTTGCTGCTTTAGGATTGCCGATTGTTCCAATACTAGCAGTCATATTTTTTCATGAAACAATGGATGGAGTAAAAGTGGTTTCCATATTGTTGGCCATCTGGGGATTTGTTTCATATACTTATCCTGCCTACCTTGATCTTTATAAACCCAAAACCAATAACCAAGTTACCACTAATGTATCTACAACTTATGTGAATGAAAGTTAGTTAGTTAGTAAGCTGCTTCGTTGCTGTTCAGATCATTCTGTTTAGAATAATTAAGATGTCACAAATACAATGGCAGCTATTTGTGTGTCTGATGAATATAATCATAGTTTTTCATCTCATCATAAAAGCAATGATTTTTTCTGTATACTCAGATCACTCTACGGTTTATCGTTTCTACAACAACCTCTGCATATTGCACAACAATTAATAGGCAAAACTTTCTATACAAAATTTGCCATTCCTTATTTTCTAGGGACAAAATCTAATACTTCCTCATTTTCTTAAATATTGCACAATGGTTGACTTGTACTCCTCCAACACACTATTTTGACTTTTAATATCTCAAATTATGTATAAGTAAAAATTATAAATATTAAATATTTAGAAAATACGATACGAATCTTTCATGATCTCACATGACTGAAAAAATACTTACGTATGAGTTACATAAAATTGCCAAAATCGTAGTTTAAATAGTGTAAAAATTAAAATGGTGCGATATTTAAGGAATGAAAGAAGTAGATAATCACGTCGCTTTTGTGAAAACCTCTAAGCTAACCAGCTGCTTCTCATGTTGAATAGCATTTTGACTCAATTTGACCTCAAAATGTATCTAAATCGAGAAAGTTGGACCAACCTACAATGAATGTTAGGAATGAATTTCCCTTCGATTGTATTGATGTCAGATTATGTTTATATGCAAACTAGTATTAGACCGAAACAGTCAAGGCCCAAAGACTACATAAGGCTAATTACAATACTAGGCCTATTTATAATACAAGCTAGGCTTAACCCCACTCAAGTTGGAGCATGCAAATCACAAATGCCTAACTTGTCGAGTAAGTATGAAAATTAACGTTTGCCTAATGCTTTCGTGAATATATCAGCAAGTTGTTCATCCGTCTGAACATGACTAGTACTAATAATGCCCTCTTTAATTGCGTCCCGGACATAGTGACAATCCACCTCAATATGTTTTGTGCGCTCATGGAAAACTTGATTATGGGCAATATGCAAAGCAGACGGACTATTACCAAAATAAAGCTCATTGCACGAGAGTGCTCCATTCCCAGACTACCAAGCAAAGCTTTAAGCTATTTTAACTCTGAATTAACTACAGCCAAAGACCGATACTCCGCCTTTGCGGAAGAACGAGACGTCGTGTGTTGCTTCTTGGTCTTCTAAGAAACCGGAGAATAACCAAGAAAAACCAGCCAACCAGTAAGCAAATGTCTCGTTAAAGGGAAACTCGCCAATCAAAGTCACACAATCCTGTTAATCGCAAGTCACAGCCGGCACACAAGAGAATCATATCCCTTATCCCAAACAACCTTTCAAATAATGCACAGTACGAAGCGCTACGTCCCAATGTTCTTGACGAAGGTGTTGCATGAATTGTGCCAGAATATGCACTATGTATGGTAGATCTAGGTGAGTGAATGACAAGTACATTAGACGACCCACAAGTCGACGATACATCTCCGAATCATCTATGAAAGCGCCATTAGCAAGTGCAAGAGTGTGGTTTTGTTCAATCGGAAACCCCGCCGGACGCGCCCCTTACATAGCCTGGAAAATAATATCAAGTGTGTATTGTAGGGGAATACAGTTAAATACATATAACATGTGCGGAACAATCCCCAAAGCCAGGAAACATGTATAAAGCACAGATTAAGCAAACTTACATTCGAAGCATGTTTTCCCGAGTTTATGATTCACGAACACGAACAAAGAACTCCAATCGTCGTTCCTCTATTGGGTTCACCGACACGTTCAGATCTGTCTTGATAATCGTAGCTTAGACAATATTCAAGCGTGTTTGCTTTTTGGGAAGAACAGTTTTGTGTAGAGAGCAAAACTGAAACTACGTAATTTCTGAATTAGGTTTAGGGTTAGGAAAACAACTAGGGAGTGTGGAATATAACCCAAAGGTTATATTTGTGTAACCGGCCAAGGCACAAGGCCTTAACCGGCCACACGCATGCCCACACTCACATGCAAGCCCAGCAGCAGCCGAAGCCCACAGCAGCCGAGTAGAAGCAATGGGTCGCGGGCCTTGCTTGCTATGCTCGCTGCGCTGCTGCCCCTTGTGCGCGCACAAGCTGTGCCGCGGGCTGGCTTACTTGCTGCACGCGAGCTTGCTGGCTCGTTGGGCCTTGCGCACATACGCGCTTGGCTCGATGGGCCGGCAACTCCGTTGAGGCTCGTATTCGCGACCAACGCCTTACGGCTATTATTTATCGTATCGTACACGACGAATCACCGTCGTACGATACGATTATTCGTTTCGCCCAGCTTAGGAATATTCGCGATACGATATACGATTCCGATCCAACGTCATATCGTATATTATGTTTTTCCGAACTAATTCCCGAAAAGCTATTAAATGAATTTCCGATTCATTTAATCCGGTGATCTGTTACATGCCATTGGTGTGACCTTATAGGTTCAGTCAAGAGTAACCTTTGAGCCTAATATAGATTAGAACTCACTGATCCGAAGCATTGCTCCAGCTAGCTGTTTCGATCACTTGATCTCACTAAATTAATTGTTCGTAATTAATCTCAACCTTGGTATTAGACTTAATACACCTTGGGTGAAGGACACATTTCCTTCAATCTCCCACTTGTCATTCAGACAAGTGTGCATTCACATTCCTTTGTTGCTTAGTGTTACTTGTTGAACATAAGGTAAGATCCAAGCCATCCTTATTAGGTCCAGAAGTGTTTCTCGGATTACTGAGTTCAACTGTTAAACTTTTACAGAAGGTTAAGCCTTAACCATTCTGAGCACGGCCATGTATTTTCACAGTATCTAACTCTCCGAGAGGCCTTGTTACACAACAACACCATATCCTATCAAAGATAGGAGGACAATCCATTCTTTCAATCTATGAACATTCACTTTGATTCATAGTACGCCCAATAACTGCTTTTATAGCCTCCTTTTACGGTGCGACATTTTGATAGCATTAGAGCGAACTAATTCTCAAACGAGCAATCATAATTACTCATGTTCAGAGGAATGGTTCTAATCACCATTAATAAGAACTTCTTATGACATGAATTTAATCTCTTAAAGTTTTCTCATGGTCAATCCGATACAAGATCCAATAAGTATTTATGCAAAAAGATTCTGACATCCAGTCAATCTAGTTCAAGAAACCGAACTACAAATCTACTTGCAATCTAATCTTCATTAGTCATTGGTTGTCCACCTTTCAATGACCTGGATTAGGGGTCCTTTGTGACTTCAATATTCAAGTTCACTTATGGGTGTTTCTTTGTCGAAGAATCCATCTTGACATTCCATTTGAATGTTTTGAATCACTTGGACTTTTCATTTAATACTAAACCAAATTAAATGAATATGAAAAAAGAAATTTCATAAATATGAAATGGTTAAACCAATTGTTTTAAACACAGATCTAACAGATGTTCTAAAACAAAACTTAGAAAATCAAAGCCATTCTCCAATATGCTTGATTCCCGTGGTTGCTACATGTGCGTTGTGCTTCACTTGTGGCAACGGTTTAGTCAATGGATCCACGACATTGTCGTCAGTTTCAACCTTGTAAATCTCGATTTCTTTCCGTTCAACAATTTCTCAAAGTATGTGAAATCTCCGCAGTACGTGCTTGGATTTCTGGTGGCTCCTAGGCTCCTTTGCCTGGGAAATGGCTCCGCTATTGTCCCAATACAAAGCCATTGGTCCTTTAATGGAGTGGACAACCCCAAGTTCTTCGATGAACTTCCGAATCCAAACAGCTTCCTTTGCTGCTTCTGAGGCAGCAATGTACTCGTCTTCAGTTGTAGAATCCGCAATGGTGCTTTGCTTATCACTTTTCCAGCTTACTGCTCCGCCATTGAGGCAGAACACAAAACCAGACTGTGATCTGAAATCATCTTTGTCGGTTTGAAAGCTTGCGTCCGTATAGCCTCTAACAATCAACTCATTTGTACCACCATAGACCAGAAACAAATCCTTAGTCCTTTTCAGGTACTTTAGGATATTCTTGGCAGCAGTCCAATGCGCCTCACCTGGGTCTGGCTGATACCTGCTCGTTGCACTGAGTGCGAATGAAACATCGGGCCTTGTACAAATCATAGCATACATGATGGATCCAATACCCGATCCTTGGTTTGCGTTGTGCGTTCTGTTATACACCGGAAATTAATGTGAGGATTATTCCACGAGGGGCTCCTTTCGTGTGGGCGCCTTTCTCGTGGGTCACCCCTACGTTCGTCAAAGTTAGGTTGCAAGTCTGCCATGATACTGTACCTCCCCACAGACGGCGCCAAATGTTGTGGGAACTTTAATTTGTGTGTGCTGACGTGTCACCCTTTCCACGGAGGTATCAGGTATGCGCTGGAATTGTCTTCTTACAACCTGCCAAAAAAGAATATTCTGGTAGGAATATTCCCTCCGATACCTAAGTAAGTATTTGGTAGAGAGAGAAAAAAGTTTAGAGAGAAGTTAGAGCAGAAATGTTTAAGGTAGGTGGGAATGAATTGATTGCCCTTTACCTTGCGATTTGGACTATCCGATACCTAAGTAAGTATTTGGTAGAGAGAGAAAAAAAGTTTAGAGAGAAGTTAGAGCAGAAATGTTTAAGGTAGGTGGGAATGAATTGATTGCCCTTTACCTTGCGATTTGGACTATTTATAGGGCCCAGGTTTAGGGATTTGTTTCTAAACCCTACATGTCTGATGGATTGATGCCTTTAGATGTGGGCATGTGTCCTCAATAGGAGTTGGATGGAGGGCTTAGTATGTTCCTCTTATAGGACTTTCCCTTGTAGGGCCTATCAAAGCTATGTAGAAGCCCAACTACCAGTTTGGTTTAGTCTACAGGAGGAGGTCTAGATACCTAAGAAGTGTCACCGCCACGTGTCCTTATACGATACGGCAGGAGTAAATGAGTACTTTATGCCACATCACCTTCCCTTGGGAAAGGCCTCTTATACTACCACCAAAAGCAAGAGAAGTTTTTCTCTTCCGTTCTAGGGACGTTGGTGTTAAACTGATGTTCGTGGACTAATTAGAGGAGCAACACTTGGGGCTCTCAGATCTTCGAAGCTTGCATACAAACGGGAGAACACGCTACAAAGGTTGTCATTCTTCAATCATAAATCTGGTTCATATTATTGTTATGCATGTGATCCTATGATAGATGTTAGGAAATTGTTTCCCGAAATTCCGCTTTATGCATCAATAGTATCATAGAGTGGTATTAGTTTTAGCCTCTTGCATAATGTTTTGATTAACTTTTATTTATTAAAAAAAGTTGATAGATAAGTATTTTAAAAGGTTAAATGATTAATTTTATACATTATAATTGATTTTGAAGAAATAATTTTTATTATAATGAAAAATTTTATCACTAAAAAATAGTTAACTTCTACATATATAAGGGTAACTTTTAAGCACTTTGAATTAACTTTTACTCCAGTGTTCGATATTTAATGTACACAACTTATAAATAAGAATTTATGCATCCGATTTGCAATAAATATTGTAAGACGGGATATGAAATTACCCAAAATGATTAAAAGCAAGTTTTTTTTATTTTAGTGATAACATTTTTCTTTTAAATAAAATTATCTCTTCAAAATTATTAATAAATGTATTTCTTTACAAAATTTCCCTCAAAAATATATTTCATAACATAACATAAAAAGCTATCAAATTGAGAGAAATTATCCCTTAAAATATGTGTATACCAGTAGCTAGTCTCTTGTGTGACTAGCCACACCATCAACTTGATGGTGTGATGTGCGCGCGGAGCTACAATGGAGAAAATACGTTATTGACTGGTGTTACTTGACTTTCTATGTTGGTGTTACTTATGTATTATATTCGTTGTTACTTTTCTTGTTTTACTGCAGTTACTTCAATTTCATATTTGAGGTTCCTTGTATAGACTGATGTTACTTTACTTTCTATGATGGTGTTACTTATACATTGTATTCGATGTTATTTTTCTTGTTTCATTGCAGTTTCATGTTAGAGGTTCTTTGTAAAGATTGTGTTACTTGACTTTCTATGTTGTTGTTACTTATACATTATATTCGCTGTTACTTTTCTTGTTTTATTGCAGTTTCTTCAATTTCATGTTAGAGGTTTATTGTATAGACCGGTGTTACTTAACTTTTTGTGCTGGTTTTACTTATACATTATATTCGATGTTACCTTTCTTGTTTTATTTCAGTTTCATGTTAGATGTTCTTTGTATAAACTAGTGTTACTTGACTATGTTGGTGTTACATATACATTGTAGTTGCTGTTATATTTCTTGTTTTGTGGCAGTTTATTCAATTTCATCTTATAGGTTCATTGTATAGTCTAATGTTACTTATACAATGTATCCGTGGTTACTTTTCTTGTTTTATTGCAGGTTCTTTAATTTCATGTTAGAGGTTCTTGTTATAGACTGGTGTTACTTGATTTTCTATGTTGGTGTTACTTTTAGTTATTGTAGTTTCTTCAATTTCATGTTATAGGTTTTTTGTATAGAACGGTGATACTTGACTTTCTATGCTGGTGTTACTTATACATTATAATATAGTCATCGTTACTTTTCTGGTTTTATTGAAGTTTCATGTTAGAGGTTCCATGTATAATTTGATGTTACTTTATTTTCTATGCTGGTGTTACTTTTAGATTACGTTAACCAACATACTAAGCTTTAAACACGATGAACTTATTTATAAATATGAATATGTCACGCCATCAAATTGATGGTGTGGCTGGTCACATACTCCCTCTTTAATTTAAAAAGATATATATACTTTGATCGGCACGTAGTTTTAGGAGGGTGAGTTGAATGTATTAAAATAACATAAAAGTTGGGTAGTGGGTGAATTATTTGGTATATTATAAACATGATGTGGGTAAGTATAGTGACCACAAGAAAGAAAGAAATATTAATATAATTGAAAGTGGAGACCAAAATATGTCAAAAAAGTAAAGTGTACTATATCTTTATAAAATACAGCCGTTTAAAAAAAATGTATATATCTTTTTAAAATATAACCATTTCAGAAAAGTATATATCTTTTTAAAACACGGAAGGAGTTTACTGGTCGATATAGTAGATGTGCAAGTGCAAGAGCTGTTATAGACGATTGATGAATATGCTGAAATGACCCCAAAGCAACATAAAGAGACGAAAAATAGAGTATAGCGACGTGTGAATATCCCCGACATTATTCAAATAAAATACACGTCGTTGTGGAGGAGAACCCGTTGCTTTCGTTCTTATCTTACTCCACTACTGATTAGTGTGATTACTACTCTTCATCTCCTTGGATTTCACCAGAGTGTTGTATCTTGTATATAAGCTTTTCGACAATGGCGTCCAAGCTTTCTACGTGTTTTCTCACCCATGGTTCCACCGCTTTTACCTCTAAACACTTCAATGTCCGCTTAACCGATTTAACTCATCGCAATTATCGATTGCATTCCGCTGCTTTTAAGCCTAATTTGAGGTACTAATTTCTCGCTTATTGTTTTAGGGTTTTGATTTTCTGTTCTTGTTTGAGTTTATAGATGCATTTATTGCTTTTGTTTGCTCTTCATTTAGCTTAATTGTGATAAACTGGTTGATGGTTTGGAGCTTTTTGTTGAGCTTGGTTTAATTGAATTGGGATTTTGTTTAGCTATGTCAAAGACCTCATGGCCGTTAAGAGTGAAACTATGCTAAAATTATCGACACCAATTCTCTAATTTTTTGCGAATTTGGGCATCAGGTTGGAGGATATTTTGGGGATGCCAAATATTTTATCCGTTTGATAATTTTATACTCTAATTGCAACTTGTAATATTTTGAACTAATTTATGATAATTAGTTTTAGGTGATTATTTGTGTAAATCCTGCCACAAAAAAAAGAATAAATTGTATCTTGGATAGTTACGTATGTTTGAGAAAGCTTGGGCTTCGTTGATTTTCCACGTACTCGAGATGGGGATGGAAGTCTTGCACATGGCTTCTTAAGTATATGGAGTACTAGAAAGAATTGATTGTATGTATTGGGTATTTTGGAGTGAATAGATTGCCCCCTTGAATGGAAAGGTCCTAATCATAGTATCATCCCTAAACTATAATTGAGGTAAAAGAGGTGACCTAACAAGACTGTCATCCCGAAACTATAATTGAGGTAAAAGAGGTGACCTAACAAGACTGGTGGATTTGGCATGTTGTTTAGACGGAAACCGGGGCTGCATTTAAGTGCTTGCCCATTTTCATTGAAACCTTAGAAGGACAAACAATCAAAATTATGTATATAAGGAACAATACGATTGTGTTAGGTACTCAATGAGGTATCTACCTAGTGTAAATAATGCTGTGATATTCGTTGACTCAAAACGTAATTGTTATGTCTGCCCATCAATCAGTTGGAACAGATTGAGCATTAGGATCAGAGTCCTAGAATGCAAAGAGACAACCATATGATAGAACTTATTTGTACCTTGTCGATCTATTACTTTGTAATGTAGAAGGAAATAGCGAAGAAAATAATCTTTGAAATTCTTAATTGCATTTACGCTCAATTCTGCAGGACGTGTTTAGATGTAAATATAATCTCCCCTATTAATATCATTCCTAAGATAAGGCTAAAAAGGAGGCTGTCATAGAGGTTCTAAAAGATGTTTGACTAGAGCTCATGGATCATCTATTCATCTGTTGAATAAAGGACATCATAATACGCTGACTTATGCTTGTAAGTTAGAACAGTAATGTTAACATGTTTTTGTTTGGGTATCTCGTGGCCTCGGATGATTCTTGACTTTGTTAAATGTCTTGTAGGTTGGTTTGTTTTCTTTGACTAGTTTTAGCCTTGCTGATTCTTACGTTTCTTTATTCTTTTTTCTTTGTTTTGTTGGTCTTTGCCCTCACATCTCAACCAAAAAAAGACCTTGTTGTCTAGGTCCACACTTATACTTTGATTTGTTGCAATTCTCAAATGAAAGATTACAGGTCAATAAAATCTCCCCGCTACTGCCCCGTATACATGCAAATCAGCAACCAAATGGTGAAGCAGATGCGGAAATTGAGAATGCTTCTAACGACCGTATTTCAAGCTTAACGCAAGAAATTATACCCCAGACTGATGTTAACGGTATGTGACTATACCCTTAATGCAACTTATTTTCATTACACCCTAATTATTATAAATGATGTTAGGAACCAAGTCATTCAATCATACATGTCTAATAATGGCATTAAAAAGTTGAATTTCAGTAACTTCAAGGTTTTGAGAATCAAAATGCTTTCTAACACATCTAGTCAAAGTTCATACCGGTGAAGTCAGAAAAACTGATATTTAGAGGCGTAACAGTTAAAGAGATTTAATAAGAAAAATGAACAAGAAAAAAAAGACAGCATGAGACACCTGTTATTATGAAGTGGGGGAAGTGTAGCAGAGATGAATTGCTAGTCCCAGTTTGCAGTATCCAACATCATCAGTTATTTAGTGGTTAAACTGATTGTTGACCAACAGTAATCATTTAGATGTTAGATAGAAAGATTGTCAAATCTGGACAAGATCTTTTAGTTTCAGCACAAGTATTTTCCCCTATCCCACCCCTACCCCAAAATAATATATGCTCCTCAAACACTATGTATTTGGTACAGTCAGCAACAGCAGACCAGAAATTCTGCCTCAGTCAGATGGTACCTCCAGTTTATCAAGTTCAACACAGCAGCCAGGGTTTAAGTGGTGGATTGTAATCGCGTTCTATATAGTTTGCGTCCTCCTTGGACAGTCAGTAGGTATGATACTTGGAAGATTGTATTTTAATGAAGGTGGGAATAGCCAATGGATGGCAACACTGGTGCAGTATGCAGGCTTTCCACTGCTATTACCCTTGTATCGCATCTTTCCAAAGAAATCAATCCAGAGTCACACACCAATTAATGAGCTTTCTCCTCTCAAGACTGCATCAATCTACCTGTTTTTTGGGCTGTTTGTGGCTGCAGTGGGTCTGATGTACTCAATAGGACTGCAATATGTACCTGTTTCTACTTTTTCTCTCTTGTGCGCGTCCCAATTGGCCTTCAATGCCCTCTTTTCTTTCTTCTTAAATTCACAGAAGTTCACACCCTACATAATTAATTCTCTTGTCCTGCTTACCATCTCATCTGTCTTACTGGTGATTCAGTCTGGTTCTTCCATTCCTGAAGGAGTTTCGAAGGCAAATTATGTCTTTGGTTTCATTTGTGCTATTGCTTATCCGATGGCATATGGACTGCTACTTACCTTAACAGAGTTTACCTTCCAAAAAATACTGAAGAATGATAGCTTTGAAGCAACATTGGATTTGCTTCTTCGTCAGTCATTTATTGCAAGTTGTGTAGCAGTGGTTGGAATCATAGCTACTGGGGACTGGAAAACCATAAAAATAGAAATGGATCAATTTAGGTTTGGAAAATTGTCATACGTGTTGACCTTAGTTTGCACAGCATTGAGTTGGCAAGTTTACAACATTGGTTTATTTGGATTGATAGTTAGGGTTTCATCGCTATTTTCCAATGTTGTTGCTACTTTGGGATTGCCTATTGTTCCAGTGCTAGCTGTGATATTTTTTAACGACATAATGGATGGGATAAAGGTGGTGGCCATGTTATTGGCCATTTGGGGATTTGTTTCATATGCGTATGATCAATACCTTGATGAATGTAGTAAATCTAAGACTGCAAATCCGACTCCTGCGTATGCATCTGGAGCCCTTGGGAATTAAAACTAGTTACGGGAAGATGGAAGAGAATACTCTAACAGCTCTTCAGGTCTTGAATCGGGTTTATTAGCTGATCTTAACCTCATTAGGTCTTTGCTGGTAGTTGAAAGCCTAACCAGCGAAGTTCTCCTGCTAAATTTGGATCTTCGAGGACATAGTTGTTTAAGGTTCAAGTTTCTTTGTATGAGGGCTTGAGGCCACTGTATTTTTGTAGCAATGTGCTCTACCAGAAAAATATTATTAGTCTTGTCTTATTTTTTTTTTTTTGTTTTTTTTTTTGAAGGTAAGGAAAATGTTGTGTTTTTACATGCCAATGTATTTTTATATCGATTTGTATTTGTTTCTTCAAAAAATGTAAAACGCGTATCTATTTATGTCATCTCACTTGAGAGCAAGATGTGGTTCTACATGAATTGTTTGATTGCTTGGTTCATTGAATAGTCACAAGGTACTTACACGAGCTATACATAATACAATACATTAATATTCCATTCGTCTGTTTTTATTCTTTCTGTTTGTTATCGTGCACGTCATTTAACAAATAAGTAGTGTGTATACCGGGCGATGCTCCGATTTCTATTTTAAATAATATAATTTGATTGTAGTATGAATAATTGTTATCTTTAACTATTTTCTTTACTTAAAAGTTATTTGGTGTTCAAATTAAAAATGTTTTGTCCATCAACATCTAGTGAAAGTATAAAATAATTGTTAGAGTTAGTACATAACAAATGGAGTAATAAACATTCAACATTCCAATTTATATACTTATTTACGTGGAGCAAAAATCATAACAAATAGTTGGCTAAGAGGGTAAGACTTCTACCTTACCTCTTATTGGTCTCATGTTCGAGACTTACTATGCGAAATTGTTTTGCGGATATTCCTTGCAATGTTGATGACATAATGCTTCCTGTTATTCGGATGGAACACGTACAAGAGGGGGGGTGAATTGTAATTTGGAACTTGCTTCTAACTTTTTGCGGAATTATAAAAGAAACTTAAAAGCAAGTATAGAAAATAATGCAAGAGAGAATTTAGCGTGGAAATCTTCTTGAAAATTATCAAGAAGACAAAACCACGACCACGGGGGATTTTAACGACGAGCTCTCATTCATCAAGCGAACGACCCTGTTACTAACTTAATTGGAAACTCTATCAACCCAAGTTCCCCGTGAACTTAGGATCCCATACAAAGAGTATAACATTCACGCTTAGTTGTGTTTAATACTCTCTCAAGACTTCACTCAAAGCCTTTCCAAATACAATAGGAACTCACTCAAGTTCCTAACCCAAACCTGTTACAATATATGAGAAGCGTAGAAGAACTGTAAAGGAACAAGAACTTTAGTGTAGGAACTGAAGGAACTTAGAACTCAGGAACTGACTCATAAACGTGGAACAAATATATTTTCTTTAATTACCTTCCACGTAAACCAGACTCTGTGGAATGACTGAGAAGTCAGACACCTTGGAATGAATGCTAAGATCCTCTTTTATAGTGTTGGAACTCCTAACTGCTTTCCCCATAATCTCTTCAACTATCAGCCATATTCCCATGTTCCTAGGCATGTACCCATGACCTCTATAGTTGATGAGAACGTGGTATATGAACGTGGATATAATGTACTTGGGGAACAAGCTAATACCAAGTAATGCATCCTAGTTTCTAGGCGTGATCCTAACATCAATAACTAATATGTCAGTTATATTTAACGTGTTATATTAAACGTGATTTAATAACTGATTTCATAGGATTCCTAAGTTAATAGGAACCTACCTAATTAATCTACTGATAAACGTATATTAATATTTGACTAACCTAGGATACCCAAATTAGTAGGACTCTAATTAATTAATTAGTTAATTCCAAGATACCCAACTTAACAAGACTCTAATTAATTCCAAAATATAAAACATATTTATCTTATTAAGAATCCTAGACTTAGTCAATTACCTATTTATTTAAGGACTTTTAATCAAATTAAAACTCTTAAATAAACTATCCTAAATCACGCTTACTGACAATTAGATTAATGCATATTGACATTATACTTAGGATGCATACCAAGTTCCTAGACACGAGTTCCACGAGTTCCTTTTAATACCTTGTTCCATTACCTTTCACGTTTCCACATACTCACATGAATCCTAGAAAATAAACTCTTGTTTCTTGTCTTCATGTTTCATGCTGCTCCGCATGTTGGTTGTTCCTCAGGAACAAGTGCTCCGCATGTTGGTTGTTCCTCGGGAACAAGTGCTCCTCGGGAACAATGGTTGATCCTCAGGAACAAGCATCTTTAGGAACAGCCATCTTTAGGAACAGCCATCTCTAGGAACATCCATCTTTAGGAACAACCGTCTTTAGGAACAGCCGTCTTTGGGAACAGCCGTCTTTGGGAACAGCCGTCTTTGGGAACAGACGTCTTTGGGAACAGCCGTCTTCGGGAACAGCCTTCTTTGGGAACAGCCATCTCTATTGGGATTCCTCTAGCTCATCTGGAGTTCTAGTTCTTCCGCATGAACTTTAAAACTCCCAGCTTCTCTAGAGTTTATCCTTAGGAACTGCTCTGCAATTCCAGCTCTGGATTTTATGCTTCTTTGTTATAAGCATCTCACAATCATCAACTTCCAGTAAGCTTTATTATTGATGACTTGGGCACAACTATTCATTAATGATCCTTGCACACATACAACTTGAAAACCACGTTAGTTGATTACGTTAGTTTGTCATCATCAAAACCATATTGGCTCAACAATTTCCCCCTTTTTGGTGATGACAAACCAAGGCAAAGTAATAATAAAACTAACAGAAACTTAGTAGCAAGATCATTATTTAGTAGAGAATAAAACATAAATAACTATTAATCATCTTATAAAAGTAGGAAATAAGTATCTTTGCCTTTTCTCTTCCCCCTTTGACATCATCAAAAAGTGTACTTCGTTTCAAGGATTTATAAACAATCTTCTAGATGTACATTGACACCACACCACCAAGAACATATAGTTAATGGTCAAACATGAGGCAAAAGAAAGTATTAATTTGCTCAAACGTCAATCTAGTAATATTAGCCATCCTCACGCATACATCAATAAATCAGTCAAAGAAGCTAAAGTGTAGTTGTCAACAGTATAATCTCATTTTCACCAAAGTGCAACACATTAATAAGAATAAGTCAAATGTCCAATGAGTTCCAAAGAAAATAGATAATTGATGGAAAAATTTATGAAGAGATAAGCAGGCTAATGGGATGAATAGATTTATTCCTTTGTCACTTGTTTCTCAAGCATGCCTCCCTTTTTCTCACAATTTCAACTGAAGTTCCTCCTCATAAAATACATTGTTGTTCCTTCTCTTTCTTTTTCTATTCTTCTTTAGCAGTACATAGTGTCCTTTTCTTCTTCATATAGTTTATTTGAAGCTTTTTGATAGTTCCTTCATTCGATAATTTTTGTAGGAACTTACGTTTATGGTGTAAGTTCCCTTGTGAATCATTAAAGAACTTGATATTTTTTAAAGATAATTCTTTGAGATACTGAAACCTTCATTTGTTTTTCAACTTGGAAACTTAACTGCTTGTAGGAACTTCTTATCCCTTCTATTTCTTCCTTCACATAGCTCTCCTTTTGTTCCCCTCTTTTTCTTTTTTTTCTTTTTTTTTTCATTTTTCTTCTGCCTTCCTTTTTTTTTTTCATCTCCTTTAATTTTACCTTTCAAAATTACATCTCTATTAATCACCTTCCTCATTTGTTCCCCCTCAACAATTGCTACATCATGTAAGTGACAAAGGAGGAATATTTAGTATAGAATTTTTATACAGTGATGAAATTTTTAAAATGTTTATGAAAATAAAATAAATCAATGTGTGATATTAATTGATTTGGATCTCTAATATGTTGTAGAGATACGGTAGGAAAAGTGTAGGAAATATTTTTGTGAGGAACAAGAGTTTAATTGGTGGATATCATGGAAGAAAGAAATTATCACACATTACAGGATTTGGACATTCTTAATAGTGCACATGGATCGAATGAAAAAGCCTTATTTTGTTCCATAAGGAAATGGAACTTCACTTTTTGCTTCTTTTTCCTTTTTATTAACGCATAAGCAGTTTGGAAACTAAGGGTAATATTACAAAGACATCAGTGAGTCCTTAATTCAATTCTAGCTCATGACTACGTACAAGACATAGAAAAATTGTAGTGTCAATTTTATAAGGAAGACTATTCACATAAACTCTACACCTATAATACACAATTCAATGAGTCTTAAGGGAAATTCAAAGAAAATTCAACGAATTTCAAACTTATATAAGATTTTCCTACATTATTAATAAGCCTTTTAGTGAGAGAATAAAATATATTGCTAATGAATCACTAGGAACAACTAGTGCCATGCGTTGTTCCCCCTCACTTAAGCATTCATATAGTCTAGTTATTAAATCAAGGAACACTACTTTTCTTGGGTTCCGTATTGAAACAAATAACAGACTGTTGAAATAAACATACCTCAGATTCGACTTAAAGTCAAAATTTTTCATTAAACATAGTTGTGAATCTTGAAGTGTTCCTTTGTCCGAAAGTTCCTCTTCGGATTTTGATCTATATTCCCATTTAAGGTGCTGATGTAATATGCCATCTAAAATGCCGCACCATCATGAGTTCCTAAGCATAAGTCACGGGTCATCAATGAACCAGCGAGTTCCTCAATGTTGAACTTGAACTTGCAGGAACAAGGAAGAAACTGGTGCGTCAAGTTTCTGACAGATTAGTGTGCACCTTTGTTTGTTCCTGTACCAATTCCTTAGGCAAGGGAACCCAACATGATTTGGGTCCCTTCTTGTTAGTAATGACTGTTAGAAATATAATTAAAACAACTACTACTACCAAGATACAATATGCATTCATATAAATGATATTCAATATATTCATGAAGCATATAAAATAATAATTCTTAGGCAAAAAAAAAAATTAGCAGTGTATAACGTTGCCGAAAAATTAAAAATTTCAAGTTCCACAGATTCTTGTGTGCATTTTCTCAAAAGTCGTTTCCTTGAACTAATTTAAATATACTGGAGTTTTAAAAATAAATTGAAAAATCGGCTATTAAAAATAGATTTTAGATTTTTCAAATTCGATTTTAAATCAAAATAAAACAGTAGTTCCATTAGAAACAATGCAAGGAACAAGCAATAAATTAATGTATGCACATAAATAAAGTCTAAAGGAAGATATATTTACCTTAGAAGATTGTCTGTTACACCTTGACTGGCCTTTATTTGACAATGAAATTCAGATCTCCCTTGTTCCTTTGAATATTTAGGACCGAGTTCCTTTCGTCAAGTTTCTTGTAATTGTTCCTCCTTCCAGGAACTTAACTCAGCAGGGTTGCCTGCTTATCAGCGAGTTCCGGCTCTGATACCAACTGTTATTCGGATGGAACACGTACAAGAGGGGGGGTGAATTGTAATTTGGAACTTGCTTCTAACTTTTTGCGGAATTATAAAAGAAACTTAAAAGCAAGTATAGAAAATAATGCAAGAGAGAATTTAGCGTGGAAATCTTCTTGAAAATTATCAAGAAGACAAAACCACGACCACGGGGGATTTTAACGACGAGCTCTCATTCATCAAGCGAACGACCCTGTTACTAACTTAATTGGAAACTCTATCAACCCAAGTTCCCCGTGAACTTAGGATCCCATACAAAGAGTATAACATTCACGCTTAGTTGTGTTTAATACTCTCTCAAGACTTCACTCAAAGCCTTTCCAAATACAATAGGAACTCACTCAAGTTCCTAACCCAAACCTGTTACAATATATGAGAAGCGTAGAAGAACTGTAAAGGAACAAGAACTTTAGTGTAGGAACTGAAGGAACTTAGAACTCAGGAACTAACTCATAAACGTGGAACAAATATATTTTCTTTAATTACCTTCCACGTAAACCAGACTCTGTGGAATGACTGAGAAGTCAGACACCTTGGAATGAATGCTAAGATCCTCTTTTATAGTGTTGGAACTCCTAACTGCTTTCCCCATAATCTCTTCAACTATCATCCATATTCCCATGTTCCTAGGCATGTACCCATGACCTCTATAGTTGATGAGAACGTGGTATATGAACGTGGATATAATGTACTTGGGGAACAAGCTAATACCAAGTAATGCATCCTAGTTTCTAGGCGTGATCCTAACATCAATAACTAATATGTCAGTTATATTTAACGTGTTATATTAAACGTGATTTAATAACTGATTTCATAGGATTCCTAAGTTAATAGGAACCTACCTAATTAATCTACTGATAAACGTATATTAATATTTGACTAACCTAGGATACCCAAATTAGTAGGACTCTAATTAATTAATTAGTTAATTCCAAGATACCCAACTTAACAAGACTCTAATTAATTAACTAATTAATTCCAAAATATAAAACATATTTATCTTATTAAGAATCCTAGACTTAGTCAATTACCTATTTATTTAAGGACTTTTAATCAAATTAAAACTCTTAAATAAACTATCCTAAATCACGCTTACTGACAATTAGATTAATGCATATTGACATTATACTTAGGATGCATACCAAGTTCCTAGACACGAGTTCCACGAGTTCCTTTTAATACCTTGTTCCATTACCTTTCACGTTTCCACATACTCACATGAATCCTAGAAAATAAACTCTTGTTTCTTGTCTTCATGTTTCATGCTGCTCCGCATGTTGGTTGTTCCTCAGGAACAAGTGCTCCGCATGTTGGTTGTTCCTCGGGAACAAGTGCTCCTCGGGAACAATGGTTGATCCTCAGGAACAAGCATCTTTAGGAACAGCCATCTTTAGGAACAGCCATCTCTAGGAACATCCATCTTTAGGAACAACCGTCTTTAGGAACAGCCGTCTTTGGGAACAGCCGTCTTTGGGAACAGCCGTCTTTGGGAACAGACGTCTTTGGGAACAGCCGTCTTCGGGAACAGCCTTCTTTGGGAACAGCCATCTCTATTGGGATTCCTCTAGCTCATCTGGAGTTCTAGTTCTTCCGCATGAACTTTAAAACTCCCAGCTTCTCTAGAGTTTATCCTTAGGAACTGCTCTGCAATTCCAGCTCTGGATTTTATGCTTCTTTGTTATAAGCATCTCACAATCATCAACTTCCAGTAAGCTTTATTATTGATGACTTGGGCACAACTATTCATTAATGATCCTTGCACACATACAACTTGAAAACCACGTTAGTTGATTACGTTAGTTTGTCATCATCAAAACCATATTGGCTCAACACTTCCTGTGAGAGGGGGTTTCACGTGTCACATATACTTTGTTATAAACGTCTTTTAATATATTAGTATAGATTAATGTAGATAAAAATTCTTTTTTTGTTTAACTTAAACAATGCAAATTACGTTTATTAATAATATTTTAATTTTTATCAAAAATATGACATTGGAAAAATGAGAAATATTTAACTTTTCAATGGGAAAGTGTGAGAGATTTAACTGCTAAAATGGCCCAATGAATTTGATTGGTTGAAGTAATCATTTGACATAATATTAGGACTTTTATGATACGATATAAAAGGAAAGTTCTAAGTGTGAAGATTAAAATGGAACACTAGAAACGGAAAGCATAAAGAATAAATTGGGACGGATAGAGTACCTTATACTGTCGTATTTGGGTTAAATAAAACTTCATCCCTTTCTAAAAATTTGCAATATTTTGGCTAGCACGTTTGCCAAGATACAATTTTGACCAGCCAGTTCAAAGCCAAGATTGATTGTGAGAAGCAGAAAGTTAACTTGAGGTCAACCCTAGGAAAAGTGGTATTCTATCGTCGTTTTGGTAATCCCAGAAGCGTAGGAATCAACTCGGCAATGAAACATAAAGCTAAACAACAATGGGAACCCTATATTTCTATGCAATGTGAGTGACCTTGCGAGCGAAAAAAAATTTAGGCCAGAGGACATTGCAATGGTGAATGAGTTCTTAGATGTGCTTCCGGAGGATATCCGAGAATGCCTCTTAATAGACCTATCGATTTCACAATAGACTTAGTACCTGGAACCGCACCTATTTCGGAAGCTCCGTATCGAATGACACTAGCAGAATTGAGTGACTTAAAGGGTCAACTGGAGGATTGGTTGGATAAGGGTTATATTAGGCCAAGTGCATCACCATGGGGAGTCCCAGTTCTGTTTGTGAAGAAGAATGACGGAAGTATGAGACTCTGTATAGATTACATGCATGGAACTCAATAAGGTCACAATCAAGAAGAAGTATCTTTTGCCTAGGATAGACGATTTATTTAACCAATTGAAAGGAGCGGGAATCTTCTCGAAGATCGATTTGCGTTCAAGTTATCTGCAATTGAGAATCACGAATAACGATATACCAAAGACTTCATTTTGGACTAGATACGGTCACTATGATTTCACGGTTATGCCATTTGGGTTGACTAATGCTCATGCAATATTCATGGACTTGATGAATCGTGTATTCCATGCATTTTTGGACAATTTTGTAGTGGCTTTCATAGATTATATCTTGGTGTATTCAAAGAGAGAAGAAGATCACGCAGAAAATTTAAGATCAGTGTTGAGTACACACAGAGACAACCAGTTGTATGCCAAATTTTCGAAGTGTGAGTTTTGGTTGGAAAAGGTGGCATTTCTAGGACATTTTGTGTCTGAAGAAGGAGTTGTAGTGAAACATACAAAGATCAAAGTTGTAAGTGAGTGGCCTACACCAAAGAGTGTCACAACCTTTCGAAGTTTTCTTGGTTTAGTTGGATACTATAGAAATTTCGTGCAAAATTTCTCTAGGATATCCAAACCAATGACTAGTTTGATGAAAAGTAGACTGAATTTGAGTGGAATGATCAGTGTGAGGAAGCATTCCAAGCCTTGAAGACACGCTTGACAACCGCGCGAGTGTTAATTATGCCAGATGAAGGTTATACGTATGATGTGTATAGAGATGTGCCCAAGAATGGTCTAGGGGGTGTGTTGATGCAGAACGGGAAGGTTATTGTGTATGCATCACGAAAATTGAAGCCTTACAAAGAGAATTACCCTACCCATGATTTGGAGCTAGCACCCATAGTGTTTGCATTGAAGATATGGATACACTATTTGTATGGTGTAAAATGTAAGATATTCACGGATCATTAGAGTTTGAAGTACATTTTCACATAGAAGGACTTAAATATGGTCCAAAGAAGGTGGTTGAAATTGATCAAAGACTACGATATAGAAATCTAATATCACGAAAGAAAAGAGAATGTAATTGTAAATGCCTTGAATAGGAAATCAAGCCATAGTGTGAATGTGTTAGTTGTTTCTAACGAATTATGCAAGGATATGCAACGATTGAATCTAGAAATTGTGAGTGGTGAATGTCCGGATGGAATCATGAATACTTTGACGATTCAACCATTTGTATTTAACGAAATGATGGAGAATCAAGCAAAAGATATCAACTTAGAGCGAATCAAGGAAAAGATTTCGCAAGGAAAAAAGACGATTTTAAGATCCACGAGGATGGAAGTTTGAGATAAAAGGGAAGGTGGTGTGTGTCTCAAAAGTGTGAATACTTGAAAGAGAAACTAAGGAGAGAAGGTCACAACACGTTGTATTCTGTGCACCCAGGAGGTGACAAGTTGTATAAGGATATGAAAGATTAATTATCTATGGGTGGCCAAGAGTGAAGTATGAAGTGGTTGAAATTATAGCTAAGTGTTTGACTTATCAGAAGGTTAAAATAGAGCATATGAGACCCCAAGGAAATATTTAACCATTAGAGACCCCAATTTGGAAGTGGGATTGTATATCGATGGGCTTTGTCACTTGTTTTCCTTAGTCAAGGGTTGGAAACAACAGTATTTGGGTTATGGTAGATAGGTTGATCAAGTCAACAGTGTTTACACCTATGAAGGAGACCTGGAAAATGGAGCAACTTGCTAAGGCTTACAGCAAATACGTGTAGGGGAATACAGTTAAATACATATAACATGTGCGGAAGATCCCCAAAGCCAGGAAACATGTATAAAGCACAGATTAAGCATATTTACATTCGAAGCGTGTTTTCCCGAGTTTAGTGTCAACGAACACGAACAAAGAACTCCAAATTTTGTTCCTCTATTTGGTTCACCGATACATTCAGATTCGTCTTGATAATCGTAGCTTAGACATTATTCAAGAGTTTGTTCTTTTTGGGAAGAACAATTCTAATGGAGGCACAGAGAGTTTAGGGTTTCTCTTGCCTTATGTTAGAATCTGATTTTTGCATTAGGTTAAGGAAAACATGTAGATTAGGTTATTATAATAACCTATCTAGTAAGCCAAGCCAACCGGCCAAGCACAAGGCTCAACCGGCCAGCAAGGCCCATAAGCACGCTGACACGCATAAGCGCACAACACTGCAGCGCTTGGGCTTGGGCCGACGTTGCTGCTGCTGTTCTGGCTTCCTTGCGCGCGGGCACAGCCGAGGCAGCAAGGCCATGGGCCCTTGCTCCTTGTGCTTTGCTCGTGGGCTTGCTTTCGTGTTTGCTTCATTTAATTATCATCCGATAATTTATTTTTCGTTTCGTACTTGACGATCCATTGTCGTACGATACGATTATTCGTTTCACCTAGCTTACGAATATACGCAATCACGATATACGATTTCACGATCCAATGTTAAATCGTATAATTATGTTTTTCGAACTAATTTCCTGAAAAGCTATTAAATGAATTTCCGATTCATTTAATCCAATGATCTGTTACATGCCAATGGTGTGACCTTATAGGTTGAGTCAAGAGTAAGCTGTGAGCCTAATATAGATTAGAACTCACTGATCTGAAGCATTGCTCCAGCTAGCTGTTTCGATCACTTGATCTCACTGAATTAATTGTTCGTAATTAATCTGAACCTTGGTATTAGACTAATGCACCTTGTGTAAAGGACATATTTCCTTCAATACGTTGTGAGACTACATGGTGTTCCTAAGGATATCATTTCGGATAGGGATTTATGGTTTCTTTCAAAATTCTGGAAGCGTTAAGAGGAACTTTGGTATGACATTGAAAATGAGTACATCATTCCATCCAGCAACAGATTAAAAAACTGAGAGAACAATTCATACACCTCGAAGACATGCTTCGTGCTTGTGTCATCGATTTCCAAGGAGGTCGGGAAGATATCCTAGATTTGATTGATTTTTCATACAACAATAGTTATCATGCCAGTATATGAATGGCACCATTTGAGGCCTTATATGTGTAGAAGTTCAATGTGTTGGAGTGACATTAGTGAGATATTGTGTAAGGACCTCAAATGATAGAGGATACGATGAACCAAGTTAGAAACATTTTGTCAAAGAATCAAGCAGCACAAGATCGCCAAAAGAGTTATGCAAACTTGAAACGCAGGGACGAAGAATTGCAAGTGGGTGACAAAGTGTTGCTCAAAGTTTCACCAATGAAGAGTATTGTATGAGGTTTGGCGACAAAGAAAAGCTAAGCCCAAAGTACATAAGTCCGTATGAGATTTTAGAAACAATTAACATGAAAGGTAACTTATAGACTAGCCTTACCCATGAATCTAAATCGATTGCATGATGTGTTTCACATTTCCCAATTGAGGAAATGTGAAACTGGAGACCATAGAGTTAGACTAGAGTTTCTCATTTGAGGAAACACCAGTTGAAATCCTAGATAGCAAGGTGCGTAGCATGCGAACCAAGGATGTTAAGATTGTCAAAGTGTTATGGCCTAACCAAGAGTCAGAAGAAGAAACTTGGAAGCTGAGGATGAAATGAGAAAGAAGTATCATGAGCTATTTTCCGAGGTTAGTTGAGTTACGGGGTCGTAACTCGTGCTTTTAAGGGGTGTAGAGTGCGGTAGAATCTCGCGCTTGTTGCCTTATTTCCCTTTTGTATGCTTATTTTAGTGTTTTTTTGTGAAATTGCACTTCAAGTTTATCGTTTTGCGTACTTGTTGTGTAAATATTACTCCCTCCGTCCCTTAATACCCGCACCGGTTTGACCGGTGCGGAGTTTAAGACACTTGAGTTGAATTATTAATTTAATAGGTGTTAGTTGATAGTAGGGTATTTTTTTTAATATAGTTAGTAGGAAATGTGTAAGGGGTGGGGAGTGGTGAGTGGGGGTTGTGAATTTTTAAATGATTTTTGTAGGGAGTAGGGGGTGTAAGTGGGTTAGTAGGTAAGTGTGAGAAATAATATAATATTGATAAAAAATTTCATTTATAGAAGCGGTGCAAGTAATAAGGGACGACTCGAAAAGGAAAACGATGCGAGTATTAAGGGACGGAGGGAGTAGTAAAGAAAGGAAATGTTTAATTATAAAAGAGTACAATAACAAAAAAAATCAAGTAAAGTAGCAAAACAATTAAAGTTTCAAGATGTTCAAGCAAATTTCAGCTTTTGTTTCCCTCGGGACGCAACTTCTTTTAAGAAGGGTATACTATAATGCCACGTATTATTATTAAATTATAAATATATTCTCAACTTCCTATTAAGTTGTTCAAAGAAGTCCTATGTATTGCAGTCTTGTAGAGATCTCAAATTCTCAATTGGCCTCAGATAATACCAGTTTGCCTTGCCTATTTTAGGAGTACTGGCCAGGTCTTTTTTTCTATTGCCGGTGCTTTTTCGATGTTCAATTTTTCATGCGTTGAGAGTTATAGTTGTTGAAATGCTATTTGTGAAGTCAATTGATTTTTGTGGAGTAGTTTGTTGTTTTAGCTTGTTATAAGGTGTTTTTGGTTCCTTATTTTGGGTTGTTGTTGTGCCTCCTAATTCTTTGTCAAACAATAACTATAACAATGGTAACTATATTTACATATTGGTCACTATATGTTAAAAAGGTGATTAATTGATTATGTTTAAATGCGTTGCTATATTATGTAAAATAAAGGTCACTATTTATTCAAAAGGGTTACTATATATTAGCCTATGTAGGACTTGAACCTACATCTTCTGTGCTCATAAAAGTGCACAGTGTGAGGGGGTCGAAAAAGCACGAGGCTAATGCGTGACCTCGTCCCTCGTGGGTGTGACGATTCTTTTTATTCAATCAAGTGTAATTGGATTTCCTGTGAGTTTACACCCAATTGACTAGTAATATAGGAGTCGCCATTCAGTTTTTAACGACAATGAGAAAAACTGACAATACCCGGTTATCGTGACATAAAGGGAGTGCAATTATGTTTGACCACGACGGCCGTAGGTTCCCTTGTGATCCCTGGTGTGGGGATCTCTCAACATACACCCGCAAGGTAGAGATTGAGGGTTCGAGGGACTGTAACTACCGAGAGGAGTACTCGCTCGTCGATAACTCCAGAGGCAGGATATCCTTACTAGCTCAACATAAATAATTGAAGGGACATGCGTTAACTATTAAACTAATCTGAGTTGATTTTAGCAATATGCAACATATAATACTAGATCGATCGCGATTATCTGATTTAAATAGCATTAAGGGACCTAGCATGATAATCCAATTTCCCAAAAATATTATATTTGTTAGGCGTGGTAGAACAATCAGATTTAGTTAGTTTAACAGTTCATAAAAAGGGCGAGGAAAGCAATTAAATCATAGAAAAGGGGCACATTACGACGCACCCTTGAGAGGTGCGTCACGGTTCTCAGAAAACTAACCACTTTGACTTTGCTATTTCTCCTTTTTATTTAACGAATCTCAAATTATGGGACAGGATACGTTCTGTTCGATTTATGGATCGATTGCGACAGAACGCGTGAACAATTTCGCAGCGTGAGGCTTAGGCTAGGGGTTGGAGTCAATACTCAGAATATGAATTGTGTGTGTTGTGATTTCACGTCGAACTTGGGCTATATTTATAGGAAAGAGTTTTTGGAAAGATAGAATTGCAGAGCTCTAATCCACAAAGAATTAGGAAAAAACACGTACCCAGGTAATTCCAGCGCCCAGGCCTGGGCGCCGAAGATTTCGGCGCCCAGAGCCAGGCGTTGAAAATAGGGTCTGGGCTGTTTTCTTAGTCAGATTCGGATTCCTGAAATCCGTAGTGTTTGAGACTTAATCGAGTCTTTTAGTGCGTATCAATTTCATGACGGAATGCGTCTGGGCCCGTTACGAACTCTAGGCTCGTTAGGATTTTAATTAATACGTAACTCTTATTTCCGAATCATATTAGGAATAGGATTCTCGCAGTTTTCTATCTCATTTAGGATTTATGTTGGAGTGCAACACCTAATTCTGACAGGTTTGTATCTTTTATGACTTGCCACTTTTAGAAGCTACCCTTTACGACAGTTACTATTTTTAGCAGGTTTCCATAAATAGCAGGTTTCTATAAATAGCAGGTTTCGGGTGAAACGAGAAGGGTGATTGAGATTCGTTATTTTATAGGAGATGCGTTGTCAAGTGGAGATTTATGTTTTCATCATCGAACCTTCCCTTTCGGGAATGGGGACAAAAGTAGGTGTGTACAGTTAGCCCCCACTTTGACTGAGTCTTGGAGTAAGACGATGGTCAAAGTATTAGACGGAGTGCGTCACACAAGCCATGGTGACCTGTTTTTTGCGAGGGTCTCACGAGCCCCCGAGTGATAACATTTCACTTAAGGGTCATCACTTTGAAGTGTCGACATATCCCTCATGTGTCATTGGGATTTGTCAACTGATAGTATAGAAACTTCCTCACTTTGTCATTGGAAGGATCTAAAGGTGCGTAGAAACTCCCTCACTTTGTCATTGGGAGTAGCTACAGATGTTTTCGAAATCAAAGCTGTAAAGTGTAATTGGGCCTGGCCAAGCCCAATCACGAGGTAAAAATGTTTTTAAAGATTCTCATTTTTAGGGTTAGCTAAACGAGAAAACCCCCTTGTTTTTATGGGACGTAAAACGAAGGAAAATCCAGCACATCGTTCTTTTTTTGGAAAAAACGGAAAACCAATCTTTGAATTTTTTGTGGAAAAAGGAAATCTACTCACATCGTTCTTTTTTGGAAAAATGGAAAACCAAAAGCTACTCATATCGTTTTTGGGAAAAACGGAAAACCAAAAAGCTACTCACATTGTTTTTGGGAAAAACGGAAAACCAAAAAGAGTTATCGCTGCAGCGACTAAGGACCTGCGCGGTTAGTGACGCAGACCCCGCCGGCTAAAGATGGCGAGCCTGTCCGCTAAGGGTGGACACCCCGTCCGATAGAAGTGGACGAATCTGTTTTGAAATTTGTTTGTGTTTATTTTTTTGAAAATAAGGACCTACGTGGTTTGCGCCGTAGACCCCGCCGGCTGAAGATGGCGAGCCTATTTCATTTTGTTTTTGAAGATTCTAGTTTTCGAAAACTGAGGACCTGCGCGGCTAGTGACGCAGACCCCGCCCGCTGCGGGTGGGCGAGCCCTGTCCGCTGAGGGTGGACGCCCCTGAATTCGTTTTTCAATTTGGGATTCGCGTGGTTCGTGACGCGATCCTGCCCACTAAGATGGGCAAGTTTCCTACTTTTTTTTCATCGTGATTTTTTTTGAGAATTTCTTTGATTCATTCTTGCAAGAGCGAATTCTTTCGAGGGATGCTCGGATTTAGTTGTAACCTGAACGTGGGTTGACAACGGGTTTAGACGGACCTTTGTCTTGGGACCGTCTGCTTTCGTGGTTTTGAGCTAGTCTTTACGGCTCGATTTTTGCCACTACTTGGTCTTTGATCAGAGGACCATGCACAAGTGTCAATGACGACCTTTCTCTGAGGTCGAACCTGCTTTTTTTTTGAGATATCCAAACATGAGATGGTGTATGGCGTAGTCCGGGAATGTGATTTTGATTGTGCACTCCTTGTTGGAGTATATTTTTTCGCGAGCCCCCAAGCACTGGGGCTCGTCGGTCGTTTTTCGCATCTTGTAATCATGTTTGGGGTCATGCTCGTATGCGCGAGCGACCTTTTATAGTAGTGTGCTACTTTAGCGAGGCCGTGGAGTGCGACTTCAGTTTTCAGGCGACATCCGGTTTTAGCTTGGCCCGGATTAATCCTTTGACAGACAAATATTTTTTATTTGGGAGACCAACGACTTAACGACACACATTTTTGGTGTTTCGAAGAATGACCATGATATTTATTTTGATTTGAAAAGTGTACATAAGCATTTTCTGAGACAAGTCTAAGTTTCGACCAGTTTTAATGTTTATTTTTGCTTATTTGGGAGCTAAAGGTGCTTTTGGGCTTGATCCTACTTGCAATAGGGCCTCGTGTTTAGCAACACGGTTTTAAGTCCTTTCCTGTTCCGCGTTTTGTGAAATCTGGGCCTTGGGCTGCATTTCCGGCGCCCAAGGCTAGGCGTTAAACATTTCGGCGCCCAACCATGGGCGCTGGAAGTCTTTTCGTGGTGATATTTGACTTTCGGATTTCCTAACACGTTTCCGAATGGGATCAGGATGTCACTGGGTGCGTTCAGCTATATATAGGGGCTACATACGTCCCTATTTTCCACCACTCTCAATTTCTTTCTCTCTTTTTTGCTGTGTTTTAATTACTCATTGCTTTTTCCATGTCGATCCCTACTTTCACACTCCAACGGACTGTTAGGCGTTGGCTACGGGCCCTTACTCCCACAGAAAAGGCTTTGTTAAAAGAATACCACTTAGAGGCACTTTTAGGCTTACAACAAATTAATATTGATTATAACTTTCTGCACGCTGCCCTAAGCTTTTGGGACTCCGATCATCATGTTTTTGCCTTTCGGGGCAACGAAATATGTCCTTTGCCAGATGAATTTGCTGCTTGGTTATCCTACTAATGCTACTCCTGCTACCCCTGGCACTATTTGTAATCCCCCGTAAATTTATAAATTTTATTAATATATTTTAACGTATGTTATTTGTATTTAAATAGAATTTATGAATTTTAAGTAATTAACATATAATTAACGTATATTTATTTTATTTTAAGTACGTTCTAAATATTTAACGTTTTTTTTAACTTTATTATATTAATAGATTTAATGTTTATTTAATTCTATTTAAATATATTCTAAATATTTTAACGTTTGTGCAGTCAAGAATAATTTTAGAAATTTTATGTTGAAAAGAATTTGAATTAGGAAGACTCGTTGAATTCGGAAAACGATCCTAATCGATTTTGGATTCAAATTCTAAAACTAAATACTAATCCTAGCCCAATTAGATTTCTAGCCCATAAAATATCTAAGTCCCAACTAACCCCAATAGTTTACTCACTATTGTTTTCTCTCTCCTCTCAAACCCTCATGAAGTCTCACGTACTTTTGCTCTCTCCTTTCACGTGAAACTCACAAAACACACAAACTCACAAACCCTCTCATCCCTCCTTCTCCATCCGCCGCACCAGCCGCCGTGACTGCTGCCGCGCCACCGTCGCCCTTCGACGTCCGGTACTCTCCTCCTCCCTCTTCTCTTTAGTTTTTTCTTTTCTTTCTTGTTTTTCGCTCCTCCTCACCTTGTTTTTCTTGGCCGTCGAACCAGCACCACCGCGCGCTGCACCACTTGCACCGCCGCTGCGGCCCTGCCTAGCCGACCTCCCTCCTTTCTCCTCCACACACGCACTCTCTTCTGTGCTTCTTGCTCGAACACGCAACAACCAAGTGCGCCCACCGCAGTCACCACCTCCAGCCGCGTCGCCCGTTCTCCGCGACCACCTCCCTTGCTGCCGCGCCGTGCACCACCGCCCAGCCTCTCCTCTCCTCTTTAGTTTGGTTGATTTTCTTAAACCCTAAGTTATTTAAATGTTTTAATTAAGTTTATTAATTTAATTTATGTTCCTTGAATTGAATTAAATTTATGATTTTTTGATTAAGTTATGAAATTTCAGATTATATGTTGTTGAAATTAATTTAATTATTTTCAGATTTATTAACTACGTTTAAGTTAGGGTTTTAATGAAGTTTTATTAATTTAATTCATGTTTATTGAATGAAATTATAAGTTTTTATGATTAAGTTAGATTTTCAGATTATACATTATGCTTAATTGATAATTTAATTTTCAGATTACATAGTTGAATTGAGATAAGGAATTTAATTATTAAAGCATGAATTTTTAAGGTTTTATTGTTCTAAAATAATAATAGAATGATTATACATTATTAAAGCTATTATTTTTATGATTTTAAGAATGTTAATTATGTTTTGGAGTAGTTTGAAATTAGTTATATTTCTGAAAATTTAAAGTACGATGTTTGCAAAGAGTTTTCAACGAATTTCAATCACTAATTCAATAATTATGATGCTAGGAAATCAAAGGTTTAAGTTTTGATATTGGGGAATGTTCTAAATATGTTTAGGATGCATTTAGAATGCTTTGTTATGGTTGCCAATGACTAGGAATTGATTTGGGTACGTTTCTTGATTGTTTTAGGCGGAGAATTCTTTGTGGGCGACTTTTGAATTCGTTAAAGTGGCCTATCAGTTTGTTTACACAAGGTACGTACATACCTGTGTGCTTGGATGTGTGTTGTATTGAGAATATGATGAATATATTTATGAACTTGTTTATGTTGGAATTTCATGTTCAATGTCGTTGAATTAATGCGTTGAGCATAGAACTTTGTTTATAAGAATTGAATCATGTTAGCATGGAATATTGATGCAAGCATGTTGGTTTTGTGGAACTTTATATTATTTAATATTGGTTTAGATCTTTATTGATCGTTGTTCCTCTTTAGATTTTCACTACCTTATAAGGGCCGAGGACCTTGTTTGGTAGTTGAACCTTATACCTAATAAAAGGTTTTTAAATATGGATAAAGAAAGGATTAAAATAGTTGGAATTGGCTGTTGGTTGAACGTTGTGATCACTGGTTTAATTCAAAGATAAAAGAAGTTGTGTTTACTTGTTGAATATAATATTTATGTTTGATGAGTCATAACCAAGTATTAAAAGTTAAGTCATGTAAAGTGAAAATGAGTAGCAATAGCTTTAGACTGTGCACGTCTAAAGTGACGGACAATCAGGAGTTGGGGTCATGGGTAGCCTATGGCTTTTTCTGGGGCCGGATTGATCACCGGTTCTATTTTTATTTAAAAAGTCCCTCGATATCGCAGGTCATTGGGGTTTACGGAGTCGCGCCCGTACCTCGTCTTCCTTATTGAAGAAGAAGAACTTTCTAGTAGACAACTCAGTCCATTGACTATTTCAATTTAAATAATGTTAATGATACAAAAGTCTAGTTCAGTCAAATATAGTCTTCAAGTCAATATATCTTGATTATCCTTGCTTATGTTTTAATTAGCACCATGTTAGGATTGTTCGTTTAATAGAATCATGTTAGGATTATTATTGATTTAGTATGTAGTACTCAGCTTTGCTGATTACGTGCTTTTGCTTGTGCATGTTGATCATGGCTATGCCTTATTGATCCTGTGATGACCCAATCTTTGGTGAGCAGTCTCTAAGGATCAATAACCATTGTCCATCTGCAGGTTTGAAGATGATGCATCATTGGGGATCGGGATTAGAGAGCTTGTAGTTAGATTTGCTTTATTAAGTGATTTGGTTTGTTAACTTAAATTTGAAATTTGTCGTACTATTCGTATTTCCTTATTTCAGTTAATTGGTTTTGGACCGAATATGTAATAAGATTAATTATGAACCTACAAGTTAGTTTTATGTTTTCCGCTGCAAAATTCTGAATAAGCCGTTACGTTTTCACACGGGCGATAATGCCTTGATAATTCTCTACGTTTTATATTAAAATGTTGTTTTTAGAAAAGAGAGAATTGTCGGGGTGTTACACTATTGAAGAGGTTAAAACAACCATAGGGGCTTTCCTAGGACTAGATGATAACATGTTTGCTGAAATTGTTGTAGGTGACGAGGTTAACTTGGCAAAACTTGTAAAACATCACTTTAGGCCTAGTAAGAATATGACCGAACAGAAATTGAATATTCGAGCCCTTGTATTTTGCTTGTTGAATCACTATTTGCTGTCGAATAACAATGGCGCGTTCGGTGACATAAGGTTGATCCCCTTGATTAGCCAGATGGAAAGTTGCTATTCTATTATGCCGTTGGTTGTTGCCGAGACTTTGCTGAGTGCGGATGAGCTGAGGAAGGATGCCAAATCTGAACATTTTAAGGGAAGCCCCCTATTACTGCAGGTAATCGATTTTTCCTTGCGCACGTATACACGTTTTTTTTTGCGTACACAATGAGTTTCAGCGCCCAGGGCTGGGCGCTGGAATTTTCGGCGCCTGGTCCTATGCGTTGAAACTGCGCACCAGGAACCGTTTTCTTTTATTATTTTTTGATCGTGCCCGCTTTTTGCAGATTTGGCTCGTGGAACGGCTTAGACTTTTGGAAGCTCCTGCCGATCCTAAACATTATCGCCCTATAGCATTGGGTAACCGAAAATACTTGCACCAAGGCCAGGACGAGGCCGAATGGACCTCCTTTTTTACTTATGGCATTTGTTCTATTAAGTGGGTGGTACCATGGTGGGGTTTGACTACTATGACAGGGGGTTCTGATGTATCGGTTTATGTTTCTTTGTTGGGGATATCTCGTCCCATTTATATTTTCCCTTACCGAGTCATGCGTCAATATGGTTTAAGGCAGACTATCCCCTTTTCTGATACGGTACCACCTACAGTAGCGGCCCTTTCACAAGCACGGGTTCAAGCATGGGCTAAGTATTATGATGGTCTCCCGCGTTGGGCCGTGGCTACAAATGGTTTTGTGGGTCTTTCTGAAAACTACAAGTTGTGGATGAGCTCCGATGATAAATATGTGAGGACCGAGGCTCGAAATGGGGAGCCGGCTGAGCTTTTGATACCTCGTATTCGTGTTAAGTATGAGGGTCCTGATTCTGCCAAACCTCGTACCTATAGTATTAAGACTATGAAAGCTCGTCCTGATCGAAAGCGAAAGGAAGTTCCTCCCCGTTCCAGTTTCAGGCCTAAAAAGATGCCTAACATGAAGGGGCCTGCTGTTGTTAAAAGAAATGCAAGCTCTCGCGGAGATCGTCGCCGGAACAATGTATGGGTTAGGAAGGCTCAGCCGCCTGTAGAAACAGTGGGTAGTCTAGTTGATGATAATAATCCTTCTCCCACCATTGTCTGTGCCCTTGAGGCTGAGCGGGCTATAACTGAGAATGTTTCTGAAGCCTTGGCATCTTTGGAAGTTAGTGTCCAGGAGCCGGTTCTTATGGAGATTGATATTGGGGCAGCGCAGAAGACTGTGGGGGTGGATCCTGCGAACATTGCCCTCTACAAGACTTTATTTGATGATCCGGAAGAACTAGAGTAGTGTAGTTCTTGCTAGGGTGTAGGTGCCCTTTATTTATTTCAGTTGTGTTTGTTTTTTATTCTTAGCACTTTGTTTTCCTTCCTATTATTTTTCAATAAAGGCGTATTTTTATTTTTTTCATTTTCATTTTTTGTTTCTCCTCCTTTTTTATGTTTTTATGTGTCTAACACTTTGCACAAAGAATATGTGTTTTTTTCATTGGACCGAATCCTTGGTAAGGATTGCCTACGTATCTTGTCAGAATCAGGTCGCGCGTAGTTCTAGCTTTAGAATAAGTTCTAGTATGCCGGATTTCGGTAGATATGCCCTGAGGTGGAAGCATATTACTTAATCGGTCAAATGAGTGAAGTATTATCATTATTTTCATCTGCCGTTTTTTGCCATAAGTCGCGTAAAAAATGAAATTCGATTAATTTGCATGGCTATATTTTTGGTAAGCCTATTTGGATACGTACTGTACCCCCCAAGTGTTCGTTATTTTTCCGTTGTGTGCGGATAAAATGACGAGCACTTCTGAAAAGAAAATTTTTGGCAGGCAGAGAGTTTCAACGCCCAGGCTGGGGCGTCAGAAATTTCGGCGCCCAGCTCTGGGGGCTGAAAATGATTTCTGGCGGTTGTTTTTGACGCTTTGCTTCACATGTTCTTGCATTTATTTCTTTTTTGTGCCTTGATTTTTGCTCATATTTAAAGTCAATTTTGAGGTTATTTTGGAGCCTTTTTTGACTGTTAGCGTGAAATGCATTTTTGTCCGGATTAATTTTTTCTATTCGTGACTCGAAACAGTTTTGAAAATGGAGTTAGGGTGCGGAAGTTATGAAGATCTTTGTGTAGGCTTTTGAGGTGGGTTGAGGTGCGTGTCGTTTTTGAAGGATTGGTGGGGGTTATATTTTATTAATTCCCCTTTTAAGCAACATTTGCTTTCGTTTTGGATTTTAATTTTCTTTGACTTCTTTGGGTTGTATGGGTTGATTTTTATGGTTACACTGGTTGACTTTTATGTTTTGGGGATATGAATGGGATGGTGCGATTTATTTTGTGGGTTTCGGGAATTGGCTCCCATGGCACTATTTCAAAACCGAGTGGGCTTTGTTTGTTGGGCCTAGAGTGGGTCGCCTCTGTATTTTTGTATTTTGCAAGTACATTTGGTGTTTATTTAGTGTTAGAATAAAATTTTAGGAGAAATATTACGCCTTTATTGATTTGGGAAGTAAGGAAAACACACTGAAATAAAACTGACCTATATTCTAAGGGGCCTTAGGACCATCTAAAGTCTCTATTATTTTTTCTACCAATCTAAAGAACTACTAGGCGCTTTTTACTAATGGTGCTCTATGTGGCTCAAGCCTGGGGTTTAGTCTCATAAAACTTCGGTCCTTCACCGGTACTCATCTTGAATTCTATTCCTTTTGCATTGACCCACTGATATGTCTTCACCCATCCGTTCTCGACCCTTCTAGTGTTGATGCAGGAGAGATTAACCGGGTTGGATCGAAACCTTCATCTTGTAAAGCTAGGGTAGTCATCACAGTCTCGTCCTCCATAGGCCTCGATTCGTTAAACAATGTCCATAGAGCCTGGTTGTCCAATATTTCAGCTGTTTTAGTCTTGGTGAGGTGGGGTGCCTCATCCAAGGTGTGGCAGTCATGGAAAATTTCAAATCCGGGTTTTAGCAAGCCATCCTGAACGAAGGGTTCAGGAAAATCGCAGCATGGGTGTTCTTCTCCTTCCCGAACGAACATCCCGTTAAGGGTTCTTTGATACGGGGGAAGGAGGGTGGTTTGTTTGGCTTTGTTAAGGCGTAGCCCAAACAGGCGGTCAGCAATATCTTCCTCCGTTGGTTCATAGCCTAAGGCAAAGGGAGTAGATTTGTTGGGTAAAGGATGGAATCTGCATTCCTTCTTCCTTATGCCCAATGGGGTTCCTGGGAAATAACCTTGAGCTAGCAGCATTCTAGGGATGACCCGGGATGCATGCGGGTCTAGGAATGCTGGATCATAGTCTTCAATGAACTGGATTGCTTCTTCCATTTGAAACCCATAAAGTTCGTCTGCAGTTTCGGCCGTTCCAACCATAGTACAACTGATGTCGAGAGGAGGGGCGCGGATTTCTAATATTACCCCATTATGGTTAAGTTTAACCATTTGGTGCAGGGTAGAAGCCACACCTCCTAAGTCATGGAGCCAAGGTCTCCCCAATATGAGGTTGAAAGTGGGCTTGATGTCGATTATTTGAAACTCCGTGGTGCGTGCCACAGGCCCGGTTTGTATGGTAAGGTTGATTTTTTCCAACACAGGCCTTCGAGAGTTATCATAGGCTCGTACCCCTTGTGTGGAGGTTTGGAAGTCATCGCTTCCTAGTCCCAAGCAATGGGCGGTTCGCAACGGGCAAACGTTAACCGCCGAACCGTTATCTACGAGTGCTAGGGGGATATTTTGCCCTTTGCATCCAACTACTAGATAGAGGGCTTTGTTATGGGCACCCCCCTCTCTGGGTAAATCTTTGTCATTGAAAACTATGGCCTTTTCTCCAGCGTCTCTCGTGACGTGGTTAACCAATGAGTCAGGTGTGATATCTGTAGGCACTGAGATGAGGTCAAGTGAGCGAATAAGCTTTTCACGATGTTCTTTTGAGGTACACATGAGATCCCAGATGGTAATTTCGGCCTTGGTTCTTTTCAATTGTTTCAAAAGAGGATTTTCAATGGCTTCTGCGACGGTGGTGTGCCGTCCATTCTCAAGAGCTTGTCTGACTGGGATATCGTCCATAGGAGGTGGGCGAATGTCAGGCTGGTATATTCTTCCTGATCTGGTGAGGTTGTCGACTTCGGGTTCTTGAGTGGTGGTGCCGATGAGAGCATACCCGGGCCAAGTTTCAGTAAAGAGGTCCTGGCCCGACACTTAAGATAGGTAGATATCTTCAGCATCATCATCCCACACACCGCACACTTCTCTCTCGATTCGATCCATAGGGACCACAGCGAGTGGTGCACCTTGAGGTGTAATGTACACCGTAGGGTCGAAGTTCTCATTTTCTGGTTGGTCGAGAGAGATGTGACAAGAGCCGAGTGGGCTCTTGTTGTTGTTGGGTTTGCCAACGTTAGGGAGAGGTATCACTTCATCCTCTATCATGTCCTGGATGGTATTCTTTAGGTTCCAGCAGTTTTCAGTGTCATGCCCATTTCCTTGATGGAATTTGCAGTAAGTACCTTCGACCCAATATTTGCTTTTGACAGGAGGGTCACGGGTGGGGCCTATAGGTCTCAACTTTCCTTGATTGGTTAATCTTTCAAAGGCTTGTACCAAAGTCGACCTGAGTGGGGCAAACTTTCGGTCTCGGACCCATCTTCCAGGGCTTCTTCGGGCAGGAGTCTCTTCTACAGCATGGACTTCTTGGGCTTGGGATGTGTTACCCCGATTATAGGTGTTGTTTTTATATGTGGGTTTGCTTTGTATGGTTTTGGCGAGGTCGTCCTTGATCTTTATTCCCACATCATAAACTCTTTTGAAAGTGTCAAGTCCCAGGTACCTAAGGTGTTGTCTGTAAGCCGGGTCCAGGTTGTCAATGAATTTTTGGACCAATTATGTTTCGGGAGGCCTATTGATTAGCTGGGCCGCCTGGTCCCTCCATCTAGCAAAGTAGGTTGTGAAACCCTCATTTTTCTTTTGGAAGAGAACTTCCAGCTCGCGCATGGTGACTTGGAAATCCATGTTCGACGAGTATTGTTTGATGAAGACATTGACAAAGTCTTCCCAAGTGGGGAAGAGCTTAGGGTCCTGGTGATAGTACCATTTGAGCGGCACAGGTTCCAAGGATAAAGGAAAGGCAGGCAAATACATGGACTTGTCCACGCCTTTCAAGTTCATGGCATTCACAAACCTCAGTAGATGATCACGGGGATTGTCCGTGGCCTTGAACTTTGGTAAGTCAGATGAACTGAACTTTTCTGGTAGTTTGCCAGGAAAAGGTTCAGGATCGAGGGAGAAGTATTTTCTCCCCATGGTTTGCTGTAGGACTATTTTTTCAATCCTCTTCTCGTTATTGAGGTCATTTTTGGCTTGTGCAGCCGCTAAAGCTTCATTTTCCATTTTCAATTGGCCCATAAGTTGGGTCATTTGGACCATCTGGTCTCGCAAATCTTCGATGGACATGTTTGAAGGTGCGAATCGAGGTTGGGGAAGCGGAGATCCTTGGAATGAGGGATGACGGACGGATCTTGGAGTCACTAAACCTGATGTTGGGGATGTATCTTCGAGACGCACTAACCATTGATTCCCTGATCGGCACCAAGTGGCAGGACCAGTCCTAGGCATAAGATAAGCTAAAGTTTAGGTTCCCAAAGTTTCAAGCATTACTTAGTCTAGACTCCGACTCTCTCTATTGGTTTTTTTTTTGCTCTTTCTTTTATTGGTACACTTTTTGGTTTTTTTGGTCATTCTTTGAATTTTCGAAACACTTGCCCGTGTGACATTCATAGTTATTAGCGTGTTCGGTTTTGGTGCCGAACATTGTCGTCGTAGGAGGCCTATCAACGACACAAAGAGTTATTTATTATTTGTTTTTTTGAGTCGCCTCTAGAATCGAGTGCTTTTTCTTACGCCTTCGTAGCAATTCTTTTTTTACGAACGTTTTTTGGTGCTACGTGTTTTTTCTTTTGCGCGGGCACCGAGGCCGCTGCGCCTGACCAGAAGGCCAAGCAGCAACTTCAGCGCCCAGCGTCGGGCGTGAGAAATTCTGGCGCCCAGCCAGGGGTGTTGAAAATGCGTCCCTGGCTGATTCTCGTTTTCTGTTTGCGTCTACTTTTGTTTATGTGACTTCGATTTACGTGCTTGCCTAATAACGTCCTTTACGCGTTGTGCAGCGTTTGTGGGATTTGTTACAGGCCATCCCGAGCGTCGCTTATTTTTGTGGCGATCATTCGGGTTTGCGGAACACGTATTTCGGTATAACTCTTTGGCAAATTAGTCTATGAATGTTTGGGCAATTTTTAAGGTCGTTGGTTTTCTAGGATAGTTTGTCACACATAATCACATATTTCGCTACACATAACTAACATTCATCATGAGGCGATAATAACATGTCATGTAGTTTATGATAGGCTTCTATGGGTAGTTATTTGCGCCTGGTTTGGTACCGCTTCTATCGTAGATCCAACACATGCCCCGGTCGAGGTAGTGTCTTCAACAGACAAATTTCGCCCAAGAGGCCAACCCGCAAGTGCAAGCCAAGGGGGCATGCAGGCGAGAGGGACCTAGTGGGCGAGCGATTGGGTTTGGGACGGGTGTACTACTAGCGAAAGTGCCGAGTGGACAACATTCGAAGCGTATGCACCCCCCGATTGGCGATGGGTATCCTTAGTCTAAACTCCCCGAGGGAGCCAAGATTCATTATGCGGTTCTCCCCGTTCACATTAATATGCTGATTTTCAGGTCGTCCCAACTTGATGGGGAAATAAACGCGGGGTAGGATCGTTTCACCCTTCGGCTATTTTGATTACCTACAAGCACGAGTATTTCCTTCACTTCCCCAGTGGAGTCGCCACTGTGAGGGGGTCGAAAAAGCACGAGGCTAATGCGTGACCTCGTCCCTCGTGGGTGTGACGATTCTTTTTATTCAATCAAGTGTAATTGGATTTCCTGCGAGTTTACACCCAATTGACTAGTAATATAGGAGTCGCCATTCAGTTTTTAACGACAATGAGAAAAACTGACAAAACCCGGTTATCGTGACATAAAGGGAGTGCAGGTATGTTTGACCACGACGGCCGTAGGTTCCCTTGTGATCCCTGGTGTGGGGATCTCTCAACATACACCCGCAAGGTAGAGATTGAGGGTTCGGGGGACTGTAACTACCGAGAGGAGTACTCGCTCGTCGATAACTCCAGAGGCAGGATATCCTTACTAGCTCAGCGTAAATAATTGAAGGGACATGCGTTAACTATTAAACTAATCTGAGTTGATTTTAGCAATATGCAACATATAATACTAGATCGATCGCGATTATCTGATTTAAATAGCATTAAGGGACCTAGCATGATAATCCAATTTCCCAAAAATATTATATTTGTTAGGCGTGGTAGAACAATCAGATTTAGTTAGTTTAACAGTTCATAAAAAGGGCGAGGAAAGCAATTAAATCATAGAAAAGGGGCACATTACGACATACCCTTGAGATGTGCGTCACAATTCTCAGAAAACTAACCACTTTGACTTTGCTATTTCTCCTTTTTATTTTACGAATCTCAAATTATGGGACAGGATACGTTCCGTTCGATTTATGGATCGATTGCGACAGAACGCGTGAACAACTTCGCAGCGTGAGGCTTAGGCTAGGGGTTAGAGTCAATACTCAGAATATGAATTGTGTGTGTTGTGATTTCACGTCGAACTTGGGCTATATTTATAGAAAAGAGTTTGTGGAAAGATAGAATTGCAGAGCTCTAATCCACAAAGAATTAGGATAAAACACGTACCCAGGTAATTCCAGCGCCCAGGCCTGGGCACCGAAGATTTCGGCGCCCAGAGCCAGGCGTTGAAAATAGGGTCTGGGCTGTTTTCATAGTCAGATTCGGATTCCTGAAGTCCGTAGTGTTTGAGACTTAATCGAGTCTTTTAGTGCGTATCAATTTCATGACGGAATGCGTCTGGGCCCGTTACGAACTCTAGGCTCGTTAGGATTTTAATTAATACGTAACTCTTATTTCCAAATCATATTAGGAATAGGATTCTCGAAGTTTTCTATCTCATTTAGGATTTATGTTGGAGTGCAACACCTAATTCTGACAGGTTTGTATCTTTTATGACTTGCCACTTTTAGAAGCTACCCTTTACGACAGTTACTATTTTTAGCAGGTTTCCATAAATAGAAGGTTTGTATAAATAGCAGGTTTCGGGTGAAACGAGAAGGGTTATTGAGATTAGTTATGTTATAGGAGATGCGTTGTCAAGTGGAGATTTATGTTTTCATCATCGAACCTTCCCTTTCGGGAATGGGGACAAAAGTAGGTGTCTACACACAGTGCTCTACCAATTGAGCTAATAGGCTTACGGACAAAATATCAGGACAAAAAAAAAACTAACAATCACATATTGAGAAGATTTACATCTTAATTAATAGATGAAGAGCATGAACACCTCATGTATTAATGCAAGTTCAAAAGTTAATACAAAAATTCCAAACAAGAAGAGGAGCAATTATAGTTGAAGTAGTTTAAAGTTTTTTTTTTTTGATAAAAGGTAAGCTTGTATATTAATAAGCGCAAAAACATAAATGGAAAACTTGTAGCAGGCAAAAACCCCCCCTTGAGGGGAAAAAAGCCCTACTCGCCCTTGGAGGTGTCTCCCGAAGGAGAGCTTTTTATAGTTCCAATAGAGTCAAGCTCCATTTTCACTGTTTAGTACAAAAAAACCAGCCATCAAGGCAAACGATCAAGAAAACAAAACCAAACTACCTAGGAAACAAGTTACAACTTAGAAAACCAACTAAGATCGTTTACATTCAAATTTTTAGGAAGAATAGCGCGAGTTCTTTCCTTTACATTGTCTTTGACATGCTTCACCGTAGCACCAACTATGGGGATAAAATTGTTCCAATATCCTGCATTTCTAGCTGCCCAAATATAATAAACACAAGCACAAACAGCAGCAGTAACAACAGCCTTTTTGAACTTCGAAAATTTTTGTCTCGCAATCCAAACACATAGCAAACCAAGGCTTCTGGAAGGAATATGAATCTGAAGCCACTCCTTAATGGCAGAAAAGCACGCTGCACTATAGTCACACTCAAAAAATAGATGGTCAGTGGTCTCTGGGAGTAAAGCACATATAATACATTTGTTATCCCTGCAAACCCCATAAGAAGCCAGAATAGTAGTAGTATGGAGCCTGTTTAAACTAGCCAACCAACAAATAAAGCTATGCTTTGGCACATTAAATCTATTCCAAACCCACCTTGCCCAAGGCAAATTAGAAAACTCGCCTCGGAGCCATTTATAACCACTGCTAACAGAGTAGAGCCCTCTTGAACTGGCTGTCCAAGAGTTACCTCTATACCCTGTAGCAAACTTGTCCCTAAGAGAGAAAATGGCTCTCCAATACCAGCTGGCAGAAATAGGTGGAGAATAGCTCCACCAATCCCTACCTTTCATATACACATGATTGACCCATTTGACCCATAGGCAACCAGCCTTAGCAGCCACATTCCACACATACTTACCCATTGAAGCATAATTCCAATCCACAATATCATGCACACCTAAACCACCAGCACACTTAGGTTTGCAAACAATATCCTAGGCCACGAGAGGCACTCTTGTACCACTGATTTTTCCTTCCCACAGAAAATGTCTACACACAGCCACAATTTTTTGCAGAACACATTTAGGCTACACAAAAACACAAGCCTAATAGGAATGCATTGAAAGTAAGATTGAGTTGATAAGTTGCACCCTACCCGCGTACGAGAGACTCTTAGAACACCAAGATCTGACCCTCAGTGTAATCTTATCCACCAAAAGTTCACAATCAATAACTTTGAGTTTCTTAGAAGAAACAGGAACACCGAGATATTTGAACGGTAACTTACCCAACTTGAAATTGGTAAGCTGGATAAGTTGACCAACAGTAGAGTTATCAATATTGGCAGTATAAATTGCATATTTATCAACATTAGCTTGAAGCCCCGAAGAAGCAGAAAATGTGGCAAAAGCTCTCATTAGTAGGGAAACAGAAGGAACATCACCTTTACAAAATAACAAGAGATCGTCAGCAAAACATAAGTGATTTAGCTTGATACCTTTACACCTTTGATGAAAGGAAAAATCAGCTTTATCACCAATATACTTCAAAAGTCGAGATAAATATTCCATGCAGATGACAAACAAAAGAGGAGAGAGGGGGTCTCCCTGACGAATCCCTTTCTTCCCAGCAAAAAAACCATGCAGAGAGCCATTGAGAGACAGAGAGAACATAGGAGAACACACTAGAGCCATAATCCAATCAACAAACTTTTTAGGAAAATTTAAAGCAATGAGCATCTCTTCTATAAACAACCAGTTAATAGAATCGTAAGCTTTTCTTAAGTCGATTTTCAAAAGACATCTCGGAGCCCCACTTTTCCTACCATAATTCCTCACAATATCCTGGCAAACAAGAATATTATAGACAATTTGTCTACCGGAGACAAAGGCTCCTTGTTTAGGAGCAATGAGAGCAGGTAACACCAATTTCAGTCTCTGACATAAAAGCTTGGAAATGCATTTAAGAAGCACAGAACAACATGAAATCGGTCTAAAATCACTAACAGAAGTTGGGTGAGACACTTTAGGAACCAGAGTGATCGAAGTGGCATTAATCTCTTTTAATAGCTTCCCAGAAGTGAAAAAAGATTTGATAGCACAACAGACATCACTACCTACTATAGACCAAGCATCCTTGAAAAATTGACTAGAAAATCCATCAGGGCCAGGGGCCTTGTCTCCATGAATAGAAAACATAGCATCCTTGATGTAAAGGTCAGAGAAAGGAAGGCACAATGTAGAATGAAAGGCCTCGGGAACAGTAGGACCTTGACGCACAACAGAAGCTTTCACAGGAGTTCTGTCAGCATCACAGGTACCTAAAAGAGATTTATAATAATCAACAAAGGCAGAAGCCACCCCATCCGGGTCTTGAACCAACACACCGCTACTGTTTACAATAGAATAAATACTATTGTGGTGTCTTCTCATTTTAATACTTTGATGAAAAAAAGAAGTATTAGCATCTCCATCCTTAAGCCAATGAAGCTTGCTTTTTTGCCTCAAAAAACTAAGATAAGCCATATGAGACACTCTATAAAGGTTGGCAGCCTCTTGCTCTTGGGAAGCAAGAACAGCATTACCAGGAGAGTTATGAAGGAGCTTTTGACATTGAATAAGATGTAAATAGGCAGCCCCATCCTGCTTCTCAACATCATAGAAACCACCTTTATTCAAATCTTTAAAAATGCCTTTGAGCTTTTTAAGTTTGGATACCACCTGATACATAGGAACCCCACTCACAGGTTCGCTCCATGAAGTCATAACCAGGTTAGAAAAAACAGGAGCCAAACTCCACATATTGAAGTAGTTAAACGGTTTCCTTCGATATAAAAAAAACAATGCGTGACCATAACAACAAGGGAATGATCAAAAAGACCCTCAGGGTGAAAGTGGGCGACAGAATCCGGAAAAGAATTCAGCCACTCATCATTAACCAACATTCTATCAAGTTTAGAAAAGACTCTATGCACCCCACTTTTCTTATTGGTCCAAGTAAAGAATAAACCAGAAGATTTTAGCATCCGTTAGACCACAAGAGAGCACACAATTCCTGAATCCCTCCATTTCTGCCCAAGTAACCTCAGAGCCAAGACGGTCCTCAGGATTAAGCGGATTGTTAAAATCACCACACACCAACCATGGCATATCATTAAGAGAGATAGAGGACAGATACTCCCACAGATCATATCTTTCATTAAGAGTATTAGAAGCATATACAAAAGTACAACCAAAAGTAGTACTATTAGAAATACAAGTGACTAGACAATGCACGAGTTGATCGGAGACATATTTGACATCCACATAGAACTGCAAGGGATTCCAACAAACAATAATTCTAGCAGTAGAAGAGGTTTGAATATTAGAGGATACCCCCCACCCATCACATACATTCTGATACATACTAGGAAAGTTACCTAGCTTTATTTTAGTCTCGAGAAGACCTAATAGCCCAATTTTATAAGAGGAGATCATTTTCCTGATTTCCCCTTGTTTAAATTTGCTATTCAGCCCTCGAACATTCCAACAACCGATATTATCCATGAGGGTTAGGAGGAATCACCCCCCCCCCCCGGCAGTTTAAAGTTAATATGACATTATATGCTTAAATGAGATGCAGTCATGCAATGGCCAAAATTATTCATTAAATCTCAACCTTAACCAAATCTCCAATATGGATCTCCTCTTCCTGGACCTCGACCACCTCAACTTTAGATGAATCTAGCATGCAAGCCTTTGAACCCGCTGGTATATAAATCCTCAGCTTGTCGTCTGCATCAATAGATGTTATTTTCCCAACACTAGCATGGATTACAGATAAGCCACTCGCCCACATTAACCACTGCTTCAATCTCCAAGTCAGCAAGATCTGCTCTCCATAGCCGATCTGCTCTCCATAGCCCTGGTGTTAGAATCCAACCTTCCTTTACTTGTATTTCCTTTATCTATTACTTTCTAGGACCTTTCTAAGAGTTTTCTAGGCTCTAGGTAGAATTATTATGTTACTGTAATTCCAGTGTTCACTGGCAGTTTTTAGCTAATTCAAAATAAACCTCTATGAGGGGTATGAACCAATACCTCTCATCAGAAGTTGCCTTTGCTTAATTACTTGCGTTGTTTCTAGCCTTTATAGATATTGTGCTGTCGCATGTTTTTAAGCTTTCTAAGACCCAACAAAGTCTCCCTCAAAACAGATATTCTCGTCGACGGTCCGGCTTGTGCCTGCTGTGCGCACACAAGCGCCCCGTTCGACCCTCGATCCTCGCTCTTGTCGCCAATAGGCAAGAGTGCCCATTATGAGGCGAACACCCGCTCGTGCCTCGGGCCGTGAGATTCACCTTCCGCACAAGGCTTACGCCCTCGCCACTGTTAGGTTATGACAAATATAAAACATATATTTCATGAGGAAAAACCATAAAGCCAGGAATCCAAATTAATTGCCACATAACAATTAGCATAATTTAGGATGCATACATTCGAAGCGTGCCTTCCCTAGCTGCTCCCGAACCGAACAAGAACAAGTTTAGGACTCCAAGTGTAGTCCCTCCGTAAATAGTCCACAACATGTTCGGATCCGCCTTAGATTCAATCAACTAGAATTTAGCCTAAGGTTTTATGTTTATTCGATTATAATTTGTGGCAAATTATTAACTTTGGTTTTAACCTTAAAACTATATGAATACTTGATTATTGTGTATAAATTGTGATTGCCATCACCTATTTATAGGGTAGGATTATTGAAACTAGAAACCTACTAGGATTTAATTAACCTAATCTTATTAGAATTAGATTCCAATTAAATCTATTAAGTTAGTGTTTAATTCAACAACTAACCCTAGTAGTTTTAGGAAAATAATAATTAATCGAACTAATCCTAAACGCTTAAGGATTCGACGCATGCACAAACTCAACACACACACACGCACAACCCACGAAGGGCGCTGGGCGCGCGTGCGCGGTGTGCTCGACCCAGCAGCGCTGCAGCCCACGCTTGGGCGTGCCAGCCTGCTGGCCTCGCTGGGCCTGGCCTTGGGTGTTGCTTGGATGGGCCTTGCGGTGCTTGGCGGGCTGCTGCTTGCCTTGCTGCGTGCGGGCCTTGCTAGGCGCAGGCCTGGCTTCGTGATGGGCCTTGCGTCTAGCAAGCTCGTCCGATGTTTATTTCGTACGACGCGCTTCCGATTAATATTCCGATTCCGGAATTCATTACGATTCGAACAATATTTAATATTTCCGATTCCGGAATTAATTTCCGTTTCGAACAAATATTTAATATTTCCGATTCCGGAATTATTTTCCGATTCCGATAATATTTCCGATTCCGACAATATTTCCGTTTCCGGCAATATTTCCGATTTCGGCAATATTTCCATTTCCAATAATATTTTTCGATTCGTACCATGTTTCCGTTTCCGGCAACATCTACGACTTGGATAATATTTATATTTCCGATACGATCCATATTTCCGTTTCCGGCAAGATCATCGTTTCCGGAGTATTCATAATTTGCCTTTTGACGATTTCAGCTCCCACGGGAACCGAGATCCGTCGATTCCGAATATCCATAAATGGAGTATTTAATTCACTTAAATACTTGATCCGTTCAAGTACTATTTGTGTGACCCTACGGGTTCAGTCAAGAGTAAGCTGTGGATTAATATTATTAATTCCACTCGAACTGAAGCGGCCTCTAGCTAGGCATACAGTTCACTTGATCTCACTGAATTATCAACTTGTATAATTAATTAATACTGAACCGAATTTATTAGACTTAGCATTGAATGCATACTTGGACCAAGGGAATTATTTCCTTCAGTCTCCCACTTGTCCTTAGGGACAAGTGTGCATTGCCTAATTCCTTTGCCGCTTGATGCTTGCTCATGAACATAAGGTAAGAGTTGTCATCCTTATTATGTCCAGAGGTATTTCTTGGTTTCAGAGTTCAACTGATCAAATAAACAGATAATCATAGCCTATGATTCATCTGAGCATGGCCATGCATTTTACAGTTTCTAGCTCTCCGAGTGGCCTTGTACAACTTTCAGCATCTCAGCCCGATTTATGGGAGGATAATCCCAATCTTGCGATCTTGAGATTAGACTTCGTTTGATAGGTGATTACCCGAGCGTTGCCGTTATAGCTTCTTTTTACGGTGCGACGGTTGACAACGTCAAAGTAACCAGTTCACAAACAAGTAATCTCAAATCACTCAGGTATTGAGGATTAGTATCTAATAATTTTTAATGAAATTTACTTATGACAGATTTTCATCTCTTACAGTAAAGTTTCGTAGATCTGTCCGATACTAGTCTTCCCATAGTAAGTATCTATGCAAATGATTGCGACATTGCCATGTCCACATAGTTCAAGAAACATAACTACTAGTCATCTTGCATTCTATTCGTCTAGCGTTTTCTATGCGTCCATCTTTATAGAAAACTCCGACCAGGGACCATTTTCAACTTTTGACATTCAAGTTCACTTGATAGACATTTCTTAGTCACAGGACTGGTCCTGACAGTCTATCTTGAATATATCGTCAAATTGAAGGGACTCATCATTTAATAAACCACAAATTAAATGGAAAAATGAATTCTATTCATTTATATGAATGGTTAACCAATAATGTTTTACAAAGTATTTAACTCTAAAACTTTAAAACATTAAATAAGGACATCAATGATATTCTCCAACATGCTTGATTCCCATAGATGCAGTGTGCGAGTTGTGCTTCGCTTGCGGCAGACGTTTAGTTAATGGATCTGAGATGTTATCGTCAGTTCCAATCTTGCTTATCTCGACTTCTTTTCTTTCAACGAACTCTCGTAGAAGGTGAAATCTACGAAGTACATGCTTGACTCTCTGGTGGTGTCTAGGCTCCTTTGCCTGTGCAATAGCTCCGTTATTATCACAATATAGAGCTATTAGTCCTTTAATGGAGGGGACTACACCAAGTTCACCTATGAACTTCCTTAGCCAAATAGCTTCCTTTGCTGCTTCATGTGCAGCAATGTACTCCGCTTCAGTTGTAGAATCCGCAATGGTGCTTTGCTTAGCACGTTTCCAGCTTACTGCACCTCCGTTGAGGTAGAAGACAAACCCAGACTGTGATATGAAATCATCCTTGTCGGTTTGGAAACTTGCGTCCGTATAGCCTTTAACAATTAATTCATCATCTCCACCATAGACCAGGAAATCATCTTTGTGCCTTTTCAGGTACTTCAGAATATTCTTGGCAGCAGTCCAATGTGCCTCTCCTGGGTCTTACTGGTATCTGCTCGTAGAACTGAGTGCGTAAGCAACATCCGGGCGTGTACATATCATATCATACATTATTGAACCAATCAATGATGCATATGGAATCCCACTCATTCGTCTACGCTCATCAAGTGTTTTTGGGCACCGAGTCTTGCTTAGAGTCATTCCATGAGACATGGGTAGGTAGCCTCGCTTGGAGTCTGCCATATTGAACCTTTCAAGCACCTTATTGATATAAGTGCTTTAACTGAGTCCAATCATCTTTTTTGATCTATCTCTGTAAATCTTGATGCCCAGTATGTATTGTGCTTCTCCTAGATCCTTCATCGAAAAACATTTCCCAAGCCAAATCTTGACAGAGTTCAACATAGGAATGTCATTTCCGATAAGTAATATGTCGTTGACATATAATACTAGAAAATCAATTTTGCTCCCACTGTTCTTCTTGTATACACAAGATTCGTCTGCGTTTCTTGATGAAACCAAAGTCATTGACTGCTTCATCAAAACGTATATTCCAGCTCCTTGATGCTTGCATCAATCCGTAGATTGATTTCTTTAGCTTGCATACCTTTTTAGCATTCTTTGGATCCTCAAAACCCTCAGGTTGTGTCATAAACACAGTTTCTGTTAAAACGCTGTTTAAGAAAGCGGTTTTGACATCCATCGGCCATATTTCTTAATCGTAATATGCAGCGATTGCTAACATTATCCGAATAGATTTTAGCATTCCAACTGGTGAAAAGGTTTCATCGGAATCCACACCGTGGACTTGTCTATAACTTTTTGCAACCAATCTAGCTTTGAAAACTTCTAGTTTCCCATCCTTGTCCTTTTTCAGTTTGAAAACCCATTTGCTTCCTATGGCTTGGTAGCCATCTGGCATATCGACCAAATCCCAAACTTGGTTTTCAGACATGGAGTCTAATTCAGATTGCATGGCTTCTTGCCATTGCTTGGAGCTAGGGCTCGTCATAGCTTGTTTGTAAGTCGCAGGTTCATCACTTTCAAGTAATAGAACTTCATGGCTCTCGTTCGTCAAAATACCTAAGTACCTTTTCGGTTGAGACCTATATCTTTGCGATCTACGCGGGGTTACATTTCTAGATGGTTCTTGATTCTCACCAGATACTTCTAAAGATCTCTGAGTTTCATCCTGAATGTCATCTTGAGCATTCTCTAGAGTTTGTTGTTCGACTTGAATTTCTTCGAGGTCTACTTTTCTCCCACTTGTCATTTCGGAAATGTGATCTCTTTCCAAAAAGATACCATCTCGAGCAACAAACACCTTGTTCTCAGATGTATTGTAGAAGTAATACCCCTTTGTTTCCTTTGGATAGCCCACAAGGATACATTTGTCAGATTTTGGTTGAAGTTTGTCTGAAATTAATCGTTTGACGTATACTTCACAACCCCGAATCTTAAGAAAAGACACATTTGGAGGCTTTTCAAACCATAACTCATATGGAGTCTTTTCGACAGCTTTAGACGAAGCTTTATTTATTGTGAGTGCAGTTGATTTAGTGCATGTCCCCAAAATTCTTTTGGAAGTTCGGCCTGACCCATCATTGATCTAACCATGTCTAGCAAGGTTCTATTCCTCCGTTCTGACACACCGTTCCATTGAGGTGTTCTTGGAGGAGTCAATTCTGATAGAATTCCACATTCTTTTAGATGGTCATCAAATTCATAGCTCAGATTATTCACCGCCTCTATCAGACCGCAGTGCCTTAATCTTCTTGCCTAATTGATTCTCTACTTCACTCTGAAATTCCTTGAATTTTTCAAAGGATTCAAACTTATGCTTCATTAGGTAGACATAACCATATCTATTGAAGTCATCAGTGAAAGTGATAAAGTAGCTGAAACCACCTCTAGCTTTTGTACTCATTGGTCCACATACATCTGTATGGATTAAACCAAAAAGTTGCTTTGTCATTTTGCCAAGTAAACATGATTCGCACTTACCATAATCCTCTAAGTCAAATGGTTCTAGAATTCCTTCTTTTTGAAGTCTTTCTATGCGCTTCATGTTAATATGGCCTAATCGACAATGCCACAGATAGGTGAGATCTGAATCATTCTTTTTGGCCTTTTTGGTATTTATGTTATAAACTTGTTTGTCGTGATCTAATAAATAAAGTCCATTGACTAATCTAGCAGATCCATAAAACATCTCTTTAAAATAAAACAAGCAACTATTGTCTTTTATTAAAAAGGAAAATCCCTTAGCATCTAAGCAAGAAACAGAAATGATGTTTTTAGTAAGACTTGGAACATGGAAACATTCTTCCAGTTCCAAAACTAGCCAGAGGGCAACGACAAATAATAAGTTCCTACAGCTAATGCAGCAATCCGTGCTCCATTTCCCACTCGTAGGTCGATTTCACCCTTGCTTAACCTTCTACTTCTTCTTAGTCCATGTGAATTGGAACATAAGTGTGAGCCACAACCTGTATCTAATACCCAAGAAGTTGAATTAGCAAGTATACAGTCTATAACGAAAATACCTGAAGATGGAACGACTGTTTCATTCTTCTGATCTTCCTTAAGCTTCAAGCAATCTTTCTTCCAATGCCCCTTCTTCTTGCAGTAGAAGCATTCAGATTCAGAAGTGGGTTGGCTCACCTTCTTCTTTTCAGATTTGGTGCCGCCAATTTGCTTAGTTGGGCTGGCCTTCTTGCCACCTTTCTTAGCATTCCTCTTCTTCCCAGATTTCTTGAACTTGCCCCACGCACCATAAGCACATCTTGCTTATCACTTTTGAGCGTCTTTTCAGCGGTCTTCATCATACCGTGAAGCTCAGTGAGCGTTTTTTCCAGACTATTCATACTGTAGTTCAGCTTGAACTGATCATACCCGCTATGAAGAGAATGGAGGATGGTGTCTACAACCATTTCCTAAGAGAATTGCTGATCCAGCCGACTCATATTCTCAATGAGTCTAATCATTTTGAGAACATGTGGACTTACGGGCTTTCCTTTCTTAAGCTTAGTCTCAAGAATTTTCCTATGAGTCTAGAATCTTTCAACTCGAGCCAGATCTTGGAACATGTTCTTTAACTCACTGATGATCGTGAAAGCATCTGAGTTGATGAACGTTTTCTGTAGATCTGCACTCATGATTGCAAGCATTAGACATTTTACATCTTTGTTAGCATCAATCCAACGATTGAGGGCTGCCTAAGTGACCCCGTCGCCAGCGGCTTCAGGCATCGCCTCTTCCAGGACATACTCCTTTTCTTCCTGCATAAGAACTATTTGCAAGTTCCTTTTCCAGTCAAGGAAGTTTTTCCCGCTCAACTTCTCCTTTTCGAAAATTGATCGAATGTTGAATGAATTGTTGTTTGCCATAGTAAAAACTACAATTGAAAAAGAATAAACAAATAAATAACCATTCACGGTTTCTCTTAATAAATTTAAATTCTAGCATACATGCATAATTTGTCATTTATTAAGCATTTTATTCAAGTTACGTGTTCCGGCAGGTGTGAATAAAATGATTCCAAGACCCTTAAATCATTGAAGAATTAAGCACATTATGTATTTAGATTCAATTCTAAAATATTTTAGGTAAGCAAAGCCTTTGCTAATAGTATAGAAACTACTCTTGGTTGATAGGTACGTCTAAGAACTTATTAGGTAAACCTATCTCATTTGCCACGACATAAAAGGACTCCTTACTTATATCGTTGAGTTTCACCAAAACTAACATGTACTCACAATTATTTGTGTGCCTTACCCCTTTAGGATCAATAAGTAACACCTCGCCGTGGCGGAAAACTATTACTAAGATTGATGTAAAGGTTATCCAAGTAAGTGTTATTTTGGCATGGCACCTTTTAACTCAATTTTTAAAGTTTGGAACTTAAGGCTCTTACTATGTTGGTTAGATTTTAAGTGAACTAAAATCCTTAATGATGCAACATAATCAAGCCACAATCTCATGCATAATTAAGACATATTTAAAGCAACAAAATAACTTAAAGCATGCATAAGATATAAATGTGATCAAGTATGGCCCGACTTTATCTTGAAGCTTCAACTTCAAACTCCGTCTTGAAAATGCATTGGAAACTCCGTCTTGAATTTCACCATGGGAGGCGCCATTTTCTTCAAATAGGATATGCTATAATTGAAACTAATTACAACTATTTGATGGTACTGTAGACACCTAATTTGTGTCTCCCCTTTGGGATGATGACGATACCATTATCCTTGTTAGGTGATTGGAGTAACTCCAGGCGGAAATCCCAATTGCTAAGAACATTTCCAAATTCAAGATCCAAAATCCAACCTCCGAGACCGTTCCCCTTTCGGTTCTCGGTACAAAATATAATCTTCCAAAATCAATTTCAAAATCCAAGTACAATCTCATCTAGTAGACCATCCCATTGGTTTTACTAGGCCTTTTCCACTAAAAATCATATAAGGCAAGTCAAATTCGGGCGCCAACCCACAAAACCGAGCATGCCGGGCCCCGTCCCGTAAAACCGGAATTCAAAAACCCGAGAAAGGCTTGTTTTTAGACGCTAAACAATGCCTTAACCTCCAAGAAAATACAAAACGCCAAACCTAGTACTATTCGTACAACAGGTACAACACTACAAGACGAAACAAGGACGATTCCCCGTCCTTGCTTTGGCGGCATTCAAGCCACGTCACCAGCGCCCAGCGCTGGTCCAGCGCCCTGCGCTGACGTGTGCTGGTGCCTTGCACCAATTCCTTCTATATATACCCCTCGTTTCCAGCATAATTAGGAGGAGAACAACAATACAACGTCGTAATTTCGACATTACGCCTCAAAATACAACTCAAAAACTCCTCAAAAACACATACAAAATTCCTAAATTCAAAAAAAAAGCAATTGGGAGCTCTTGCCTAAATCTAACTAGGTAAATCCGAATCCCATTCTAATCTACTATGTTTCTTTGATTTCTAAATGATTAGCAAGTTGGTGTTTTTAATCATTAAACAACACCACTTGCAGCAATCACACATGTTTTCCAAAAATACAAACTTTTCCATAATACAAAATACAATTTTCAAAGATTCAAGGATGTCCAAGTTGTTTACAATCACCTCTTGGACTAGAATCACCATCAAACATGGGGTAATCAAAGATGACACCTTTTAACATTTAAAGGTTTAGTCTTTGAGATTCAAAACTCCACTTTCAATATACAAGTTCAAGTTTTCAATTTTCAAGATCCCACCATGATTAGGGTTGTTCATGGTTACTTCCCTAAACTACGATCATTTCAAGTTCAAATTTCAATCATTTCAAGTTCAAAATTCAATTATTTCAAGTTCAAAACTTCAATATTCAAGCTTTCACTAGAGGAAAAAAGCTCAAGTGCGGGCTCATTTTAAGGGGTTAAGTGCGGGCCTTTACATGTGCAGCACATGGCGTGCCCGCACTTGATGTTTCTCAAGTGCTGCCAAAATATTGGCAGCACTTGATGCTTCAAGTGCTGCCAATTTACAAAATGAGCCTGCACTTGACAAATTTGGTGCTGCCAATTTTGCAATATGAGCCCGCACTTGACAAAGTTTGTGCTGCCAATTTTGAAAATGAGCCCGCACTTGACAAATTTGGTGCTGCCAATTTTGGAAATTAGCCCGCACTTGACATAAAAAAGAGCCGCACTTGATATATAAATGAGCCGCACTTGATCTAGAAATTTGTTATATAACTGATATCCCTGCTACATATATTATATAATTAGACCATTCCCACTAGTTAACCTCCATACATCACATAAAAAAAAAATCCAATTATATAGATAACTAAATTGAATAGTATATAATTGTAAATATAAAAATTGATTACATTACAATCCTATGAAAAACTAGCATCCATAATCTAAGATTCATTACAACAAAATATCAAAGACAATAAATGGTAATGAAATTTGCCAACTTTTCTCGAACTTCATTTATCTACTCAATGGTAAAAGGCTGCTCCCTTGGATTGTTGAATACCTAAAGAAAGATCGACCATCAAGAAGAAAAATAATATGTTAGTTATATTATAAATGATTGTATGGTATAATAAAGTACGACATAATTTGCTCACAACAATGAAATAATGAACCTTATAAGAACAAAAATGGCTTATTTCTCTCTTAAATCAGAATATCATAGTCGCTTTCCCGTTTCCTGAGATGAGGGTTATTCATTTGATGCATAGTTGCATTCTACAGCAAAGGATATAGATTTAGCTGCCTACAATTCTTTGGTTAATTCTGAAAATTTGAGCATGTCCATGCTAGAGTGACTATTTAAAGGGAAGCAGATGTTTCTATATGCCAACCGGGAATCTTATTAAATCGACAGTCTTCATGACATCTCTATAGAAGGAGGCACAAGAATAGAGCAAGACTTTTGCACTAGATAAGTACGATGAAGACGGAAACAAATTCTGAAAAACAATAGCAGCAAGAACACCTAACATTAATGCTGCTGATGGCAGGGTGCAGAGAAGTCAAATGTTTGCAGAGGAGACTGTTTCAAAAGACCACCGGGGAAAATAAATAAAAGGAGGTGATAGTCGAATTTTTGTGATCCAACTAATGGATTTGGCTCCACTAAGTAATCAGCCTATATTATTCGGATCATTGAAAAGGATGCAGTAAGGGGATCTGTCAAAGGTCACACATTTTTGGTCTAACATGAAGCATCCAGATTTTATGATTATTATTAAATCCAGGTGTTTAAGGGTGAGTCTCAGACTCACAGGTACTTTGCATTTAAAGAGCAGGCCTGAGTAGCATAACTTTCAGTTAATTATCTGCAGGGCCGCAGGCTCTGGTTTTGATACTTGCTCGGTGATAATCTGACAGGACTCCGAGGCACTGAATAGTTGCTAGTCATTTTCACTTTTATTTTATTTTTCTTCAAGAAATTACAACTTTAGTCGCACTGGACTAATGGAGGGATAATAAAAAAGCTAACGGAAAGTTTTTACAGCAGGTACGTAGCACATGTCCTAGGAGATTAGCAACGAATAACATATTGAAACCGACCTAATGAGACTTTCCACGGAGAGGAAACTAAAGACCCCATTAGACACACAAACAGTAGCTTCAGTGTATCTTCTCCAGGCCTTAAAAGATTGAAGTTGACACACGATTTTTCAAGAATACATTCAGAAAGACCTATTAAGCAGTAAAAAAGAGTGACAACACTTAAGATACCTAATCTTGTATACCATAAACTTAGCACCACTGACTTTCTCCAAGCAAATGCAATGCAGAAGGAAGCAATAAGTCATGACACGATGACAGGGACTCAAACAATAAATGGCTCTACTTTAGAAACTGGGAATGAAAATCTCACACGCAGTATAAACAATCACATCGGATATCAAGACACCAATGCAAACATACAAATACTCGATCAGCATGATCAAATAAACCAATGCTATTGCAGTATACTGATGAACAAACATACAAATACTTGATCAGCATAATCAAGCCGGTCGGGGTGGACATGCAGGGTAAAGGTAAGGAGAGATGAATACAAAGTCACTACAGCAACAACAGGCATATCAGCTTGTGCTTCTATGATCTGCATTTAATAAGAAAACAAAAATCAGTGGATAAGCAGTGTGTTTGGATAGCGAGCCAGGGCATTACCTGATATACTAAAACAACATCAACCCAAAAATAGTGTATAGGGGAAAATGCCCAAGCAGACGATCTTCAAAAATCCAAACATTCATTTAGAAAATCTTAAAATCGATTGATTAGTACTCCGTACCACATATTAAATAACTGGAGCACAATGAAACTGCAGTTTTTAGGACCAAATCAATTGAAAATGATGCAGAAGAAACAAGAGTTGGACTCATAGCACAAACCTATAGTAGTCATCAGCAATTCAGCAGTAATGACTCCCAACTAAAGCTGCAAAATACCATATTCAGTAAAATTAAATTCTTGGGAAAATACATGCACGAAAAAAAAAATCAGTCTTTCTTTCTGGGGGACGGGGGAGAAAGGGACTCTTTATTACAGAAGATGGTAATATCATCGACAGTGAAAGAACTAACCTTTCAATTGTTACATGTACAAAAACGAAAAGGTTCTAGAGATTCAGTTTGTTGAGATGTGGCATAGAGAAAATCCCTTCCATTGCTATTTCCCTTCCACAAGACAGCTAGGTGGTTAAGTCCAAAGCACGTTGGATAGCGAAGAGGTTCTCAAAAAGATACTCGTATGTGAATTCCATCCTAGGCGTACACCATAGAATCACCATAGGTGTACAGGCGTACAACACCCTTACAACTTCCTCTACTTAGACCCTTCAATCCCCACAAAACAATCTGCAGTAATTCCAAGCAATAAAACGGCAGACCCATATTCTCATGACATGAAAAAAAACTCCTCTGAGAAAACAATGTAACTTAACAAAGCATACAAATGTATGGCAAAGTAATAGGGGCAGCTCAACCTAGCGGGGCCGGGAGCTTTAGTATTTAAGCTTGTATTACAGCTCTTGGAGCACACAATGAAAGGAGAGAAAATCTAGGTTGAACAATTTATAGCATTCTCAAATATTTCCTCAATGAACTAACTGCTTAATTACAGTCTAAACATCAGAAATAAAAGTATATTTATCTTTCATCTACCTTTTCTAGATTTTAATTACTTAAAAATTTACTTTCATGTCAAAACTCACAACACAAACACAATTACTCCAGTAATAATTCTTGACATACTAAACCCACATCTTTGAAAAAAATACACCGGAATTAGTCCCTTGGTCATGGTTCCTACAATAATAGTTCTCCATAATTATTAATGGCAATCAAAGCGAGGCTTTAGTCTGAAAAATCACGATCTGCGATGTTATGACCTAGAAGACCACAGAAAATGAACTAAGCCTATACATGTGTGTGTAGGGGTGTTTCTTGCTCGTCAGTACTTAAAGTAACCATTTCCTCATTTACTCCTTGTGTTTAATCACATAATTGCAATATCACACCATACATATTGTGCTCGTGATCGTGTTTTTTGTGAGTCGGTGTGTGCATTATGCCATTATATATACATGTGTGTGAGTGTGAGTCCATAGAAAATGAAAAATATGACACCATACATATATACTACGTAAATATATGCGTTTGTAATAAATGCATGTAGCAATGTATGTGTGTGTTTGTGTCCACAATTATATATATCCTGTGAGAAACAAAAGATCAAACTTTGAAACCAATACATTACAAGAGAGGAGGGAAAAAAAACTTTCTGCATGTAGCAATGTATGTGTTTGTTTGTGTCCACAACTATATATATCCTGTGAGAAACAAAAGATCAAACTTTGAAACCAATACATTACAAGAGAGGAGGGAAAAAAACTTTCTGCATGTAGCAATGTATGTGTGTGTTTGTGTCCACAACTATATATATCCTGTGAGAAACAAAAGATCAAACTTTGAAACCAATACATTACAAGAGAGGAGGGAAAAAAACTTTATGCATGTAGCAATGTATGTGTGTGTTTGTGTCCACAACTATATATATCCTGTGAGAAACAAAAGATCAAACTTTGAAACCAATACATTACAAGAGAGGAGGGAAAAAAAAACTTTGTGATGGATATGCAACTTCCAATTAAAACTTAGCTCCAAAGTTATACTTCACTAGATCTTGTATTTTAAACAAACATAGAACTCAATAGTAGTCCCTTTATTTAAAATAAATTCACTTTTACTACTGTACCCATATTGTCACCTTGCACAAAGAAAGAAATCGAGCATTTCATACACCAAGAAAACAAATAAAAAAAATGCAGATCCTGAGACATTCTCTACCTGAAGGGGCACAAGTTGGTATACTCTTTACGGTTGACAATAGATTGATACTTATTGAGTCATGATTAGGTTTTACTGTGAGTTGATGGAGGAATCCTTAGGTTCAATGAGCTATGAATGGACCTGACCTCTGCTATAGTAGAATCCTCTTTCTTGATTATCTTTTCAAGCTCCGCAATTTTCTCTGACAGCACTGTGACGTTTGAGTTGGGAGACTCTATCAAGTTCTTCGCAGTATCTAGAGCAGTACACAGCTGCAAGGAGGGGGTGATAAAACAAGAAAATAAAAGTAGTCTTCAGCTGAATACAGCATCAAAGTGTGACGACACATGCCCTTGCAGAGGAAAGAAACGCAAGCAGTTGAGAGCTAACAAGTTTACAACCAATGAAAGCATATATGAGTAATAGCTTAGATCAATGACTGTAATTTGACTGTAATTCAGCTAACCAGTTCAAGGAAAGATCATGTATTATAAACGATTAATACTATATGACAAATACACCTCAACTGTATCTAAGCTAACCAATTCAATGCAAGTCTGTATAACATACACCAAATCCTATATCTGGAACAACTCTGGCCAATTCAAATCTAGCTAAAGTTCATGTACAGCTAACAAAATCCTATTCAAATCCAAAACCACCAACAAAATCCAAAATCAAACAATCTGAACCCCAGCATACATCACCAGTGAACACAACCGCAATTCGAACAATAAAAAAAGTTTAAAAAATCAAAACAAAAGCCTAAAAAATCAAAATTTAAGAGAAATCAACAATAATTACAAAAAAAAACACTAGAATCGAACTTTTCAATGCAAAGCATCATATCAGAAACACGAATCGCCAAAAAAAATGGAAAAAAAAAATTGAAGAACCAACCTGAATTAAATCAATCCGGAAGTAGGTAGAAGCAAAATCGAGCACGCAATCGAAAAACCTTGACAAATTAGGCATTCGTCATTACAGTAAAAAGATTATAGGAAAAAAATAATTAAATTAAATTACAAACCTAAAAGAGATAAGGATGAGCGACGCCTGTGTGCTGCGGCCGCGGCCAGAAGAGGAAGAAGTCGCCGGTTGGGGAACATCGTTGGCGACGCGACTGGTCGTGTCGGTGTATGCTGATTGATGTTGTTGAGTTTCGCGCCCAGAGAACCAGAGAGGGGGAGGAGCAGAGAAACAAGAGAAGAGGGAAGGAGGAGAGAAAAGGGAAAAGCAGTAACCAGAGAAGAGGAAGTGGGGAAGCGCGAAATGAAATAAAATTGGGAAATATTTTTAGAAATATTTTGTGCGGGTCATTTGTGAAATAAGCCCGCACTTGAACTCAAGTGCTGCCAATTTTCTAAAATGAGCCCGCACTTGTGAAATTGTTTTTTTGTATTTTTTTTTTTTTTGCTCTCAAGTGCTGCCAATTTACTAATGAGCCGCACTTGAAGAGAAGCACATGTCAATTTTTTTACTAGTGTTTCAAGTTCAAGTTTAATATGTAAAATCTAGGACATTTGGGTTGATCAACCTCTCCCAAGTTGAGATTTTTGGCTTTGAAAACGTGTCGGGCGCACTTATTTTTAAGGAGCCGCTTGGCATTCGAATCTCATGTGCCCAAGTACAAATTTCAATTATGCACCTTTCAATATTGTAATTTCAATATCACACCTTTCAATATCGCACCTTTCAATATCGCACTTTCAATATCGCACTTTCAATACCGCAATTTCAATATCGCACTTTCCATTCCGCATCTTTACTTGCCTAGTCCCTTTCTAGGCAATGTGGACCTACTCCCTAGTCCTTTTCTAGGGGGTCTTGTATTTACTAATTCCGCACTTTATTTAGTATTGTGATGTTGCTTTATTTTCTTTATCGCTTTCATCACCAACATGCTAAATACAACAAAATACAAAGGTTACATCACGCTTAACAAAGATATTTTTTGACAAACCGGCCTTAGGTTCCTTAAATCAATCTTTAAAGCAAAGTGACCACCATACAATTAGAGATTCAATTTTCTCTTAATGCAAACCCACATAGTCTAATCTAGGGTTTATTTTCTAAAACAATGTTGTGCCAACGTACTTGAATATTTCTAAAGCTCACCGAATAAGCATTTTGTTCCCGTGCCCGGATCTCATCCGTTTCAAGGATTCAAGGCCTTATCCAACATAGAGTCACTTGCGGTCTTTCCAAATGAGACTTTAAAAAATGTTTGGTGGCGACTCCTTCGAGGTACAAAAATTCTACGGTTCTCTAAAGAACCGCCCCTCTTGTAGAACGGGAAACAAGTTTTGACACAAAAAAACCCCCTACAGGTACGCATACCATATTTAAATTAAAAACTTTGGTGCATTAGACCAATTTTACATTCAAATTAATGGTACGCAAACCATATTTTATATCCTATTTGGGCCATACTAGTCATTTTCCATAACCTGCAAAACAGTACATTTACAATATACCATTCACCCATTCATTTATCAATGAATGGCCCACATAGCTCGTTAGTAGAATATATTATGCATCACATAAATATTTGCAGCAATTAATCAAGGATTCCAATAATCTACAAATTATTCAATCCTTTTTTTTTTGGCAAATAATAAGGAATATTATTACCAAAGTGGTGAAAACACCAACACCAGTACACCAAGTAGTTCCAACCAACAGGAAGGGGAACCACACCAACAAAGCAAAAAGAGCACACTATCTACTCACATCTACAAGCCACTATGAATAAAATTATCCTAATAATACAATCAATAGAATCAGTTTTGTTCTTGAAAATCTTGGCATTCCTCTGTAGCCACAAAGCATAAACAGTTTCAGCAAAGGCAATGCTTCTCTTGATATCAGCTGCTTTAGTGCTTCTTCTCTTGACTGAACACCACTGCACCTCCAATTCCCACTACATTACTGACCTACTGACCTCCATATGCTACAAAACACCACTCCAAACCTCCTTGGAGAAAGAACAATCGAAAAATAAGTGCTCAAGGCTCTCATCAGCAGCCTGACATAGCTCACAGGTCCCAGCAATGTTAATCCCCCACCCTCTCAACCTATCTTTAGTAGGAAGTCTTTTATGCAATGCCAACCATACAATGAAAGCAGCTTTAGGGGTAGCATGACTATTGCAGATGATTCTCTTCCAGGCCACATGCCCTCCAATATCATGCAAGTATTTATACATTTTGTTGATCTTGAATTTGCCAGCATAAGTAAACTGGTCAAAGTTACCAGTTTGCATCATCATGTCTCTACTGTGCCATATCTTCCTAAGAGACCAAGTGAGACCATTGGGAACAGGCATATTCTAGAAATTCTGGTTTTTCACATAGTAAACATGAATCCATTTAACCCACAGTCTATCTTGCTTCATAGAAAGAGCCCATAGATGCTTCACAACAGCTGCTTTGTTCCTGATAACCAGATTGGTCAAATTCCACCCTCCACAACTCTTGGGGAAACACATTTGTTCCCAAGAAACAGGAGCTTTTTTTGAACCCAGCTCAGAACCTGTCCAAAGAAAGCATCTACAGATCCTTTGGATTTCCTTCATTACTTTCTTTGGCATCACAAATATCTGACTCCAGTACATTTGAATACCAAATAAGACAGATTTGATCAATTGTAACCTCCCTGCATAAGACAAAAATTTTGCAGACCAGCTTCTCACTCGAGCAACAATCTTTTCAATGAGAGGTTTGCAATATGCAAACTTAAGTTTCCTGGTTGTTAAGGGAACACCAAGATACTTAAAGGGAAAGGAACCCTTTAGAATGCCAATTTGCTCAACAATCTGGTCAGATAAACTATCAGGAATACCAGCAGTGTATACCTCACTTTTACGAAAATTAACCAGCAGACCAGAAGCAAGAGAGAATTTAGTGAAAGCCCCAAACAAAGCAGTTACAAAAGGAATATCAGCTCTTGCAAACATCAAAAGATCATCAGCAAACATCATATGTGTTATATTCAGCTTCTTGCATCTTGGATGGTACTTAAATTGCTTATCACCTGCTACACTACCCAGACATCTTGATAAGTACTCCATTCCTATTGCAAACAGATAGGGGGACATAGGGTCCCCTTGCCTCAACCCTTTCTTAGCAGGAATAGGAGAAGTAGGAGCTCCATTTACCAGGATAGAATAAGAAACTGAATACAGACATTGCATAACCCATTGAACAAACTTACTAGGAAAACCCAACTCCTGCAGCATCTGTTTAAGAAAGGGCCACTCAATAGAGTCATAAGCCTTCTTTAAATCCACTTTAATCATACATCTAGGAGAGATGTACTTTCTGGAGTAGCATTTGACTAACTCTGAGGCCAACAAAATATTATCAGAAATGTTCCTACCAGGGATGAACCCTGATTGAGCATTGCTTATCACATCACCAATCACACCCTGCATTCTTGTTGTTAGGATTTTAGAAATAAGCTTGTAAACTATAGAGCAACAAGCAATAGGTCTAAAGTCCTTAATACTTGTAGCATTCTGAATCTTAGGAATCAAGGTCACTGAAGTGTTGTTGACTTGCCTCAGCATTTTACCAGTGTCAAAGAATTCCTTCACAGCTGCATAAATATCATCTTTAACTGTTCCCCATGCCTTTTTAAAGAAAAAGCTATTGAAACCATCTAGGCCAGGGGCTTTGTGAATATTGATACCAGCTAAGGCAACATCAATCTCATCATTAGTAACTAGAACTACTAGACCTTGAGCAGCATCAGCAGTCAGTTGATTCCCTTTCCTAACAACATCCAGATCAATCCCCACAAGATTATCTGCAGCAGACCCAACAAGCTCCTTATAGAAGTCACAAATCTCTTTCTGAATTTCCTCTGTGGTGACCAGTTTCCTACCAGCAGTGTCATACAACAAGTCAATGCTATTCGTTGTGTATCTCTCTTTCATAGCACTGAAGAAGAATTTAGAGTTTGAATCACCTGTTTTCAACCACTGAATTCTTGATTTTTGCCTATATGCACTTTCCTAAATCCCTAGAAACTTTTTCAGCAACTCTGTCTGCTTCTTTTCATTCACCTGTAACTCAGTGTCAGTGGGAGTAGCAGCCAGCTGATGTTGGATGCCATCTAGATCAGTTCTAATAGTGTCAATTCTTTCCTCAAGTCTTGCAAACTCCTTCTTGTGTAATGTTTTCAAACCCTGCTTAACACATTTCAGCTTTTGCCACACCTGGTGCATTGCTGTGCCATGTATATTAACCTTCCAGCCATCATGAAACACTTGATTAAAGCTAGGGTGATCAGCCATATAGTTGAAGAACCTAAAAGGCCTCCCTTTAGAATGATCCTCTAAATTACAAGTGAGAACAAGAGGAGAATGATCAGAAAGCCCTGGGTTAAGATAATCCACAACAGCACCATCAAACACTGTATGCCAAGCAGCAAACCCTAGAGCTCTATCAATTCTAGAACTGATTCTCATATCACCTTGCCCTTTATTACTCCAGGAGAAGAAGTGGCCACAACTCTTCAGTTCAGCCAAACCAGCAGCATCAATACACCCCTCAAAGTCCCTTGTTTCACTATCTTGAACTTGATTACCATTAATCCTGTCCCCAGAATATAAAACAGAATTGAAATCCCCCATAAGCAGCCAAGGCTTGCTTGCAGTGTTAACCAAATCAACCCATAATGGCTTTCTATGATCTATAGTGTGTAGTCCATAGACACCAGTAAATTCAAAGGTAGTTAAGCCAGTCTTAGTGCATATGACTCCATGAATAAACTGATCTGTTTTATTCACAACCTGATAAGTAATCAAACTATGTCTCCAACCAACCCAAATTCTTCCTTTAGGAGAGTAGGAGTAGTTCATTTCCCACTTCCACTCACCTCCAAGTTTAGTCTGAACTTTCTTGACATTATTGTCTCTTACCCTAGTCTCCACCAAAGCTACAACATCTACATTATTCTTCTGCAAAAATCTCCTCACCTCCACCACCTTTGAAGGAGCATTAAGCCCCCTCACATTCCATGAGCATATTATCATGGGGGGGAACTCCACAGTACCTTCACCCCCACCTACCCCCCCACCTCCATCATCATCCTCAGAAGAACTCACCACAGAAGTATGAACTTGAGCCAAACCAAGAGCAGATATATGAGATCTAGTCTCCCTTCTTCTCCTAGATACTACCCTCCACCCATCATCACTAGGTTGAGCAATAGCAGCAGGAGTGTTCTCAACAACAGTAGAAGCCACCTCCTTCACAGTTTCAGCACAAGTCTCATCCTCCACAATTACAGGAACAACATTAACCATTGGTTCTTTAGGCCTCCAAACTTTCTGGATCTTTTGAGTGTGCTTAACAAACACTGCAGGCTGAAATCTAGTGGTATTACTCTTTTTAATGCTACAATCATGGCCCATGACCTTACAGGATTTGCAGAAGGGGGGAAGCCAATCATATTCTACCTTTTGCCTAATAGCCACGCCTTCACTATTCTGAATCTGCACAGTTTTTGGCAACTCCTTTGTGATGTCCACTTCAATCAACATCCTAGAAAATGAGATCCTTAACTGCTTAGAGGTGCACTCATCAGCAAAGAGTGGCACTCCTATCAAACTTCCAATCCTGCTAAGGGAGTCAGTACCCCAGCAGCTCAAAGGGAGATTTGGAAGCCTCACCCACACAGGGATAACCCTCAGAATCTCCTCCTGGAAGTCAAAATTAGCATTCCAAGGTTTGGTAATCATAGGTCTACCAAAGAAGGAATGGGGTCCAGAGAGCAACACTGAATCCCTATCTTTCTTAGCAGCAAATTTAATCACAAAGTACCCCTCATCATGCAGAAACACAGAAGGCTTACTAAGATTTTTCCACTCATTTGCAATATACCTAATGACAGCCCCAATGGAAGGTTTCTCTCCTACAACATACAAAATAAGAGCTGCATCCCACTTAGCAGCCATACACTTAATGTCTAAGCTATCAAGCCCAGCAACAGGACAACCATCTGAAATTGTGGGAGGAATGAAAGAGAGTGCATTACCTTTACTAGTGAGTTGAGCACCTTTAAAGAGACTCACCCAAGGTGTGGATGAAAGTGGACCACTCTCACACTGCTCCTTTGAAGAACTGGTCCTTTGCTGAGTAGCATCAATGTGCTCTGTTTTTGAGAATTACAAACCCCCATTATCAGTAAGGGTTTCCGTACCATTCTTCAATCCAAGCACAGCATTCACACTCCTCATCATCTCTTTAACCTTTTCCAAAGCAGAGCCTCTAAGAACTCCACTGTCTTGCACACCTTCCACAGTCTCCAAGATCTTTGGAGAAACCAACTGGGTTTGCGCTGGGAGAGAGGGGGTGTAGTTAATAGCAGCGTGGTAGGCATCAATGGCTTCCTGCATCTCAGGAGAAGGTGGCTCAGTGTTTGGGTGCGACGGAAACGGAGAAATAATCTACAAATTATTCAATCCTTATTAATTCTAATCGAGTTGTTTTAACCTTAAAGGAATGTAGACCTAATCAAGAGTTTATGACTAAAACGCTCCCACTTAAACCAAGAAATTTACATGCTTTACTAATTTTAAACATAAAATTGTATTTCCTAGTCCAACCGGAAACATACAAAATTAATTAAAATTCAAAGCTCATATAAATTATTATTTAAATCCTTTAATTTATTTTCGTTGAATTAAATTAACTAATTTAAATTTAATCGAGGTTTTAATTTTAGTAAAATAATTAGTATAAATAAAATTTATTATAATTAAATTATTCAAAACTAAATTCCCAGAAAAAAAAAATTAAATTACGAATTTTAAATTTAATTAAAATCGTTTTTCAACTGAAAATCAAAATTAAATTAAAACGAACCAATCGGGTAAAGACGAGGCCATGGGCTCGCGCCCATGCCCTGTCGAGTCCACGTAGCAGCAACGCCCCACTCGATTGATCGCATAGCAAGGCACGAGCAGCCACGCGTAGACACAGCAAGCCGAGCCACGCCTACGCGCAGCAGCAGCTCGCTCGTTGTGGCGAGGCAGCGCTCGCTGGGCAAGGCATCCCTCGATGTCCGCGCGCGCAGCCTGCTTACTCGCTTGGTGCCTTGCCTCTCACCCCATCCGCCCACTCGTCGCAGCACTTGACGCAAGGCAGTGCTGCTGCCTTGTGCTCTCGTGCCACGCGCTTTCTTGTTGCATTCGTACCGCATGGGCGATGAGCTCCTTTGCTCGTCGTCGCATGCCCGCACTATACAACACCCCTTAAGGGTAACACTTAGCATCCATTGCTTTGTGCGTGGAAGATTCGTGAGCGGGTTTTATAAAATCAAAACTTTATAATTTAAATTTATAGACGAATTAATAAATCATATTAATTTCATAAATTTAGGGCGAAAAATCGAAAATTTATTATTCAAATTAATTTCCGATCAAGTTTATTTTCATGGATTCAAATCTAGGTCATAAAATTTTAAAACTTTTCAATTTTAACAAACTTTATAGTGGTTTTTAATCATGTATTCCTAATTAAATTGCTAATTAATTATGAAAATCAAATCAAATTCTAAATTATTCAAATTTCAACAAATTAATTACAATCACAAATTAGGTTGTATAATTAACAAGCTTAGGCATTAAAATTGTTAAACATGTACAGTGGTCAATCATAGATTCAAGATTTACAAACAAGAATCGCAAATATTTAATTTAACATCTTAAAAATTACAAATTTTGCGTTCGAAAAACTAAAACCTCCGAAAAGTCATAGTTAGGCTTCGAATTTGGGAATTCTGGGTTCGGCATTAAATCTATGATTTTAGTCAAAATTTTAAAACGCCGTTTACATGCGAAAATCACTGTAAAATTATACGATTCCGACCATTATTGACTAAAATGCCGAAAATTCTGCGAACATATAATTAAATAATCGCACGAATTTGCAATTAATTACAAAAATCGAAATTAATCACCCCTTTAATTCATTGCAAATTTATAAAATTTAACCATGTTAACTATAATTTATTATGGAATTAATTAGAGGCTCGTGATACCACTGTTAGGTTATGACAAATATAAAACATATATTTCATGCGGAAAAACCTTAAAGCCAGGAATCCAAATTAACTGCCACATAACAATTAGCATAATTTAGGATGCATACATTCGAAGCGTGCCTTCCCTAGCTGCTCCCGAACCGAACAAGAACAAGTTTAGGACTCCAAGTGTAGTCCCTCCGTAGATAGTCCACAACACGTTCAAGTCCAAACCTCAAAAGTCAAATCCAACGGCGTCATAATGCCGGATTTTCTAGTCCAAATTTCGAGTTTCAAGTTCGATCCAAATTTTCAAGTCCAAACCTCAAAAGTCAAATCCAACGGCGTCATAATGCCGGATTTTCTAGTCCAAATTTCGAGTTTCAAGTTCAAATCCGAATTTTCTAGAACCTCAATTTTTCAAATCCAAATCCAACGGCGCCATAATGCCGGACTTTCTAGTTCAAATTTCGAGTCTCAAGTCTCAAGTCAATACTCAATCCAACGACGCCATAACGCCGGATCTTCTAGTCAAAATTTCCATTTCCAAACTCAAACCTCAAATCCAACGGCGCCATAATGCCGGATTTTCTAGTTCAAATTTCAAGTTTCAAGTCCAAATCCAACGGCGTCATGCCGGATTTCCTATTTCAAACATTCAATTCTTCAAACCTCAAACTCAAGTTGCCTCAAAGTCTCAAGTTCAAATATTCGAGCCCATACCGGCATAATGCCAACTTGCCAACTCGACCTTTCAAAATTTCAAAGCTTCAAGGATCAAGTTCCAAATTCATACCATCGTAATGCCGACTTTTCTATTCCATGTTTCAAACGTCAAGGTCCTATACTTCAAGGTTCCGAGTCCACGGCGGCATAATGCCGGACTTTCAAGTTCCTAAATTCAATGTTTCAAATCCACGGCGGCATAATGCCGGATTTTTCAAATACAAAGCCCCATAAAAAAGTGCGTCCTTTCCATCTCAAAGTTCAAATTTCAAGCCAAATTCAAATTCCAAGAAATCTTGCTTTCCATTGCTCCCCAATACAAAATTCAAAACATTTCCAACGGGTTGAAAATCCCCTGAAATAATACAAGTTCAAATTCTATCGACGGGTTGAAACTCCCCTAAAATAATACAAGTCCAATCTTCCGATGGGTTGAAACTCCCCTAAAATAATACAAATTCCAGTTCTCGAGCGGGTTGAAATTCCCTTCAAATATTCCAAATCCAACGGGTTGAAACTCCCCTAAAATATTGACGGGTTGAAATTCCCTTGAAACAATACAAAGTCAATTCCCTTTTCAATCGGGTTGAAACTCCCTTCAAATACTCCAAGTCCAATGGGTTGAAATCCCCCTGAAATATTGGCGGGTTGAAATTCCCTCGAAATAATACAAAATTCAATTTCCTAGTACGAGTCCAATTTCCAAATTCTTGAGCGGGTTGAAATTCCCTTCGAATAAGTCCAATTTCCAAAAGGTCGAAATATTCTTTTTCGACATTCCAAGTCCTAGTACAAGAGCCAACTTTCACAAAAGAATGAACGCTCCTCTCAAACATTTCCAACGGGTTGCAAATCCCGAATACAAGTACAAAATCCAAAATCCCGAATCTTCGGAGTGGCACTTAGAGTCAAAGTCTAAGTGTCATTCATTGCATGCATATCATACCATGTGTCGGGAAGTTCAAGTTCTAAAGTTCAAAATCATGTCCCAACTAGGTGCTCAGACTCCTCCTCTCAAAATCCTATTCAAGATGACTTCACTAGTAGCAGCTGTAGCAGAGCTCTATGAACGTGTTGAGGAAGCGGAGGCTCGCATAAGGGCTCTCGAAGACAATCAAGAAACTCTTTTCCGTGCTCTGGGCCCATTCGAGGTAGAGGAAATATTTCACAACCAAAGGCCTGTGCAGCCAAGTGAGAACTCGGAATCTGGGTTACCTCAAGGAGACATTTGCGGGATCTGGGCCAGCGATGATGAAGACACATATCAGGACCCTCCTATCGAAAACATCTCTGATGATGAATGCCCAGAAATCGTGAGCGCCGACTGGTACTTGGACCCCAAAGCAGAAAACAGTGTTCAAGTCATGACTAGGTCTGGTCGAATTCAAGAGCCAGCCAACAGAACGGCACCGGCGACTAATGTTCCTCTACCCACCGAGGAGAACCCTCTAATCAAGCAATTGAAGCGCACTAAGGCAGAGGTTAATATTTGGCAACTCATGGCTTCCTCTGTGGAACATCGCACTGCTCTTATCAATGCTATGGTCAAACTGAATGTCACCCCAGAAGTCACTCCTGACGAATTGATCGGGTTGCTCACGAATCTGGAAGAAGGAATCACCTTTACTAATGAAGTCCTCCCACCTGAGGGGGCAGGCCATCATAAGGCTCTCTATCTGACTGTCTAGTACAAAGATAAGATCATCCCCATGACTCTAGTGGACAATGGATCAGCCATTAATGTGTGTCCTCTCCGCACTGCTGAAAATCTGGGTTTCACCCCTAGTGACTTTTCTAGTTCCTCCCAAGGTGTTCGTGCCTATGACAACACTCGCCGGGAAGCAATGGGAACTCTCACTCTACTACTCCGCACAGGGCCAATCGAGCGGAAAGTGAGCTTTCAAGTACTCAATATCAAAGCAAGTTTCAATCTCCTATTGGGAAGACCTTGGATCCATGACCTCAAAGCAGTGCCATCTTCCCTCCACCAGAAAGTTCGAATGGAGGTCCAAGGAAACATCATTACTCTGCATGCCTCCCATCCAAGGACCAAAATAGCCGACAAGGCTCTGATATTAATCAAACATGATGACAACGACGAAGACCTTTGGGGATTCAGTGCTGAAGTTGGAGCCATCGAATCCAGAATGAATCCCATGGCAAAGCGCATGATGATCAAGGGTGGGCGCTTCTTGGGCACTACTCTGCCACCACCCACCGAATCTCCTTTCAAGGCCCAACGACAGACCAACTGTTGTGGACTGGGATACAAGCCAACTAAGTTCGATGACAAGCAGCAAAAGGCTAAGCTAAAGGCCCGTCGAGCCGGCAATGATCAATTCACAATACCTCTTCATCAACTCACACTCAATGGGAAATTCGTGAAAGAAGGAGAGGATGACTTATACTTCGACTTCCCATAACCTTTCTATGACTCTTCACAAGGGATCATTTACCCTGGATTCGAGATCTTTCAAGACTGTCACTTTCTAGAGGACGCTCCTCCAATACAAGACAAGGCTTCCCCTGAGTGCCTTGACTCATCAGCTTTTGGTCTGCTATTTTGCCAGGAAATAACCCCAATCATTTCCGAAGACGCCATGGTTCAAATGATCACTCAAATCGAAGATTTCGACCCATCTAAACTAATTACTCCAAGCAAGAAGATGGCCAATGGCTGGAGAAAGTCTCTCAAGATAACTGCTCCAAATGGCAAAATATTCAAGATTACTGTGGGCGAAGGATCTATGATGAGCGAGTCCGAGTCTGAGGATGAGTCTGGATCTGAGTCTAGCAATGAGTCTACGTGTCTAGAACTAGAGTCTTGCATCAATCAAGAGCCTCTAAAGGCCGAGCTTCAAGTTGAAACAGTCGATGTAATGATTGCAGATTTCAATAACACTTCAATTTCTACTTACTCTTCGAGTCCTAATTCAAAACACAATCCTAATCCAAACAACTTTTCTTTACAAGAAACTGACTTTGAATTTCTAAAAGCTATCGAAAATCATGAAAACAGGACGCCCATAATTGAGGAAACAGAAAAAATCAACCTTTCTAACAATAGTGACTCAAAATTAGTTCAGATTGGTTTAACTCTTTCTCAAGCAGAGCGGGACGATCTTATCAAGCTACTTTCAGAGTATGTAGACGTCTTCGCATGGTCCTATCATGATATGCCAGGGGTTGACCCAAGCATCGGTCAGCATACAATTCCCCTTATTCCAGGTTCAAAACCCATCAAGCAGAAACTCCGTCGCATGAAACCGGATGTTTCCCTCAAAATTCAAGAAGAGGTCTCCAAGCAGTTAGAGGCCGGGTTTATTCGAGAAGCAAAGTATCCAGAATGGATCGCAAATGTTGTCCCAGTTCCAAAGAAAGATGGCAAAGTACGAATGTGTGTGGACTACAGGGATCTTAACAGGGCCAGTCCTAAAGACGGTTTTCCATTGCCTCACATCGACATCTTGGTCGACAACACCGCAAATCACGCCTTAATCTCTTTTATGGACGGGTATGCAGGCTACAATCAGATTCCCATGGCAGAAGAAGACATGGAGAAGACAACATTCATCACTCAGTGGGGAACATATTGTTATACAGTTATGCGGTTCGGACTAAAGAACGCAGGAGCAACTTATCAAATAACAGCCACAACCATCATGAGCGATATGATTCACAGGGAAATTGAGGTATATGTCGACGACATGATTGTCAAATCCAAAGAACGGCATGAGCATACCTCGGTACTCCGAAAGTTTTTCAACAGGCTCAGACAATACAACATGAGGCTCAATCCTCAAAAGTGCGTATTCGGGGTGACGTCAGACAAGTTACTCAGATATGTCATCAGCTCTCGAGGCATAGAGGCTGATCCTTCAAAAATCAAAGCAATTCTCGAGATGCAACCACCAACGAATGAAAAGGAAATTCGGAGTTTTCTCGGCAGACAATACATCAGCAGGTTCATTTCAAGACTCACAATGATCTGTGAACCAGTGTTTCGAAAGCTCCGAAAAAGCGAGCCCAGGGTGTGGGATGGCGACTGTCAGCATGAATTCGAAACAATCAAGAGCTACCTTTCCAACCCACCAGTACTAAAGCCAGCCATGCCAGGGATTCCCCTCAGGCTCTACCTCACAACAACTGATTCAGCAGTGGGGGCTATGCTTGCTCAGGAAATTGAAGGCAAGGAGAACGTCGTATACTACATAAGAAAAAAGATGATCGAGTACGAGACCAAATACACTCAGATCGAGAAACTCAGCATCGCCTTGGTTTGGGCCACAAAGAAACTACGGCACTACATGCTTTCCCATAAAATACATGTGATCAGCAAAGCGGATCCTCTCAAGTATCTATTCGAAAAACCAGCACTCAACGGGCGGTTGTCCAGATGGTTGGTCATGCTAGCAGAATTCGACCTCAAATACCTTCCGCAGAAGTCTATCAAGGGTTCAGCAGTCTCAGATTTCCTAGCCGACTGTCCTGTCGAGGCAGAAGAGGAAGATTACGACATACCCGACGAGCAAATCTTAATGACCAGTGATGACAGTTGGTCAATGCATTTTGACGGTGCTTCCAACCAGAACGGATGTGGTGTTGGAGTAATCTTAGTAGCTCCAGACGGCACCCACATTCCGATATCAGCAAAACTATAATTCAACGTCACAAACAATGCGGCAGAATATGAAGCATGCATCATGGGCCTGGAAGCCGCCTTAGCATTGGGCGTCCAGAAACTCCGAGTGTACGGATTCCTCCCTAATCATCAATTAAATTCCCGGCAAATGGAAAGCAAGAAACAAGAGCTTAGCTCCATACCTGTCCTATCTCGAACAACTGTCTGAACAAATAGAAGAGCTTCGCTACACCTACCTCCCGAGAGAGGAAAATCAATTCGCCGATGCACTGGCAAAACTGGCTTCAATGATCAACATTCCAAGCAGCATGGCTGAAATGCCACTTACAATTGAAACACGTCAAGAAGCAGCATATGTCCATGTTATTGACAGCGTCGAGCAAGACGAAGATGAACCTTTGTTTACAGACATTCAAAGGTATCTACAAAATTCAGAGTATCCCCCGCACTTTTTAAGCAGGAATCAAAGGGCTCTACGATTACAATCAGCCAATTTCGTCATAAAAGGCAGCGTTCTGTACAAAAGGTCCCTTGGCGGTCCTAACCTCCGATGTGTTGACAAGCACGAAGCTCAAAGAGTCATGGACAACGTACCTGCTGGAGTCTGTGGCACCCACATGAATGGGAAGATGCTAGCCCTCAAGATCATTAGGGCATGATACTATTGGACTACCCTCGGACGGGACTGCTACTTCTTTGTCAAGAAATGTCCTACATGTCAAAAGTGTGCGAATCTGAAGCACATTCCTCCATCACTACTATACTCTCAATCATCACCGTGGCCATTCTCAGCCTGGGGTATCGACGTCATCGGCAAAGTCACTCCAACAGGCACCGGGGGTCATGAGTTCATACTGGTCGCCATCGACTATTTCACCAAATGGGTCGAGGCCAGATCATTCAAAGTATTGGGTTCCAAGCAAGTGGCCCAGTTCATACAAGAAAACATCATATGCAGATACGGTGTTCCTCACGAGTTCATCAGTGACCAAGGAACCCATTTTCAAGGAGAGTGTGAAGATCTATTCACCGAGTACAAGATTCAACATCATCACTCTTCACCTTATCGCCCACAGACCAATGGGGCAGTCGAAGCAGCCAACAAGAATGTCAAGACCATCATCATGAAAATGACTACCAATTACAAGGACTGGCCCCAAAAGCTTCATTTCGCATTGTGGGGATATCGAACTTCAATTCGCACTTCAACTGGTGCAACTCCGTTCTCATTGGTCTATGGAATGGAAGCAGTACAACCTATCGAGCTAAAGATACCTTCTCTAAGGATAGTCCTCGAAAGAAAAATCCCAGAAGCTGCATGGGTACAAGCCAGATATGACGAGCTAGTCATGCTCGATGAGCGGCGGCTTTAAGTCGCTCACCATGTACAAGTCTATCAGCGCCGAGTGGCCAGACATTTCAACAAAAGGGTCAGAACCCGAAACATCAAGGAAGGCGAGCTTGTCCTGAAAGCCCTTCGCAAAAGCACCATGGACCCAAGGGGAAAATTCAAACCCAACTGGGCAGGCCCATACATTGTCAAGAAAATCCTCTCCGGGGGAGCAGTCGAACTAACAGACATCGACGGAACAGAATTCAGATCACTGACCAACCTCGATCAACTCAAGAAGTTCTATGTCTAAGTTCCATGTTCAAATTCAAGAATCCAAATTCAGGTCCTGTAAGGTAGTCAGAACTACGTCCAGCCTGATTCCCTAACGGGACACGTAGGCAACCTCATTTCGAAGCCCGACCACTTTAATACAAAAAAAATTCAAAATTTCCTCAATTAAGGGCATCCTAAAAATCAAATCAAATCAAAATTCAAAATTCAAATTGTTGTTGATTTTATTCCAAATGTGCCAATTCAAAGCAAAGCATGTTCAAGCGGAATTTAACACAATAACTCTTTATTTGGCCCTAAGGCCTTCAAAGCTAATTCAAATACAAAGTCAAGATCAAGTGAAGCAAAGTTCAAAAGCCTTTTCACTTCCTAAACACATCTTCTAAACACATCATTCCAAACACATTCCAAACACAATTCATTCCAAACACATTTAGCCTACAAATATCTAGGGTCGGGCGACTATTCTCTCGAGTCTTGGCACCTTGAGTACTATCCCCTGACTCCTCCCGCGATCAATCATCAATCTTCCCCTTGCCCAAGCGGCGGGAGAAGGAACTTGCAAGCCTTCCAAGACGGGAGGACGATGAACCTCTTTTGGATTTCGAACGGTCAAGCACCGGATGGGCCACACTCCCGTCACCTTCCTCATAGTCAGTTGATGCAGGACGTCTAGCTCTAGAACCTCGGACTCTAGCTGGTCCGGAAAAAGAAATGTCCCTCTGGCTTAGGCCTCTCATCCATACAATATACCCCGCAGACAGAGTAACTGACTCAGTGAAGGAAATAATGCCCTTGGTCCAAGTATGCATTCAATGTTAAGTCTAATAAAAGCGGTTCAGTATTAATTAACAAGTTAATAATTCAGTGAGATCAAGTGAGCTGAATGCCTAGCTAGAGGCCGCTTCAGTTCAAGTGGAATTAATGATATTAATCCACAGCTTACTCTTGACTGAACCCGTAGGGTCACACAAATAGTACGTAAACGGATCAAGTATTTAATGGCATTAAATACTCCATCTATGGATATTCGGAATCGACGGATCTTGGTTTCAGTGGGAGCTGAGATCGTCACAGGCAAGAAATGAATACTCCGGAAACGATGATATTGCCGGAAACGGAAATATGGATCGTATCGGAAATACAAATATTATCCAAGTCGTAGATGTTGCCGGAAACGGAAACATGGTACGTATCGGAAAATATTATCGGAAATGGAAATATTGCCGGAATCGGAAATATTGCCGGAAACGGAAATATTGTCAGAATCGTAAATATTATCGGAATCGGAAAATAATTCCGGAAACGGAAATATTAAATATTTGTTCGAAACGGAAATTAATTCCGGAATCGGAAATATTAAATGTTGTTCGTATCGGAAATGAATTCCGGAACCGGGAATTTAATCGGAAGCGTATCGTACGAATAAGCATCGGACGAGGCCTGTCGGACGAGGGCCCAGCACGAAGCCAGGCCATCGCCCAGCAAGCCACACGCATCCAACAACACGCCAATGCCTCGACCAGGCCCAGCGCAAGGCCAGTCCCAGCCAAGGCTGGCGCGCGCGCACAAATGGGCTGCGGGCAGTGGGCCTGTGCGCCGTGCGCACAGCGTGGGCCGCAAGGCTTGCGCATGGGCGTGCGATGCTCGTGCGGTGCGTGTGTACGTGTTATACGAATCCTAAAGCTATCGGGATTCGTGCATAGATTAAATCCTAATCCTAAAAGATTAAATTAATTATTTAGAGTTCTGATAGGATTCTAATTAATTAATTAGTATTCTAACAGGATTCGAAATCCTTTCCAAGGTTCTATAAATATATGCCTAGGGTCATAAATTTATACACAAGTTTTCAAGTATTCAAAACTAGGATTTTTAAACAGAAAAATCAGCCATAACTCTTGCCCATTAGCCGAAAATAAGTAGTACCTTAAGGGCGATCCTAGTTGGTCAAGCTTAAGGCGGATCCGGACGTGTTGTGGACTATCTACGGAGGGACGACACTTGGAGTCCTAAAGACTTGTTCTTGTTCGGTTCGGGCGCAGCTAGGGAAGGCACGCAACAAAGAGTATGCATCTAAACTATGCTAAATGATTATGTGTAAATAATATGCTTTCCTGGCTTTATGGTTTTTCCGCATGATTTATGAATTGTCATATGTATCATAACCTAACACTCAGGTGGGAACTGGATACTCAAGAATGCTTTGGCAACCCAATACCGCCTCCAAACTTCAAGTCGACTCGCATTCAGGACAACAGGTTTCGGGTTCTCTTAAGTACAGTCCGGGATCTCCTGTTTCAAGCCATATTGTCTCATCACTCGAGCAGGCGAGTAGAAGACTAGCATTGTGAGGCTTGGCACCCTCAAAGCACTAGAACCAGGGGCATGTCTCATAGCAGCAATACCCCACCAAGGAACTACCCACTTTATACAAGATTCAATCCCAGAGAATGCACACCGCCACTCATCCAATGAAAGCCGGCCATACAATGTGGGTCGCACAGTGATCAAGGGGAAAACTAGGTCGTTACTAGTCTCTCCTAATCAAACAAATTACCTAAACTAACCACTAAACACAAGTAAAGCGGTAAGCAAGGGTCGGAATTCACAAGGACTAAGGTGCGCTAATCTATGCTAATCAAACAATAAGCTAGGTCGGAACGGGGTTTTGGAATTTCACTAATCGAATAGAACTAATAAAACTAAACTAAGAAATCAAAAGTAAACGAGATTAGGGAATGGGTCGCACAACAACAAATCATGGAATGGACATAAAAGAATTGAAAACGGGGAAGATTCACAAGCACTACATGATAAGCGTTGATTTCACAAATAGCTCCAACTATCTCCCGACTTGCGAGCAATTTTCCTAAGCATCAAGGATGAACTCCCGTTCTACCCTATCATACCCGGGGTAAATCAAAGTCCCAATTCAACCAAATAGTCAAGTTTAGGTCTTTAATCCCTTTCCAACCCAACTAAACTACTCCAAACAATCATGAAACACTTAATTGATCAAGTTAAATGCAACATGTATCGGAAATGCTTAAACATGTAATAATTTAATCATGAAAATCCCTAATTTCTAATCACCAATCAATGTTGAGTTTTCACCAAACCCTAATCAATAAACTACTCCATAATCATAAAAACACAAAATTTATGAAAATTAACAACTAAAAACATGATTCTAAACAATAACAATAACTAATCTAAACATGGATAATTAAACTAAACATGAACCATTAAACTAAATAAAACAAAATAAATCCAGCAATAAATGAAAAAATAAATGAGGAGAGAGAGTAAGAAATTTCTCATTGATTAATGGTGGAAATCTTGAACAATTTGTCATGCTTGATTATCAAAACCCCAAATTTCATTGATAATTTCTCACTTTTCTCTCTCAAAAAGCTAAACTAAACTAAAACCCTAAAAAATGTTCTAAGTATTTACATTGTAATGAGTTGGTCCTAAAATGACTATTTATACTCTAAGCCTAAAAACAAAATAAAAGAGAAAAAAAAGAAAAGTATGAAAACTAAATCTGAAATTAATTAAAAGAAATAAGAAAATGAAAAAGAGGAAGAAAAGAAAAAGAAAAAGAAAAGGAAAAAGAGAAATAAAAATAAAAGAGAGAAAGAAAGTAAAATGTAGAAACAAAACCCCTTGCCCCGTAGCTTTTCTTTTTTTTAGATCAAAACAAATCAGGTCCCCTCTTTTCCTTCGTCTCTATTTTTCGCCTGGTTCCTGCTCCTTCTCTCTTCATCTCATCACCCACCATCATCATCAATCACCACCGTCCATCACCGAGCATCATTCATGATTATCGTCCACCCTCACCGTCCGATCTTCTCGCTGCTCTGTTTCTATCATCTCACGCATCATCCATCGTCCATCATCATCATCCAATTCAATTGTACATCAATCACACCGCCAAATTCGCAGCTCAATTGATCATCAAATCGCAGCCACTCAATTTCATTAAATCCGTACAACAATTAAGCGCTCAAATGTTCGGTGGAACTAAATGTGGGTTCGGTCGAACCCGGCTGTGATTTGGTCGAAGTGACGGGAGGTTCGGCCGAACCTTGGACTTACAGTAACTTTTCTAAAATTCGGGTTCGGTCGAACCGATACAGGTTCGAACGAACCTATTTACTCTGTTTTTAGCTCTGTTTTGGGGGTTCGATTTTGATTGATTTGGGTTGTGTTTTTGCTGTTGTTGTTGGTTGTGTGTTGTACTGTTGTTGGTGAATAGATGAAAGTGAGAGGAGGGATGTTGGTGGTGTTTGTTGGCGGAGCAGCGATGGTGGTGGTGTTTGGCAGCAGGGACAGAGGTGGCACAATTGATGTGGTGTAGGATAGGGAAGATGTGGTGTAGGATAGGAGTGCTGGCTGGTTTTGTAGCTTATTGTTCTTTAAACCAGAGTTGACTTTTCTTGACCATGTGATACGCAACTGATTTCGGCCCTTGAAACATCTACTCCGATACTCCATACACATACAACCTACAAAATTAAAACAAAAAAAAAACGAGGGGAGAAACGAATAAAAGTAGAATGAAGACAAATAATGAAATCTAAAAATAATAATGAAATCTAATAATAATAATAATAATAATAATAATAATAATAATAGAAAGAAATAGAAATAGAAAATAAAATAGAATAAAATATGAAATAGAAAATTAATAACGAAAACTATAATAATTAAACGATAGGAATTATAAAATAAATTAAAATAAAATAAACTACGAAATTAAGATCTAAAAACTAACAAAAATAACTAAAAACGCTAAACTAAGCAATAAATAATCAAAATAAGAAAATAAGGGAAATAAAGATTAAAAATACTAAAAATAGGATAAAATTACTCAAATATTTGCCTAATCACTACCCTATGAGCGACATAAATGTCACTCATCACACAGTGAATCCCTTTCTATTATAGCTCGCCATGTTCTCCGGTAGTGCCACCAACATGAGCCTCTCCATAAGCCAAACCTTGGGGAGTATACAAGAAGCGCATTTCAAAATTCAACATTCAAAATTCAAATACAAGTACAAATTCAACATACAAGAGAGCTCCAGACCCTTACTTGGAGTAACACCGGACTTCCCGATGGCAAGGAAGAGGGGTCCGACTTCGGCATATCAAGGCCCATCAATGTCTCGCCAATCACAAGCGGCATTGGGTCCCGACCATTAGCAAACTGCTCTACAATTTCTATTAGGGAGGCATCACCATTGCCAAACCCCTGTTTCGAAAAGAGAAAGCGAGCGAAAATACAAAAACTCAAAGCTCTCAGGCGGAATACTTTGGGAACATCAAGCCCAGCAAAGTAAGTGACAAAGAGGGACAAATCCACCCCTCTGCCATATACAACAGCACTCAAAAGTGGGGGCTTCAAGCCCAAATACCTTTCAAAACACATGAAAAAGTGTTCTTCAACACTAGGCATGCATGGCTCCAGCATCAAGGGCCACCCTAATATAGCACTAAATTCCTCAGGAAGGGGACATACCTCATTATTTTCAAAACGGAAGACATGATGATTTGGATCCCAAGCCTACAGAGCAGCAAGAATGAAGTGCAAATCCAATTTTACAAACCGGAAAGAGACGAGCACCCCAAGATGCATTCCATCAAGCTCCCTTTTCTCCAATTTGCCTAGCAAACCAAGCCACGAGTTCAAGGCACTCTCAAAGGACACAGCCATATTTCCTTTTCTTTTCGAGAGGAAGCAGTATGCAATGATAGTAGGGAAGGATTGATACAAAAAAGAATTCGACAACCTCCCTATTTATACAAGAGTCGGCTTGCACGACAGCCAACAAGCGCCAGGCGCCAAGCCTGCGCCAGGCGCAGGGGCCTGCATCTAAGGACGAGGCCACCGTCCTCTCTTATGACTCCGATTACACACTCTTTAGTGCTTCGGACAGCAGAGTACAACCTCCATTATTCAAGTTTCCAAAGCCGCAAACCGCGCAACTTCAAGCAGTCCGGATCAACGCTTCGGGCAGATTTCGGGTCATTTCAAAATTCAAGCATTCTAGTCCTAGGTCGGCGTCCTAATTCGAGTCTGCATATGCATAGCAAGAGTTGAATATACTTTGACTTGCGCTTTTCCTAACCAAAAAACCTCAGTCAAAGTGGGGGCTTATAGTGGGTATATATACACCCGAAAAAATGGGCAATTTTTTTTTTCCAAATTTTTTGCAAATTTATCATGCATGCATATAGCTACAAAATTTCAAGGCACACACAACGCATACAATCTCAAGCATTCAAACATACAAAGCCAATCTTCGAAAAACTTCAAACCAATTCAAGTTCAAAGCCAATTCAACCATACAAAATTCAAGTGTCAAGCCATACAAATACAATACAATCCAGCCTATACAAAATCAACCCAGGCAAGCTGGAACTCGCTACCATGCAGGGTCAGTCTGAATCATCACCAGCAGAGACATCAATCACGGGTGCCTTGTCCCTGTTACGCCTCCTAAGGCGCTCCAGCTCCCGATCCAGCTCCGTCCCAGGGGTACTAGGATCCTCCTCCGAGATACGAAGTGTGCTAGTGGAGGGATGAACTCCCTGCTGAGGAGAGGAATACTGATAAGGCAGCGGCATCGGCATATACGGGTATGACCCAAACATCTGAGTCTGACGCATCCTCTCCATCTCCGCATAGCAAGCCCATGAACCTGCACCCCAAGGCTGAGGGCCACTTCCTCCGAAGTAGTAACCGGAAGGAGGAACAAAGGCCCGTGAATCGCTAGCACCTCCAAATGAATGCCTGGTGGGATCAACATGTACAAAAGGGGAAGCTCCCCGCTCAGCATCAGAATGCCTCTGATGAGCACCAGCACCGGACCCCTGTCCCAGCTCTAAGCTCGGTCCCTCCTGTCCCAAGGACGTCTCCGCCTGAGGCTCTCTGTCAACGGAATCTCTACGGTCTCGACGACGCTCCTATACAAAATACAATTTCAGGAATCAATTTCCCGGTTTGAATTTCCAGTATACAAGTTTCAAGATCAAGTGAGATACCTCTCTGTTCCGGCCACAAAGCTTCTGGGTCAGCTTGGCACACTGTCTCTTCCAAGAATCAAGCAAGAGCATCCAGCGACGCACTCTCACTCGAGACGCCTACATACAAAATTCAAGATCAGTTTTCCCGTACAAAGTTACAAACAGTTTCAAAAATGCAACAGTACTTACAGGGGCGTAATGCTCAGGTACAGCATCATATGATTTCCGGTGCGGAGGAGAAGCCAAAGGAATGGTCTCCACCACCTCTTCCCCGTCCGAGTTCTCATAGTGGAGGATCCTATCAGCATGAGGAATGTCCCCGGGATCAACCTCCTCCTCCTACATACAATCATACAATCATACAATCATGCAATCAATACAAGAATACAAGAATACAAGGATACAAGATACAAGGTTCAAAGCTCACCGGCAGTACGAAGCGTACTGGTGAAGCCAGCCTCCTCAGGAAGTCGTCATATCTCCCCTTCATGTGTACAAACTCCCTCCAAGAGCGGCAAACATCCTCACCCCTAGCCTCCGCATAGAGCCGGGCAAGATCTTCATCCAGAGCCAGTATGGACTCCGGTGGATCCTTGGGGACAAGCCTATCCCCCGAATGGTGTTGAAGGGACACTCGCTCCCCCAGATACCACATATGGAGGTACACCCCTGGAAGCAAAACCCGCCGCCCAGACAGGAAATGGGCACGAGCAGCCGAGACAGGTACAACCGCGTTGGCAAAAGGACGCCATACCACCTGCAAAGCAAACAACTCAGACAACAGTACAAATACAAATACAAGAGAGCAAAACAGTACAAAAGATTACATCTTCCGCGGATAGAACTCTCCAAGCTCTGCGAGAAGCCGCCAAAGACGCACCCACGCGCACCGCTCCTATCCAAGAGGCAGCATACGGGTAAGCCGCATCTCTAGTACGCTCCGGCGCCAAAGTCGGAAAGTGCTCATAGATCCAAATCTTTCAAGGAACAAGCAAAGCATCAGTCAAGTTCAAAATACAAGCATACAAGTACAAAGTGCAAAGTACAAGGAGTCTCAAATACCTCCAGCACGCTCCATAGAGCAGCCATGCTCGGGTCATTCCCCAGTGCAGTCTGGGAGGCCCGCTTTATCTCTTACAAAAGGTGGATGTATGCCAAGCCACCCCAGTTATAGCTCGAAACAGCTCCCAAGTCCCGCAAAGCGGACAAGAATTTGATGTGCACCCAACTGTTCCTACTCGGGGCCATCACTCTGATCACCAAGGCTAGGAGGAAGAGCCTAACCCTCTGCTCCGCGGACACACCCCTACCACAGATAGCCTCCACAATCACCTTCACGGAAGCGTGAGCATCATCATCAGACAAGTCAACAACAGGGCCGAGCAAGTCCCTGGTGAAGGAAATAATGCCCTGGGTCTGCATTTAATGATAAGTCTAATAAATGCGGTTCAGTATTAATTAACAAGTTAATAATTCAGTGAGATCAAGTGAGCTGAATGCCTAGCTAGAGACCGCTTCAGTTCAAGTGGAATTAATGATATTAATCCACAGCTTACTCTTGACTGAACCCGTAGAGTCACACAAATAGTACGTAAACGGATCAAGTATTTAATGGCATTAAATACTCCATCTATGGATATTCGGAATCGACGGATCTTGGTTTCAGTGGGAGCTGAGATCGTCAAAGGCAAGCAAGTGAATACTCCGGAAACGATGATATTGCCGAAAACGGAAATATGGATCGTAATGGAAATATAAATATTATCCAAGTCGTAGATGTTGCCGGAAACGGAAACATGGTACGTATCGGAAAATATTATTGGAAATGGAAATATTGCCGGAATCGGAAATATTGCCGGAAACGGAAACATTGTCAGAATCGGAAATATTATCAAAATCGGAAAATAATTCCGGAAACGGAAATATTAAATATTTGTTCGAAACGAAAATTAATTCCGGAATCGGAAATATTAAATATTGTTCGTATCGAAAATGAATTCCGGAATCGAGAATTTAATCAGAAGCGTATCGTACGAATTAGCATCGGACGAGGTGTAATCCCCCGTAATTTTATAAAATTTATTAATATATTTAACATATAGTTAATTATATTTAAATAGAATTTACGAATTTTAGAAATTAAAATGTAATTAATGAATATTTATTTATACGTTTTAAATATTTCAACGATTTATGAAATCAAAAATAATTTAGAATTTTATGTTGAAAAGAATTTGAATTACGAAAACACATTTGAACTTGGAAATCAATCCTAATCGATTTTGGACTAAAACGAACTCAATTCTAATCCTAGCCCATATTAATAAAGCCCAAAACAAATAACCCATAATCCTTCACCCTTGTTCAATCCCATGTGAAACACTCCCTCAACTTCACGTGATATAGAAAAAAAAAAAAAAAATCTCAAACTCTCCTTCCCTTTTCACGATCCTCCTCCCTGCTCCTCTCTTTGCTCAGCCACCACCAGCAGCGCACCACCACCACCTGCTCGCGGACTCGTGGTTGTTCTTGCCGCGCCGCCTTGCTCTCACCGTCGTCGCCGGTAACTCCCCTCTCCCCTTTGTTTCTTCTTTCGAAATTCTTGTCCTTCTCCTCCTCATCTGTTTCGGTTCTCACAGCTGCCACCATTGTTTCCTGCCGGCGACCAAGCCACCACCCGACACCGGTCTCCATCGTCGGTAAGACTCTCTCTCCTCCCCGTGTTTCTTTCTCTTTTTCGTCCCCCCCTGGCCTCCTCTGTTTTGTTTCGTGCTTGCTTCCCTCTCACTCGTTTTCATTGTTGCGGCAGCCACACTCAACCACCGTGCGCCGCTGTGCCCCACCTCGCCGCCCACTCGCTGCCGCGCCTGCCCTAACGCCGGCCATCCACCCTTTTGTCTCTTTTTTGGTTGATTTTCTTAAACCCTAAGTTAATTAAATGTTTTAATTATGTTGATTAATTCTAATTATGTTCTTGAATTAAATTTATAATCTTTATGGTTTGAATATGATTTTCAGATTTGGTGTTGATATTATAAACTAATTATTTTCAGTTTTGGTTGATTAAAATATAAATTAGGGTTTAATCATGTTTTATTAATTCGAATTATGTTTTCTTGAATGAAAGTTATAGTTTTTATGATTTAAATTATAGATTTCAGATTATACGAATTATATAATAAAGTTACTAATTTTCAGATTATATTATATTGGTTAAATTAGTGCCTTTAAGTAGTAAAATGTGACTTTTGAGGTTTTAATGGCTTTAAATCATAATAGAACAATTATATATTATTAAAGTTATTATTTTTATGATTTTAAAGATGTTGAATATATTTTGAGCAAGTTTTTAATTATTTTAGATTGCTGGAAATTTAAAAAGGGAAGTTTATTGGAGTTTAAGATTTGGGATCCTTAATATAATTATTATTATTATGCTTGGAGGTTAATTAGTTAAGTTTCTATATTGGAGAATGTTCTAAATACGTTTGGGATGTGTTTAGAGTACGTTAGTGTTGCTGTAAATTGTTAGAGAATTGATTGGAGAATTTTATTGGTTGTTGTTAGGTGGAGAATTCTCCGTACATACATGTGTGCTTGGAATGTGTGCTAATTGTTGAAACCATGTTGAATTGTTGATGAACTTGGTTATGTTAATGTTGTTGATGAACTTAGTCAGGTTGAAATTGCATGTTTGATACTGTTGGATGAACATATTAAACTTATATTGCATTTTGAGGATTATAACATGTTAGTATGGAAGATTGATGCAAACATGTTTGATTGGGAACACTAGATTACTTAGTATATAATTCAGATCAGTTGATTGTTGTTCCCTTTTAGCTTTTCACTACTTTATGAGGGCGGAGGACCTTATTTAGTAAGTTGAAACCTTATACCCATATACAGGGGTTGATCAGTATTAAAGAAAAGATTGGAGTTAATTGGAATGAGTCTTGTTTGATGCCTTTGTGTTCACTTACTCAATTCCAAGATAAAAACAGTTGTAAATAAATGTGAGTTGCATGCCTTATGTGATTGTTGAGTCATAACAGGGTGTCAATTTGTAAATCATGTAAAGTGAAACTGAGTAGCAATAGCTTTAGACTGTGCACGTCTAAAGTGACGGACAAACAGGAGTTGGGGTTCATGGTGGTAGCCCATGGCCTTTCATTCGGACCGGATTGATCACCGCGTCCTATTTTTAGTCAAACGTTCCTCGATATCGCAGGTCACCGAGGTTACGGAGTCGCGCCCGTACCTCGTCTTCCTTAGTGAAGACTTCTAGCTAGAAAACTCGGTCCTTAGGTTAGTCCTTAGTGAAGACTTCTAGCTAGAAAACCCGTACCTCGTCTACAGTTAGTTTTATGTTTTCCGCTGCAAAATTCTGAATAAGCCGTTACGTTTTCACACGGGCGATAATGCCTTGATAATTCTCTACGTTTTATATTTAAAAGTTATTTTAGAAAAGAGAGAATTGTCGGGGTGTTACAAAGTGGTATCTAGAAGCTAAGGTTTTACGTTAATAAATTTTAGGCGCCTAACTATCTAGTTATTTAAAATAAATTTCTTACAATCGAGCTCCTACATACTATAGTGTTCAAAAATTGGTATTTTTTTTTCGGGGGCCGATTTCCTTTTATCTTGTTTGAAAGAACATAATATTTCTTATTTAAGTTCGAAATCAAATTATTATTAAAGTTAAAGTGATACTTTCGACATTTATATTTTTCTTATTATTTATTATTCAAAAAAAAAAAAAAAACAAAAAAAAATGAGTACGTTTTTTTTTAAAGAAGTTCAATTTTTTTTTTAGTTGTTTCAAGAGTTAGAATTCGTTATTAGAAAATATAAATCTTTTTCGAATTAATAACTTTACTTTCTAATTTATTCGCTACGCATTTCCTTAATTTATTTTACTTTATTTATTTTATATTTTTATTCATGTTATTATTCTATGTTATAATTTTCTTATATTATCGTCATTTTACTTTGTTAATTAAATTATTTCAATGCTTTAGTTTATGAGAGATGGGTAGTATAAGAAGGGCATATAAGATAGAATTATATGTGCATTAGTAGCTAGTCAATGATAAGAAGTTGATTGTTATGAACGTGCGTGTACTAATTGTTTAAGTGTTACATTTAAATGTGCATAAAGAATTGTTTGCTTCCACCAAACTTATTGCGTTATTGAACTTTGTTTATGATTTGGTTGGAAAATCGTTAGTGAGACATGGAATTGTTTATTTCAGGAATAAAATATTTCTTTCCAAGTACACCAACATAGGATCATTCGAGAAACTTGATATAGAAACCCCTGATATTTACGTGAAGAAAATTGTGTTTGGATGCGAATATCATGCTAAAGTTCTAGGGCAACCTATCTTAATGAGAAAGGATACGATAGCAGCCACTATTATTAATTGCTTACCTAACAAATTTCCATACCTAGAACTCAAGGAAAAGTTTAAAGACATGCATTCTGATAATGGAACTCCAAACTTGGCTAAGTATGAGACTTGGGATGGTAGATGGAAATATGATTCAGAAATTCTAACCACCATTATTGAGGCGGCAGAAAGTGGGTTTAGAGACGGTAAAATCGTAGGGAGTCATGTTGGAGATGCAGTTACAGAAGAACCTATGGGAGTAAGTGTAAATAATGACCTAGAGGAAAATGATGTAGCTGTGGAGAATGAGAATGTAGGTGTTGAGGCAGAGAATCCTAACCTAGTGGCCCATGAGCCAACCATTGAAATTTCTAGTGATTCAGATGCAAAGCTCGAAAGTGAACAGGAGGTGGCAAATGAGCCTAATCAAGATGAAAATATGGAAGAAGATGAAGACCCTGGGGAAGAGTTTGATGATCTTGAGATCTAAATTTCACTCCGCAAGTTTCAGGAGCAATGGATAGGCAAGAGGCCACAAATATTTTGAAGTCATAAATAGTTAATTAGCTCTTTTATGTTTTAAAGAATAAGTAGCAAAGCTACAACAGTTTAAAGTTAAAGTTTATTGAAGTTTGAAATGTTCTTTATTATTTTCAAGGATGTAATAAACCTTTATAGAGTTAGCAATAGAAGTTAAAGTATTCATTTCCAGTTTGAGAATTCCATTATTCGCCAACAATAGTTTATGTTTGTGTCGTAGAACCTTTATGTTAATTTGAGGACAAGTGCGTTATTATGGTTTAGAAATTGTTATTAACATTCTTTTGAGGAATAGAGTTAGATTATTGATAATCCAAATGATCAAGAGTTTATTTTGGGCACGCGAATGGGAATATTATTACTTATTTGTTGTGATTGAACTTTCATTCATTGGTTTTCAAATTGTATGTCCTTGATGGGGATATTTTCTTGAATGAGTGACGATGATTGCTTTATTATTGGTGTACATTCTCGAATAAGTGTTTGTTGATGCGATCTCTATGATCAAATCTAAATTTCTTTCGTAGAGGGGACATATGAGTTATGTATCGTAGAGTAATTAATTTTAGGTCGCACACTAGAATGTCAAGCAATAGTGAGTTAGTTGCTGCTATTCGCCTTTTGGCGGGGAGACTGGCTGTAGAGAGAACTGAGCATCCTGATTCTACTGGGGACATGTTTGAGAGACTAACCAAAGTTAAGCCACCATACTTTAAGGGGAAAGCTGATCCTACCTTTTTAGAGAACTAGGTTAGAGAGTTTGAGAAACTGTTTGGGGATGTGAACTGTCTTGAGAACATGAGAGTGGGTCAAGTTGTACTATACTTGGAAGATGAAGCTGATTTGTGGTGGAGAGAAAATGGGGTTAGACTTAGCATTGTTGAGAGATTCAATTGGGATTCATTTGTTACTGCCTTAAGAAAACTCCTTTTATGAGAAAGCAAAAGGCACAAGAATTCATAAACCTTAGGATGGAATTGACTAAGTTTGTACAAGGCTAAGATAGACGTACTGTGAAATTCAGAAAGTAAATGTAAGGAACCATATTGGAAGATTGACCTCGTATAGATGTTTTGGGTAGTCCAAGAACCTTTGGTTATTTCTGTAATGCGAGTGAGGAAATTGATGAATAGGGAGCGTGAACTATTTTTCTGTAGTGTGTGAGAGGTGAATAAAGAACTTGGAGTCAAAATAGAAGATGTTGCCATTGTGAGTGGATTCATTGATGTGTTTCCGAGTGAAATTGCAAGTATGTTACCTGTTGGAGCCTTTGAGTCCACTATAAACTTAGTTCCTGGAACGACACCTATAACTAAAGCACCATATAGAATGACACCTCTCGAAATGAGCAAATTAAGACACAATTGCAAGAGTTGTTTCGTTAAGGGGTATATTAGGCCTAGTGCATCACCGTGGGGAGCTCCTGCGTTGTTTGTTAAGGAGAAAGATAAGAGTATCGAATTATGCATTGATTTTAGGAAATTAATCACCATCAAGAACATGTATCCTTTGCATAGGAGAGATGAAATATTGGATCAATTGAATTGGGCGAGTGTGTTCTCGAAGATTGATTTGTGTTCGAAGTATCACCAATTAAGGATAACTGATAAGGGCCTAAGACCTCATTAGGACTCGTTATTGTCATTATGGGTTTATAATAATGTCTTTTGGGTTAAACAATGCACCTGCCATAATTATGGATGTGATGAATAAGATTTTCCACGAATTCCGAATTAAGTTCGTTATTATATTGATGATATCCTGATTTACTCAAGGAATGAGAAAGAGCATGACAAACACTTGGGGATTATATTGGAGACGCTTAGAAAGAATTTATTTTATATGAATTAAGTATACGGATCTTGAAGTCATGTGTGTATAAGTAACATCGACGGAAAAGTGAAGACTAAATTGATTGAAAACTACGTTACTTAAGGGAATAAAATTAAGAGAAGATTCGAGTGGTCCAGGATCGTTAGAAATCATTTGTTGTCTTGAAAAGATGGGAATGTATGAATTGGTGGAAGTGCTAAGAGTTAAGACCAAGAGTTATGACATAAGGAGGTTTGGTAAAAAGGAAAAGTTGACCAGAAAGAGTCTCTGTAGATCCTGCTAAGATTCAAGATGTGAGTGAGTGACCTACTCCAAAGAACGTGTCCGATATTGGAAGTTCTCTAAGCCTAGACGACTATTATAGGAAGTTGTGAAAGAGTTTTCGAAGTAAGCAAAACCAATGACCAACTTGTTGAAAAAGGAATCGAAATTCAAGTGAAGTGAGAAATGGAGGAAGCTTTCTAGATTTAGTGGTTGTCGCGTCAATTGAAACCTTATAAGGCTAACTACCAAACCCATGACTTAGAGTTAGCTGTTATGGTGTTATCTATGAATATTTGGAGGCATTACCTTTATAGGGCAGCATGTAAGATCCTTACCGAGAACAAAAGTCTGAAATTTTGGCAATAAGGTCCAGTTGAATCTTGGGGGACAACATTGAAAGTGAATATTGCCTTCCACCCTGCAACCAATAGACAGATTGAGATTACTAACGGAATTTATGTTGAAAACCTGTGTTATTGACTTTAAGGGTAATTGGGAAAACCACCTAGGGTCTATTGAATTTCTTGCAACAATAGTTACTATGCAAGCTTTAAGATGGCACCTGTTGAGGAATTGTGTGGAAAAAAAAAAAGTGTAGAAATCCCACTTGCTACGATTTTAGTGGAAATATAGCTTTAGGGGCATGATTCGTTGAAGTAGAAATATCCAAAGTCATTCCCTGAGATGAGTTACGAGGGCGTAACTCGTTTTCTTTAAAGGGGGTAGAATGCGATAGAAATTCGCGCTTTTTACCTATTTTTATGGTATTTTTATGCATTTTATGCTTATTTTTAGCAACTTATACATGTTGATGAAAGTAAATAGATTCTCCGCATAAGAAAATGTGTTCTTGAATATTACAAGTAACTTTTAGTTGGCAAAAGAGTGCACAAGAGTGGCACAGAGTATTTCTCGAGTAAGAATAAGTTGAAAACCTTTGAAAAATGGGTGAATTTTCGTGTCAAGTTTCGGGACGAAACTTCTTTTAAGAGGGGTAGATTGTAATCCCCCGTAATTTTATAAAATTTATTAATATATTTAACATATAGTTAATTATATTTAAATAGAATTTACGAATTTTAGAAATTAAAATGTAATTAATGAATATTTATTTATACGTTTTAAATATTTCAACGATTTATGAAATCAAAAATAATTTAGAATTTTATGTTGAAAAGAATTTGAATTACGAAAACACATTTGAACTTGGAAATCAATCCTAATCGATTTTGGACTAAAACGAACTCAATTCTAATCCTAGCCCATATTAATAAAGCCCAAAACAAATAACCCATAATCCTTCACCCTTGTTCAATCCCATGTGAAACACTCCCTCAACTTCACGTGATATAGAAAAAAAAAAAAAAAATCTCAAACTCTCCTTCCCTTTTCACGATCCTCCTCCCTGCTCCTCTCTTTGCTCAGCCACCACCAGCAGCGCACCACCACCACCTGCTCGCGGACTCGTGGTTGTTCTTGCCGCGCCGCCTTGCTCTCACCGTCGTCGCCGGTAACTCCCCTCTCCCCTTTGTTTCTTCTTTCGAAATTCTTGTCCTTCTCCTCCTCATCTGTTTCGGTTCTCACAGCTGCCACCATTGTTTCCTGCCGGCGACCAAGCCACCACCCGACACCGGTCTCCATCGTCGGTAAGACTCTCTCTCCTCCCCGTGTTTCTTTCTCTTTTTCGTCCCCCCCTGGCCTCCTCTGTTTTGTTTCGTGCTTGCTTCCCTCTCACTCGTTTTCATTGTTGCGGCAGCCACACTCAACCACCGTGCGCCGCTGTGCCCCACCTCGCCGCCCACTCGCTGCCGCGCCTGCCCTAACGCCGGCCATCCACCCTTTTGTCTCTTTTTTGGTTGATTTTCTTAAACCCTAAGTTAATTAAATGTTTTAATTATGTTGATTAATTCTAATTATGTTCTTGAATTAAATTTATAATCTTTATGGTTTGAATATGATTTTCAGATTTGGTGTTGATATTATAAACTAATTATTTTCAGTTTTGGTTGATTAAAATATAAATTAGGGTTTAATCATGTTTTATTAATTCGAATTATGTTTTCTTGAATGAAAGTTATAGTTTTTATGATTTAAATTATAGATTTCAGATTATACGAATTATATAATAAAGTTACTAATTTTCAGATTATATTATATTGGTTAAATTAGTGCCTTTAAGTAGTAAAATGTGACTTTTGAGGTTTTAATGGCTTTAAATCATAATAGAACAATTATATATTATTAAAGTTATTATTTTTATGATTTTAAAGATGTTGAATATATTTTGAGCAAGTTTTTAATTATTTTAGATTGCTGGAAATTTAAAAAGGGAAGTTTATTGGAGTTTAAGATTTGGGATCCTTAATATAATTATTATTATTATGCTTGGAGGTTAATTAGTTAAGTTTCTATATTGGAGAATGTTCTAAATACGTTTGGGATGTGTTTAGAGTACGTTAGTGTTGCTGTAAATTGTTAGAGAATTGATTGGAGAATTTTATTGGTTGTTGTTAGGTGGAGAATTCTCCGTAGGCGACTTTTGAATTATTAAAGTGGTCTCGCTGTTTGTTTACACAAGGTACGTACATACATGTGTGCTTGGAATGTGTGCTAATTGTTGAAACCATGTTGAATTGTTGATGAACTTGGTTATGTTAATGTTGTTGATGAACTTAGTCAGGTTGAAATTGCATGTTTGATACTGTTGGATGAACATATTAAACTTATATTGCATTTTGAGGATTATAACATGTTAGTATGGAAGATTGATGCAAACATGTTTGATTGGGAACACTAGATTACTTAGTATATAATTCAGATCAGTTGATTGTTGTTCCCTTTTAGCTTTTCACTACTTTATGAGGGCGGAGGACCTTATTTAGTAAGTTGAAACCTTATACCCATATACAGGGGTTGATCAGTATTAAAGAAAAGATTGGAGTTAATTGGAATGAGTCTTGTTTGATGCCTTTGTGTTCACTTACTCAATTCCAAGATAAAAACAGTTGTAAATAAATGTGAGTTGCATGCCTTATGTGATTGTTGAGTCATAACAGGGTGTCAATTTGTAAATCATGTAAAGTGAAACTGAGTAGCAATAGCTTTAGACTGTGCACGTCTAAAGTGACGGACAAACAGGAGTTGGGGTTCATGGTGGTAGCCCATGGCCTTTCATTCGGACCGGATTGATCACCGCGTCCTATTTTTAGTCAAACGTTCCTCGATATCGCAGGTCACCGAGGTTACGGAGTCGCGCCCGTACCTCGTCTTCCTTAGTGAAGACTTCTAGCTAGAAAACTCGGTCCATTGCCTATTTAAATTAAAATAATATTATTGTTATAAAAGTCTAGCCCAGTCTAGCCTAGTCTAGTTAAGTATGGTTGTCAGATTATCATGCTTTGTCTGCCCTTATGTATGTTCATTAGTGTCATGTTAGGATTGATCGTTTAATAGTATCATGTTAGGATTATTATTGTTTTAGTATGTAGTACTCAGCTTTGCTGATTACGTGCTTTGTTTGTGTGTGATGATCATGGCTATGCCTTATTGATCCTGTGATGACCCATCTTTGGTGAGCAGTCTCTAAGGATCAATAAGCGTTGCCCATCTACAGGTTTGAAGATGATGCATCATTGGGATCGGGATTAGAGAGCTTGTAGTTCATTTGATTTTCTAAGTTGGATTTGGTTTGTTTAAGTGGACTCTAAAACTTATTGAATTAGTAACATTAACTTTGTTTTTCGTTGATTGGTTTTTGGGATTTATTCTGAAAATGATTATTTATAAACCTACAGTTAGTTTTATGTTTTCCGCTGCAAAATTCTGAATAAGCCGTTACGTTTTCACACGGGCGATAATGCCTTGATAATTCTCTACGTTTTATATTTAAAAGTTATTTTAGAAAAGAGAGAATTGTCGGGGTGTTACACGAGGCCTGCTTGACGAAGGCCCAACACAAAGTCGGGCCATCGTCCAGCAAAGCCACATGCATCACACACAACCAAGCCTCGCCAGGCCCAGCAAGGCCTTGGAGCGCGCGGAGCAATCAAGTGGGCTGCGACATTGGGCTGCGAGCGAGTGCAGACTCGCGTGGGCCGTAAGGCTTGCGCGGGTGGTGCTCGTGCTCGTGTACGGTTGTGTGCAATAAAAATCCTAAGGCTATTAGAATTTTTTCTACGATTAAATCCTAATCCTAGTAGATAGATTTATTTAATAAGAGTCTTAACAGGATTCTAATTAAACTAAATTGGTATCTAATAGGATTATAATTCCTTTCCATAAACTCTATAAATAGATGCCTAGGGTCACATATTTACATCGAGAATTGAAGTATTCAAAGGTAAGATTTTCAAGAAAAATCAGTCACTCTCTTGCCCCATAATAGCCGAATTTCATACTACCTTAAGGGCGATTCTAGTTGGTCAAGCTTAAGGCGGATCCGGACGTGTTGTGGACTATCTACGGAGGGACGACACTTGGAGTCCTAAAGACTTGTTCTTGTTCGGTTCGGGCGTAGCTAGGGAGGTGTAGACACCTACTTTTGTCCCCACTCCCGAAAGGGAAGGTTCGATGATGAGAACGTAAATCTCCACTTGACAACGCATCTCCTATAAAATAACGAATCTCAATTCCCCTTTTCATTTCACCCGAAACCTGCTATTTATAGAAACCTGCCATCTATGGAAACTTGCTAAAAATAGTAACTGTCGTAATGGGTAGTTCTTAAAAATGGCAAGTCATAAAAGATAGAAACCTGTCAGAATTAGGTGTTTCACTCCAACATAAATCCTAAATGAGATAGAAATTGCGAGAGGATCCTGTTCCTAATACGATTCGAAAATAAGAGTTACGTATTAATTAAAATTCTAACGAGCCTAGAGTTCGTAACGGGCCCAGATGCATTCCATCATAAAATTAATACGCACTAAAAGACTCAGTCTCATACACTCCGGATTCTAAGAGTCCGAATCTGACAAAGAAATGGCCCAGACCCTATTTTCAACGCCTGGCTCTGGGCGCCGAAATCTTCGGCGCCCAGCCCTGGGCGCTGAAAATACCTGGGACGTGTTCTTTCCTAATTCCTCGTGGATTAGAGTTCTACGATTCTATCTTTCCACGAACTCTTTTCTATAAATAGGGCCCAAGTTCCACATGAAACAACACACAATTTATATTCTGAGTATTGACTCCAACCCCTAAGCCTAAGCCTCACGCTGCGAAATTGATCCCGCGTTCTGTCGCAATCGATCCAAAAATCGAACAGAACGTATCCTGTCCCGTAACTTGAGATTCGTTAAATAAGGAGAAATAGCAAAGTCAAAGTGGTTAGTTTTCTGAGAACCGTGACGCACCTCTCAAGGGTGCGTCGTAATGTGTCCCTTTTCCATGACTTAATTGCTTTGCTCGCCCTTTTATAAACTGTTTAACTAATCAAATCTGATTGTTCTATCACGCCTAATAAAGATAATATGTTGGGAAATTGGATTATCATGCTAGGTCCCTTAAAACAATCTAAATCAGATAATCGCGCTCGATCTAGTATTATATGTTGCATATTATTAAAATCAACTCAGATTAGTTTAATAGTTAACACATGTCCCTTCAATTATTTATGCTGAGCTAGTAAGGATATCCTGCCTCTGGAGTTATCGACGAGCGAGTACTCCTCTCGGTAGTTACAGTCCCCCGAACCCTCAATCTCTACCTTGCGGGTGTATGTTGAGAGATCCCCACACCAGGGATCACAAGGGAACCTACGGCCGTCGTGGTCAAACATAATTGCACTCCCTTTATATCACGATAACCGGGTTTTGTCAGTTTTTCTCATTGTCGTTAAAAACTGAATGACGACTCCTATATTACTAGTCAATTGGGTGTAAACTCACAGGAAATCCAATTACACTTGATTTGACACAAAGAAACGTCACACCCACGAGGGACGAGGTCACGCATTAGCCTCGTGCTTTTTCGACCCCCTCACAGTGGCGACTCCACTGGGGATAGTGAAGGAAATACTCGTGCTTGTAGGTAATCAAAATAGCCGAAGGGTGAAACGATCCTACCCCGCGTTTATTTCCCCATCAAGTTGGGACGACCTGAAAATCAGCATATTAATGTGAACGGGCAGAACCGCATAACGAATCTTGGCTCCCTCAGGGAGTTAGGACTAAGGATACCCATCGCCGACCAGGGGGTGCATACGCTTCGAATGTTGTCCACTCGGCACTTTCGCTAGTAGTACACCCGTCCTAAACCCAATCGCTCGCCCATTAGGTCCCTCTCATTGGTGCATGCCCCCTTGGCTTACATCGTGATTGGCCTCTTGGGCGAAATTCGTCTGTTGAAGGCACTACCTCGACCGGGGCATGTGTTGGATCTGCGATATAAGCGGTACCAAGCCAGGCACAAATACTACCCATAGAAGCCTATCATAAACTACATGACATATTATTATTGCCTCATAATGTAATGTTAGTTATGTGTAGCGAAATATGTGATTGTGTGTGACAAACAATGTTAGAAAACCAACGACCTTAAAAATTGCCCAAACATTCATAAACCAATTGGCCAAAGAGTTATACCGAAATACGTGTTCCGCAAACCCGAACGATCGCCACAAAAATAAGCGACGCTCGGGATGGCCTATAACGAATCCCACAAATGCTGCACAACGCGTAAAGGACGTTATAAGGCAAGCATGCAAAATTAAAGTCGCAAAAACAAAAGTAGACGTAAACAGAAAACGAGAACCAGCCAGGGACGCATTTTCAACGCCCCTGGCTGGGCGCCATAATTTCTCACGCCCTACGCTGGGCGCTGAAGTTGATGCCTGGCCTTTTGGTCAGGCGCAGCAGCCTCGGTGCCTCCGCTTCCCCAACCCCGATTCGCACCCTCAAACATGTCCATCGAAGAATTGCGAGACCAGATGGCCCAAATGACCCAACTCATGGGCCAACTGAAAATGGAAAACGAAGCCTTAGCAGCCGCACAAGCCAAAAATGACCTCGATAACGAGAAGAGGATTGAAAAAATGGTCCTACAGCAAATCATGGGGAGCAAGTACTTCTCCCTCGATCTTGAACCCTTTCCTGGCAAACTACCAGAAAAGTTTAGTTCATCTGACTTACCAAAGTTTAAAGCCACGAACAATCCCCGTGATCATCTATTGAGCTTTGTGAATGCCATGAACTTGAAAGGCGTGGACAAGTCCATGTATTTACCTGCCTTTCCTTTGTCCTTGGAACCTGTGCCGCTCAAATGGTACTACCACCAGGACCCTAAGCTCTTCCCCACTTGGGAAGACTTTGTCAATGTCTTCATCAAGCAATACTCGTCGAACATGGATTTTCAAGTCACCATGCGCGAGCTGGAAGTTCTCTTCCAAAAAAAAAATGAAGGTTTCACAACCTACTTTGCTAGATGGTGGGACCAGGAGGCCCAGCTAATCAATAGGCCTCCCGAAACAGAATTGGTCCAAAAATTCATTGACAACCTGGACCCGGCTTACAGACAACACCTTAGGTACCTGGGACTTGACACTTTCAAAAGAGTTTATGATGTGGGAATAAAGATTGAGAATGACCTCGCAAAAACAATACAAAGTAAACCCGCATACAAAAGAAACGCTTACAACAGGGGAAACACATCCCAAGCCCAAGAAGGTCATGCCGTAGAGGAGACTCCCGCCCGAAGAAACCCTGGAAGATGGGTCCGAGACCGAAAGTTTGCCCCACTCGGGTCGACTTTGGTACAAGCCTTTGAAAGACTAACCAATCAAGGAAAGTTGAGGCCTATAGGCCCCACCCGTGACCCTCCTGTCAAGAACAAATATTGGGTCGAAGGTACTTACTGCAAATTCCATCAAGGAAATGGGCATGACACTGAAAACTGCTGGAATCTAAAACATACGATCCAGGACATGATAGAGGATGAAGTGATACCGCTCCCTAACGTTGGCAAACCCAACAACAACAAAATCCCACTCGGCTCTTGTCACGTCTCTCTCGACCAACCAGAAAATGAGAACTTCGACCCTACGGTGTATATTACACCTCAAGGTGCACCACTCGCTGTGGTCCCTATGGATCAAATCGAGAGAGAAGTGTGCGGTGTGTGGGATGATGATGCTGAAGATATCTACCTGTCTCAAGTCTCGGGCCAGGACCTCTTTACTGAAACTTGGCCCGGGTATGCTCTCATTGACACCACCCCTCAGGAACCCGAAGTCGACAATCTCACCCGATCCGGAAGGATATATCAATCGGATATTCGCCCACCTCCTATGGACGATATCCCTGTCAGACAAACTCCTGAGAATGGACGGCACACCACCGTCGCGGAAGTCATTGAAAATCCTCTCTTGAAGCAGCTAAAAAGAACCAAGGCCGAGATTACCATCTGGGACCTCATGTGTACTTCAAAGGAACATCGCGAAAAGCTTATCCGCTCACTTGACCTCATCTCGGTGCCTACAGATATCACACCTTACTCATTGGTTAGCCACGTCACGAGAGATGCTGGAGAAAAGGACATAGTTTTCACTGACAAAGACTTGCCCAAGAAGGGGGGTGCTCATAATAAAGCCCTCTATCTAGTGGTTGGATGCAAAGGACAAAACATCCCCCTAGCGCTCGTAGATCGTTAACGTTTGCCCATTGCAAACGGCCCATTGCTTGGGGCTAGGAAACGATGACTTCCAAACCTCCACGCAAGAGGTACGAGCCTATGATAACTCTCGAAGGCCTGTGTTGGGAAAAATCAACCTTACCATACATACCGGGCCTGTGGCAAGCACCACGGAGTTTCAAATAATCGACATCAAGCCCACTTTCAACCTCCTCTTGGGGCGACCTTGGCTCCATGACTTAGGAGGTGTGGCTTCTACCTTGCACCAAATGGTTAAACTTAACCATAACGGGGTAATACTGGAAATCCGCGACCCTCCCATCGACGTCAATTGTACTATGGTTGGAACGGCCGAAACTGCAGACGACCTTTATGGGTTTCAAATGGATGAAGCAATCCAGTTCATCGAAGATTATGATCCAGCATTCCTAGACCCGCACGCATCCCGAGTCGTCCCTAGAATGCTGTTAGCTCAAGGTTATTTCCCAGGAACCCCATTGGGCATAAGGAAGAAGGAATGCACATTCCATCCTTTACCCAACAAATCTACTCCCTTTGGCTTAGGCTATGAACCAACGGAGGAAGATATTGCTGACCGCCTGTCTGGGCTACGCCTCAACAAGGCCAAACAAACCACCCTCCTTCCCCCATATCAAAGGACCCTTAACGGGATGTTCGTTCGGGAAGGAGAAGAACACCCATGCTGTGATTTCCCTGAACCCTTCGTTCAGGATGGCTTGCTAAAACCCGGATTTGAAATTTTCCATGACTGCCACACCTTGGATGAGGCACCCCACCTCACCAAGACCAAAACTGCTGAAATATTGGACAACCAGGCTCTATGGACATTGTTTAACGAATCGAGGCCTATGGAGGACGAGACTGTAATGACTACCCTAGCTTTACAAGATGAAGATTTCGATCCAACCCGGTTAATCTCTCCTGCATCAACACTAGAAGAGATCGAAAACGGATGGGTGAAGACATATCAGTGGGTCAACGCAAAAGGAATAGAATTCAAGATGAGTACCGGTGAAGGACCAAAGTTTTACGAGACTAAACCCAAGGCTTGAGCCATATAGAGCACCATAGTAAAAAGCGCCTAGTAGTTCTTTAGATTGGTAGAAAAAATAAAGGCTTTAGATGGTCCTAAGACCCCTTAGAATATAGGTTAATTTTATTTCAGTGTGTTTTCCTTACTTTCCAAATTAATAAAGGCGTAATATTCCTCCTAAAAACTTTATTTCTAACACTAAAAGAGCACCAAACGTACTTGCAAAGAGGCGGCCCACTCTAGGCCCAATAAACAAGGCCCACTCGGTCTTGAATCGTGACATCGAAATTCATCAAACCCCAAAAGAGAACCACATTATCATATTACCAAAACATAAGGGTCTAACCCATGCAACCCAAAGAAAGCAAAAGAAACCATACAAATGTTGCTCAAAAAAAAAAACTCATAAAAATAAACGCCGCCCCCGGCATCAACACGCACCTCAGCCCACTCAAAAGCCTACGCAAAGATCTTCATATCATCCACACACTAACCCAATTCTCAAAACCGTTTCGAGTCACGAATAGGAAAAATTAATCCGGACAAAAAAGTGTCTCACGTTAACAGTCAAAAAGTCTCCGAAATAGCCTCAAAAATGATTTTAATACGAGTAAAAAAGCAAAGCACAAAACAAAGAGAAAAGAAATAAGTGCAAGAACATGTGAAGCAAAGCGTCAAAAAACGACCGCCCATAAATCACTTTCAGCGCCCAGGGCTGGGCGCCAAAATCTTTGACGCCCCAGCCTGGGCGTTGAAACTCTCTGCCTGCCTAACTTTTTTCCAGAAAGTGTTCGTCATTTTATCCGCACATAACGGAAAAATAACGAACACTTGGGGGGTACAGCACATATCTAGATATGCGTACCAAAAAATAGTCGTACAAAAAATACATGGAATTTCATTTTTATACACGGCTTACAACAGCAGACGAAAATAATGATGATACTTCACTCATTTGACCGAGTAAATAATATGTTTCCACCTCAGGGCAAATCTATTAAGATCCGGCATCCTAGAATTTATTCTAGCTAGAACTACGCGCGACCTGATTCTAACAAAGATACGTAGGCAATCCTGTTAGGTTATGATACATATGATATTACATAAATCATGCGGAAACAACCATTAACCCAGGAATACATATTATTTACACATAATCATATAGCATAATTTAGATGCATACTCTTTGTTGCGTGCCCTCCCTAGCTGCGCCTGAACCGAGCAAGAACAAGTCTTTAGGACTCCAAGTGTCGTCCCTCCGTAGATAGTCCACAGCACGTCCGGATCCGCCTTAAGATTGACCAACTAGAATCGCCCTTAAGGTACTAGAATTTTCGGCACTTTTGAGCAAGATGTGTGACTGAATTTTTCTCTCAAAAACTCACTTTGAATACTTTAAAACTCGTTATAAATTGTGAACCCAGGCCACATATTTATAGGGGTATGGAAAGGGAATTGGAATCCTATTAGGATACGAATTAATTAAACTTAGAATCCTATTAGAACTCTAATTAATTAATTTATCAAATAGAATTAGGAATTTAATCATTAACCGAACTCTGCACGTTTTAGGAATCGTGCATGAACACAAACACTTACGCACACACACACGGCAGCCACGATGGGCCGCCCATGCGCGTGCGTGCGAGCAGCAGCCCACGCAGCGAGGCCTACGCGAGCTACAAGCCCACGCAAGCACCTGCGCGCGCTGCGTGCGCTGTGCGCGCTTGCCACGGCCTGCTGGGCCTGGCCTTGCGCTGAGCCTGGCGTGGCCTTGGCTGTTCGTGTGGCGCATTTGGCTTGCTGGGCGATGGCCTGGCTTCGTGCTGGGCCCTCGTCCGGCAGGCCTCGTCCGATGCTTATTCGTACGATACGCTTCCGATTAAATTTCCGATTCCGGAATTCATTTCCGATACGAACAATATTTAACATTTCCGATTCCGGAATTAATTTCCGTTTCGAACAAATATTTAATATTTCCGTTTCCGGAATTATTTTCCGATTCCGATAATATTTCCGATTCTGACAATATTTCCGTTTCCGGCAATATTTCCGATTCTGGCAATATTTCCATTTCCGATAATATTTTCCGATACGTACCATGTTTCCGTTTCCGGCAACATCTACGACTTGGATAATATTTATATTTCCGATACGATCCATATTTCCGTTTCCGGCAATATCATCGTTTCCGGAGTATTCATTTCTTGCCTGTGACGATCTCAGCTCCCACTGAAACCAAGATCCGTCGATTCCGAATATCCATAGATGGAGTATCTAATGCCATTAAATACTTGATCCGTTTACGTACTATTTGTGTGACCCTACGGGTTCAGTCAAGAGTAAGCTGTGGATTAATATCATTAATTCCACTTGAACTGAAGCGGCCTCTAGCTAGGCATTCAGCTCACTTGATCTCACTGAATTATTAACTTGTTAATTAATACTGAACCGCATTTATTAGACTTATCATAGAATGCATACTTGGACCAAGGGCATTATTTCCTTCAGTCTCCCACTTGTCCTTAGGGACAAGTGTGCATTTCCTAATTCCTTTGTCGCTCGATGCTTGCTCTTGAACATAAGGTAAGAGTTGTCATCCTTATTATGTCCAGAGGTGTTTCTCGGTTTCAGAGTTCAACTGATCAAATAAACAGATAATCATAGCCTATGATTCATCCGAGCACGGCCATGCATTTCACAGTTTCTAGCTCTCCGAGTGGCCTTGTACAACTTTTAAGCATCTCATCCCGATTTATGGGAGGACAATCCCAATCTTGCGATCTTGAGATTAGACTTCGTTTGATAGGTGGTTACCTGAGCGTTGCCTTTATAGCCTCCTTTTACGGTGCGACGGTTGGTCAACGTCAAAGCAACCAGTTCTCAAACAAGTAATTTCAAATCACTCAGGTATTGAGGATTTAGTGTCTAATAATTTAATGAAATTTACTTATGACAGATTTTCATCTCTTACAGTAAAGTTTCATAGGTCTTGTCCGATACTAATCTTCCCAAAGTAAGTATCTATGCAAATGATTATGACATTTCCATGTCCACATAGTTCAAGAAACAGAACTACTAGTCATCTTGCATTCTAATCGTCTAACGTTTTCTATGCGTCCAATTTTATAGAAAACTCCGATTAGGGACCATTTTCAACCTTTGACATTCAAGTTCACTTGATAGACATTTCTTAGTCACAGGACTGGTCCTGACAGTCTATCTTGAATATATTGTCAAATTGAAGGGACTCATCATTTAATAAACCACAAATTAAATGGAAAAATGAATTCTTTTCATTTATTGTGAATGATTAACCAATAATGTTTTACAAAGATTTAAACTCTAAAACTTTAAAACATTAAACAGAGACATCAAAGCCATTCTCCAATATGCTTGATTCCCATAGCTGCAGTGTGCGAGTTGTGCTTTGCTTGCGGCAGAGGTTTAGTTAGTGGATCTGATATGTTGTCATCAGTTCCAATTTTGCTTATCTCGACTTCTTTTCTTTCAACGAACTCTCGTAGAAGGTGAAATCTACGAAGTACATGCTTGACTCTCTGGTGGTGTCTAGGCTCTTTTGCCTGTGCAATAGCTCCGTTATTGTCACAATAGAGGGCTATTGGTCCTTTAATGGAGGGGACTACACCAAGTTCACCTATGAACTTCCTTAGCCATATAGCTTCCTTTGCTGCTTCATGTGCAGCAATGTACTCCGCTTCAGTTGTAGAATCCGCAATGGTGCTTTGCTTAGCACTTTTCCAGCTTACTGCTCCTCCGTTGAGGCAGAAGACAAACCCAGACTGTGATCTGAAATCATCTTTGTCGGTTTGGAAACTTGCGTCCGTATAGCCTTTAACAATTAATTCATCATCTCCACCATAGACCAGGAAGTCATCTTTGTGCCTTTTCAGGTACTTCAGAATATTCTTGGCAGCAGTCCAATGCGCCTCTCCTGGGTCTGACTGGTATCTGCTCGTAGCACTGAGTGCGTACGCAACATCCGGGCGTGTACATATCATAGCATACATTATTGAACCAATCAATGATGCATATGGAATCCCATTCATTCGTCTACGCTCATCAAGTGTTTTTGGGCACTGAGTCTTGCTTAGAGTCATTCCATGAGACATGGGTAGGTAGCCTCGCTTGGAGTCCGCCATCTTGAACCTATCAAGCACCTTATTGATATAAGTGCTTTGACTAAGTCCAATCATCCTTTTAGATCTATCTCTGTAAATCTTGATGCCCAATATGTACTGTGCTTCTCCTAGATCCTTCATCGAAAAACATTTCCCAAGCCAAATCTTGACAGAGTTCAACATAGGAATGTCATTTCCGATAAGTAATATGTCGTCGACATATAATACTAGGAAAGCAATTTTGCTCCCACTGACCTTCTTGTATACACAAGATTCGTCTGCGTTCTTGATGAAACCAAAGTCACTGACTGCTTCATCAAAACGTATATTCCAGCTCCTGGATGCCTGCTTCAATCCGTAGATTGATTTCTTTAGCTTGCATACCTTTTTAGCATTCTTTGGATCCTCAAAACCTTCAGGCTGTGTCATAAACACAGTTTCTGTTAAAACGCCGTTTAAGAAAGCAGTTTTGACATCCATCTGCCATATTTCGTAATCGTAATATGCAGCGATTGCTAACATTATCCGAATAGACTTTAGCATTGCAACTGGTGAAAAAGTTTCATCGTAATCCACACCGTGGACTTCCCTGTAACCTTTTGCAACCAATCTAGCTTTGAAAACTTCAAGTTTCCCATCCTTGTCCTTTTTCAGTTTGAAAACCCATTTGCTTCCAATGGCTTGGTAGCCATCTGGCAAATCGACCAAATCCCATACTTGGTTTTCAGACATGGAGTCCAATTCAGATTGCATGGCTTCTTGCCATTGCTTGGAGCTAGGGCTCGTCATAGCTTGTTTGTAAGTCGCAGGTTCATCACTTTCAAGTAATAGAACGTCATAGCTCTCGTTCGTCAAAATACCTAAGTACCTTTCCGGTTGAGATCTATATCTTTGCGATCTACGCGGGGTAACATTTCTAGATTGACCATGATTCTCACCAGATTCTTCTAAAGATCTCTGAGTTTCATCCTGAATGTCATCTTGAGCATTCTCTAGAGTTTGTTGTTCGACTCGAATTTCTTCGAGGTCTACTTTTCTCCCACTTGTCATTTTGGAAATGTGATCTTTCTCCAAAAAGACACCATCTCGAGCAACAAACACCTTGTTCTCAGATGTATTGTAGAAGTAATACCCCTTTGTTTCCTTTGGATAGCCCACAAGGATACATTTCTCAGATTTTGGATGAAGTTTGTCTGAAATTAATCGTTTGACGTATACTTCACATCCCCAAATCTTAAGAAAAGACACATTTGAAGGCTTTCCAAACCATAATTCGTATGGAGTCTTTTCGACAGCTTTAGACGGAGCTCTATTTATAGTGAGTGCAGCTGTATTTAGTGCATGTCCCCAAAATTCTAATGGAAGTTCGGCCTGACCCATCATTGACCTGACCATGTCTAGCAAGGTTCTGTTCCTCCGTTCCGACACACCGTTCCATTGTGGTGTTCCAGGAGGAGTCAATTCTGATAGAATTCCACATTCTTTCAGATGGTCATCAAATTCATAGCTCAGATATTCACCGCCTCTATCAGACCGCAGTGCCTTAATCTTCTTGCCTAATTGATTCTCTACTTCACTCTGAAATTCCTTGAATTTGTCAAAGGATTCAGACTTATGCTTCATTAGGTAGACATAACCATACCTACTGAAGTCATCAGTGAAAGTGATAAAGTAGCTGAAACCACCTCTAGCATTTGTACTCATTGGTCCACATACATCTGTATGGATTAAACCCAATAGTTCATTTGCTCTTTCTCCAACTTTAGAGAAAGGTTGCTTTGTCATTTTGCCAAGTAAACATGATTCGCATTTACCATAATCCTCTAAGTCAAATGGTTCTAGAATTCCTTCCTTTTGAAGTCTTTCTAAGCGTTTTAAGTTTATATGGCCTAATCGACAATGCCACAGATAGGTGAGATCTGAATCATCCTTTTTGGCCTTTTTGGTATTTATGTTATATACTTGTTTGTCGCGATCTAATAAATAAAGTCCATTGACTAATCTAGCAGATCCATAAAACATCTCTTTAAAATAAAACGAACAACTATTGTCTTTTATTAAAAAGGAAAATCCCTTAGCATCTAAGCAAGAAACTGAAATGATGTTTTTAGTAAGACTTGGAACATGGAAACATTCTTCCAGTTCCAAAACTAGCCCGGAGGGCAACGACAAATAGTAAGTTCCTACAGCTAATGCAGCAATCCGTGCTCCATTTCCCACTCGTAGGTCGACTTCACCCTTGCTTAACTTTCTACTTCTTCTTAGTCCCTATGGATTGGAACATAAGTGTGAGCCACAACCTGTATCTAATACCCAAGAAGTTGAATTAGCAAGTATACAGTCTATAACGAAAATACCTGAAGATGGAACGACTGTTCCGTTCTTCTGATCTTCCTTTAGCTTCAAGCAATCTCTCTTCCAATGCCCCTTCTTCTTGCAGTAGAAGAATTCGGATTCAGAAGTGGGTTGACTGACCTTCCTCTTTACAGATTTGGCGCCAGTTTGCTTAGTTGGGCTGGCCTTGTTGCCACCTTTCTTAGCATTCCTCTTCTTTCCAGATTTCTTGAACTTGCCCCCACGCACCATAAGCACATCCTGCTTATCACTTTTGAGCGTCTTTTCAGCGGTCTTCAGCATACCGTGAAGCTCAGTGAGCGTTTTGTCCAGACTATTCATACTGTAGTTCAGTTTGAACTGATCATACCCGCTATGAAGAGAATGGAGGATGGTGTCTATAGCCATTTCCTGAGAAAATTGCTGATCCAGCCGACTCATATTCTCAATGAGTCCAATCATTTTGAGAACATGTGGACTTACGGGCTCGCCTTTCTTAAGCTTGGTCTCAAGAATTTGCCTATGAGTCTCGAATCTTTCGACTCGAGCCAGATCTTGGAATATGTTCTTCAACTCACTGATGATTGTGAAAGCATCTGAGTTGATGAACGTTTTCTGCAGATCCGCACTCATGGTGGCGAGCATTAGACATTTCACATCCTTGTTGGCATCAATCCAACGATTGAGGGCTGCCTGAGTGACCCCGTCGCCTGCAGCTTCGGGCATCGCCTCATCTAGGACATACTCCTTTTCTTCCTGCATAAGAACTATTTGCAAGTTCCTTTGCCAGTCAAGGAAGTTTTTCCCGTTCAACTTCTCCTTTTCGAGAATTGATCGAATGTTGAATGAATTGTTGTTTGCCATATTAAAAACTACAATTGAAAAGAATAAACAAATAAATAACCATTCACAGTTTCTCTTAATAAACTTAAATTCTAGCATACATGCATAATTCAATGTTTATTAAGAATTTTATTCAAGTTATGTGTTCCGGCAGGTGTGAATAAAATGATTCCAAGATCCTAAAATCATTGAAGAACTAAGCACAGTTTGTCGACTTAATCCTAGAACATCTTAGGTAAGCAAAAGCCTTTTGCTAATAGTCTAGAAACTATTCTTGGTTGATAGGTACGTCTAAGAACTTATTAGGTAAACCTATCGATTTTGCCACGACATAAAAGGACTCCTTACTTATATCGTTGAGTTTCACCAAAACTAACATGTACTCACAATTGTTTGTGTACCTTGCCCCTTTAGGACCAATAAGTAACACCTCGCTGAGCGAAAACTATTACTAGATTGATGTAAAGGATATCCAAGCAAGTGTATATTTTGGCATGGCACCTTTTAACTCAATTTTTAAGTTTGGAACTTAAGGCTCTTACTATGTTGGTTAGATTTTAAGTGAACTAAAATCCTTAATCATGCAACATAATCAAGCTTTTGATCTCATGCATTTTAAGACATATTTAAAAGCAATAAATAACTTAAAACATGCATAAGATAAATGTGATCTAGTATGGCCCGACTTCATCTTGAAGCTTTAACTTCAAAGTCCGTCTTGAAAATCTCCGTGGGAGGCACCATTTTCTTCAAATAGGATAAGCTATAACTAATTACAACTATTTGATGGTTCGCAGACCATATTTGAATTGAAAAATAACTTTGGTACTTTAGACCAATTACATTCAAATTAATGGTACGCAGACCATATTTTCTATCCTATTTGGGCCATACTAGTCACTTCATAACCTGCAAAACAGTACATATACAATATATACCATTCACCCATTCATTATCATGAATGGCCCACATAGCTGGTTAGTAAAACACATTATGCATCACGTAAACATTTGCAGCAATTAATCAAGGGCACCAATAATCTACCAATTATTCAGTCCTTATTAATTCTAATCAAGTTGTTTTAACCTTAAGGATTTGTAGACCTAATCAAGAGTTTATGACTAAAAAGCGCTCCCACTTAAACCAATAAATTCATATGCTTTACTAATTTTAAACATAAAAATGTATTTCTAGTCTAACCGGAAACATACAAATTTAATTAAAATTTAAAGCTCATATAAATTTATAATTGAATCCAAAAAGTTTAATTTAATTTCAGTCGTTATTTAAATTAATTCATGATTTTAATTTTAGTAAAATAATTAGAATAAATAAAATTTATTATAATTACAATATTCAAAATTAAAATCCAAGAAAATAATTTAAATTATTAATTTTAAAATTAATTACGTGAACTGAAATTTTCAAATTAAACATTCAAAACGATCTAATCGTAACGCAAACACCCTACGCATTGCACGCCCATGGGCCGCACGCACACAGCCATTGCTGGCCATGTGCGCGCAGCCCATGCGCTCGTCGCATAGCTGCTGCATCTCCCATCGCAAGCCATCGCGCGCTGTGGTGCTCGCTGCGCGCGCGCCAGCGCTCATCGCACGCGAGCCATCACTCGCAGTGCGCGCTCGCCAGCGCTCGCTGCGCGCGCTCCATAGCTCGCTGTGCGCGCGAGCCATTGCTCGCTGTGCGCGCGAGCCATTGCTCGCTGTGCGCGCGAGCCTTCGCTCGTTGTGCGCGCGAGCCATCGCTCGCTGTGCGCGCGAGCAACGCTGGGCGCAGCGCTCGTGGCACGCGAGCTTGCGCTCGCTGCGCGCGAGGCTGCGCGCTCTTGCGCGAGGCAGTGCGCGTTGTGGCGCAGCTCGCTTGCTGCCCACACGCGACTGCCTTGGCTTGCCTTTCGCCGATGCCCATTTGTTCATAGCTCGTGGCCCACGACACAAGGCAGGGCTGCTGCCTTGTGCTCGTGCACCATGCCTTGCTCATTGCATTGGTGCCGCACGGGCGACGAGCTCCCTTGCTCGTCGTCGCATGCCCGCACTATACAACACCCCTTAAGGGTAACACGAAGCGTCCATTGCTTTGTGCGTGCAAGTTATATGAACGAATCGCATAAAAATTTAAAATTTATATTTAAAATTAATGACAAATTAATAAATAATATTAATTTCATAATTTTAGGGCGAAAAATCGAAAATTTATTATTCAATTGATTTCCGATTGTTATGGATTCAAGTCTAGGTCATAAAAATTTAAAATTTATCATAAATTTACAATTTTTATGGTGGTTTTTAATCATAGGTTTCTAATTAAATTATAATTAATTATGAAAATCAAATTAATTCTAAATTATTCTAATTTTCAACAAATTAATCATAATTACAAATTAGATTGCATAATTAACAAGGCTAGGCATTCAAACTTGTTAAACATATACAGTAGGTCAATCAAAAATTCAAGATTTATCAACAAGAATCGCAAATATTTAATTTAACATCTTAAATTTACGAAATTTTGCATTCGAAAAACTAAAACCTTCGAAAAGTCATAGTTAGGCTTCGAATTTGAGAATTCTGGGTTCGGCAGAAAAATAAAATTTTTGTCAAAATTTTAGAATGCCTTTTACATGCGGAATTGACACAAAAATCACTCGATTTGGATGAGTAACGAAGAAACTGCCGAAAAACTGCGTACGTATAATCAAATAAACGCAATTTGCAATTAATTAACAATTACGAAAATTAATCACCCCTTTTAATTCTTACAAATTTGTAATATTTAACCATGTTCATGCAAATTAGATTATGAAAATAATGAGGGGCTCGTGATACCACTGTTAGGTTATGATAGTCCACAGCACGTCCGGATCCGCCTTAAGATTGACCAACTAGAATCGCCCTTAAGGTACTAGAATTTTCGGCACTTTTGAGCAAGATGTGTGACTGAATTTTTCTCTCAAAAACTCACTTTGAATACTTTAAAACTCGTTATAAATTGTGAACCCAGGCCACATATTTATAGGGGTATGGAAAGGGAATTGGAATCCTATTAGGATACGAATTAATTAAACTTAGAATCCTATTAGAACTCTAATTAATTAATTTATCAAATAGAATTAGGAATTTAATCATTAACCGAACTCTGCACGTTTTAGGAATCGTGCATGAACACAAACACTTACGCACACACACACGACAGCCACGATGGGCCGCCCATGCGCGTGCGTGCGAGCAGCAGCCCACGTAGCGAGGCCTACGCGAGCTACAAGCCCACGCAAGCACCTGCGCGCGCTGCGTGCGCTGTGCGCGCTTGCCACGGCCTGCTGGGCCTGGCCTTGCGCTGGGCCTGGCGTGGCCTTGGCTGTTCGTGTGGCGCGTTTGGCTTGCTGGGCGATGGCCTGGCTTCGTGCTGGGCCCTCGTCCGGCAGGCCTCGTCCGATGCTTATTCGTACGATACGCTTCCGATTAAATTTCCGATTCCGGAATTCATTTCCGATACGAACAATATTTAACATTTCCGATTCCGGAATTAATTTCCGTTTCGAACAAATATTTAATATTTCCGTTTCCGAAATTATTTTCCGATTCCGATAATATTTCCGATTCTGACAATATTTCCGTTTCCGGCAATATTTCCGATTCTGGCAATATTTCCATTTCCGATAATATTTTCCGATACGTACCATGTTTCCGTTTCCGGCAACATCTACGACTTGGATAATATTTATATTTCCGATACGATCCATATTTCCGTTTCCGGCAATATCATCGTTTCCGGAGTATTCATTTCTTGCCTGTGACGATCTCAGCTCCCACTGAAACCAAGATCCGTCGATTCCGAATATCCATAGATGGAGTATCTAATGCCATTAAATACTTGATCCGTTTACGTACTATTTGTGTGACCCTACGGGTTCAGTCAAGAGTAAGCTGTGGATTAATATCATTAATTCCACTTGAACTGAAGCGGCCTCTAGCTAGGCATTCAGCTCACTTGATCTCACTGAATTATTAACTTGTTAATTAATACTGAACCGCATTTATTAGACTTATCATAGAATGCATACTTGGACCAAGGGCATTATTTCCTTCAAATCCTATTTACGGATTCGGTCCAATTAAATAGCAAAATATATATACATTGTGCAAAAAGTGTTAGACACATATATAAAAAAAGGAGGAGATGCAAAAAACGAAAACAAAAATAAAATACGCCTTTATTAAAAAAAATAAGGAAAACAAAAGTGCTAAGAAGGAAAAACAAACACAACTGGAATATACAAAAGGCACCTACACCCAAGCAGGAACTACACTATTCTAGTTCTTCCGGGTCATCAAATAAAGTCTTATAGAGGGTAAGGTTCGCAGGATCCACCCCCACAGTCTTCTGCACTGCCCCTATATCAATCTCCATAAGAACCGGCTTCTGGACACTAACTTCCAAAGATGCCAAGACTTCAGAATCATTCTCAGTTACAGCCTGCTCAGCCTCAAGGGCACAGACAATGGTGGGATAAGGATTATCAACATCAACTAGATTAGTCACTGTTTCTACAGGTGGCTGAGCCTTCCTGACCCATACATTGTTCCGGCGACGATCTCCGTGAGAGCCTGCATTTCTTTTAGCAGTGGCAGGCCCCCTCATGTTAGGCATCTTCTTAGGCCTAGAACTGGAACGGGGAGGAACTTCCTTTCGCTTCCGATCAGGACGAGCTTTCACAGTCTTAATACCATGGGTGCGAGGATTGGCAGAATCACGGCCCTCATATCTAACCCGAATACGAGGTATCAAAAGCTCAGCCGGCTCCCCATTTCGAGCCTCGGTCCTCACAGCTTTATCATCGGAGCTCATCCACAACTTGTAGTTTTCAGAAAGACCCACAAAGCCATTTGTAGCTACGGCCCAACGCGGGAGACCATCATAATACTTAGCCCATGCTTGAACCCGTGCTTGTGAAAAGGCCGCTACTTTAGGTGGTACCGTATCAGAAAAGGGGATAGTCTGTCTTAAGCCGTATTGACGCATGACTCGGTAAGGAAAGATATAAATGGGCCGGGATAGCCCCAACAAAGAAACATAAACCGATACATCAGAACCCCCCGTCATAGTAGTCAAACCCCACCACGGTACCACCCACTTAATAGATGAGTAAAAAAGGAGGCCCACTCGGCCTCGTCCTGGCCTCGATGCAAACACTTCCGGTTACCCAAGGCTATAGGGCGATAGTGTTTAGGATCGGCAGGAATTTCTAAGAGCCTAAGTCGTTCCATGAGCCAAATCTGCAAAAAACGGGTAAGATCAGATCAAAAAATAATAAATAAACAAACGAAGCCTAGGGCGCAGTTTCAACGCCCAGGACCAGGCGCCGAAAATTCTAACGCCCAGCCATGGGCGCTGAAACTCAGCTCCAGGCAGGACGAGTAAAAAAGAATGCAAAAAAAACATGCGCAAGGAAAAGATCGATTACCTGCAGTAATAGGGGGCTCCCCTTAAAATATTCAGATTTGGCATCCTTCTTCAGCTCATCTGCACTCAGCAAAGTCTCGGCAACAACCAACGGTATGATAGAATAGTAACTTTCCATCTAGCTAATCAAAGGGATCAACCTTATGTCACCAAACTCACCATTGTTATTCGACAGCAAATAATGATTCAACAAGCAAAATACAAGGGCTCGAATGTTCAATTTTTGTTCGGTCATATTTTTACTAGGTCTAAAGTGGTGTTTTACAAGCTTGGCCAAATTAACCTCATCATCTACAACAATCTCTGCAAGCATGTTAGCATCTAGTCCTAGGAAAGCCCCTATGGTTGTTTTACCCTCTTCAATGGTGGCAGGGGTGGCAGGGGTAGCATTAGTAGGATAACCGAGGATCGCGGCAAATTCATCTGGCAAAGGACATATTTCATTGCCCCGAAAGACAAAAACATGATGATCGGAATCCCAGAAGCTTAGGGCTGCATACAGAAAGTTATAATCAATATTAATTTGTTGTAAGCCTAAAAGTGCCTCTAAGTGGTATTCTTTCAACAAAGCCTTTTCTGTAGGAGTAAGAGCTCGTAGCCAACGCCTAACAACTCGTTGGAATGAGAAGGGAGGAATCGACATGACAAAAGCAAGGAGGAATTAAAGCTAAACAACTACAAGAGAGGAGAAAATTGAGAGTGATAGAAAATAGGGACGTATCTAGCCCCTATATATAGCTGAAGACATCAAGTGACATCCTGATCCCATTCGGAAACGCGTTAAGAAATCTGAAAACCAAAAATCGCCAGGTGAGGACTTTCAGCGCCCATGGCTGGGCGCCGAAATAATTAACGCCCTGCCTTGGGCGCTGATTATGCAGCCCAAGGCCCAGATTTCACAGAACGCGGAACAGGAAAGGACGTAAAACCATGTCGCTAGACACGAGGCCCTATGGCAATTAAGATCAAGCCCAAAAGCACCTTTAGCACCCAAATATCAAAAATGAATGTTAAAACTAGGTCAAAACTTAGACTCGTCTCAAGGAATGTATGTGTACACTTTTCAAAACAAATATGAGCGAAATAAATATCAAGGTCATTCTTCGAAACACCAAAAAAAAATTGTTAAGTCGTTGGTTTCTCAAAATAAAAAATATTTGTTTGTCAAAAGATTAAATCCGGGCCAAGATAAACCGGATATTATTGGAAAATAAACTTTGTCGCCCGGAAACTGAAGTCGCACTCCACGACTTCGCCAAAATAGCACACCACTTTAAAGGCCGCTCGCACATACGAGCGCGACCCCAAACATGATCAAAAGACGTTATAAAATACGTACTTCTCTTGGCGAAAAATGACCGACGAGCCCAATTGCTTGGGGGCTCGCGAAAAAATATATACTCCAACAAAGAGTGTGCGGAGTCAAAATCATATTCCCGGACTACGCTACACGCAGTCCCATGTTTGGATGTCTCAAAAAAAAAAAAAAAATCGGATTACGACCTCAAGACAAAGGTCACCGTTGATACTTATACATAGTCCCCTAATCAAGGACCCAAGTAGTGGCAAAATTGAGCCGTAAAGACTAGCTCAAAACCATGAAAGATGATGACCACGAGACAATGGTCCGTCTAAGCACGTTGTCAACCCACCTTCAGGTTGCAACTAAATCCGAGCATCCCTCGAAAGAATTCGCTCCTGCAAGAATGAATAAAAAGAAATTCTCAAAAAGAAATCACAATGAACAAAAAAAATAGGGACTTGCCTACCTCAATCAGGCAAGACCGCGGCACGCGAATCCCAAATCAAAAAGACGAATTCAGGTTCGCTCACCTCCAGCGAGCGGGGTGTCCACCCTTAGCGGACAGGGCTCGCCCACCCTCAGCGGGCGGGGTCTGCGTCACTGGCCGCGCAGGTCCTCAGTTTTCGAAAAATAAAGTCTTCAAATTCAAAATAGGTTCGCCATCTTTAGCCGGCGGGGTCTACGTCACAAACCGCGTAGGTCCTTGTTTTCAAATTTCAAAAACAGATTCGTCCACTTCTATCGGACGGGGTGTCCACCCTTAGCGGACAGGCTCGCCATCTTTAGCCGGCGGGGTCTGCGTCACTAACCGCGCAGGTCCTTAGTCGCTGCAGCGATAACCTTTATCGATTTTCCCTTTTTCCAAAAATTAAAGGATCGGTTTTCCCTTTTTCCAAAAATTAAAGGATTGGTTTTCCGTTTTTCCAAAAAAGAACGATGTGATCGGTTTTCCCTTTTTCCAAAAATTAAAGGATTGGTTTTCCGTTTTTCCAAAAAAGAACGATGTGCTGGATTTTCCTTCGTTTTACGTCCCATAAAAACAAGGGGGTTTTCTCGTTTAACTAGCCCTGAAAATGAGAATCTTTAAAAACATTTTTACCTCGTGGTTGGGCTTGGCCAGGCCCAATTACACTTTATAGCTTTGATTACGAAAACATCTGTAGCTACTCCCAATGACAAAGTGAGGGAGTTTCTACGCCTCTTTAGATACTTCCAATGACAAAGCGAGGGAGTTTCTATAATATCCGTTGATAAATCCCAATGACACGTGAGGGATATGTCGACACTTCAAGTGATGACCCTTAAGTTAAATGTTATCACTCGGGGGCTCGTGAGACCCTCGCAAAAGCAGGTCACCATGGCTTGTGTGACGCACTCCGTCTAATACTTTGACCATCGTCTTACTCCAAGACTCAGTCAAAGTGGGGGCTAGCTGTAGACACCTACTTTTGTCCCCATTCCCGAAAGGGAAGGTTCGATGATGAGAACATAAATCTCCACTTGACAACGCATCTCCTATAAAATAACGAATCTCAATTCCCCTTTTCATTTCACCCGAAACCTGCTATTTATAGAAACCTGCCATCTATGGAAACTTGCTAAAAATAGTAACTGCCGTAATGGGTAGTTCTTAAAAGTGGCAAGTCATAAAAGATAGAAACCTGTCAGAATTAGGTGTTACACTCCAACATAAATCCTAAATGAGATAGAAATTGCGAGAGGATCCTGTTCTAATACGATTCGAAAATAAGAGTTACGTATTAATTAAAATCCTAACGAGCCTAGAGTTCATAACGGGCCCAGATGCATTCCATCATAAAATTAATACGCACTAAAAGACTCGATTAAGTCTCATACACTCCGGATTCTAAGAGTCCGAATCTGACAAAGAAACGGCCCATACCCTATTTTCAACGCCTGGCTCTGGGCGCTGAAATCTTCGGCGCCCAGCCCTGGGCGCTGAAAATACCTGGGACGTATTCTTTCCTAATTCCTCGTGGATTAGAGTTCTACAATTCTATCTTTCCACGAACTCTTTTCTATAAATAGGGCCCAAGTTCGACGTGAAACAACACACAATTTATATTCTGAGTATTGACTCCAACCCCTAAGCCTAAGCCTCACGCTGCGAAATTGATCCCGCGTTCTGTCGCTATCGATCCAAAAATCGAACAGAACGTATCCTGTCCCGTAACTTGAGATTCGTTAAATAAAAGGAGAAATAGCAAAGTCAAAGTGGTTAGTTTTCTGAGAACCGTGACGCACCTCTCAAGGGTGCGTCGTAATGTGTCCCTTTTCCATGATTTAATTGCTTTCCTCGCCCTTTTATAAACTGTTAAACTAATCAAATCTGATTGTTCTATCACGCCTAATAAAGATAATATGTTGGGAAATTGGATTATCATGCTAGGTCCCTTAAAAAAAATCTAAATCAGATAATCGCGCTCGATCTAGTATTATATGTTGCATATTATTAAAATCAACTCAGATTAGTTTAATAGTTAACACATGTCCCTTCAATTATTTATGCTGAGCTAGTAAGGATATCCTGCCTCTAGAGTTATCGAAGGGCGAGTACTCCTCTCGGTAGTTACAGTCCCCCGAACCCTCAATCTCTACCCTGCGGGTGTACGTTGAGCGATCCCCACCACCAGGGATCACAAGGGAACCTACGGCCGTCGTGGTCAAACATAATTGCACTCCCTTTATGTCACGATAACCGGGTTTTGTCAGTTTTTCTCATTGTCGTTAAAAACTGAATGGCGACTCCTATATTACTAGTCAATTGGGTGTAAACTCACAGGAAATCCAATTACACTTGATTTGACAAAAAGAAACGTCACACCCACGAGGGACGAGGTCACGCATTAGCCTCGTGCTTTTTCGACCCCCTCACAGGAGGGCACGCTACAAAGTGTATGCATCTGAATTATGCTAAATGATTATGTGTAAATAATATGTTTCTTGGCATTAAGGTTTTCCGCATGATTTATGTTTTGTCATATGTATCATAACCTCACACCTGGCAGCGGTCGAGCGCCACGTCAGCTCAGAATCAAAGGTCACATTCCTCTCAGAAAAAGGAAGACCTGTAATCATAGCAAACTCAAAAGGGGTAATAGTAATCTCCCCCCATGCCATGTGGAAAGTGTTGGTGGTATCCCACCACCGCTCTAGCAAAGCCCACAAACGGTTTTTAATCCCCGTTCTCTTCGAAGAACCTCCCATGGTACGCCAGAAATTGGTCAGGCCCATCTGCGACCAAATCTCCATAGCTTCCTCATCAGCACGAAGATCTTTTAAAGGCCCTCTGAACCTCCACCAAGGACCAGTAGGTACGAAATGGCTTTCCATCGGCCTACAGGTGAACGAGTTAGCTCAAAACCTATACAATTACAAGATACAAATTCAAAGCACAGTACAAGACTCACCATGCCAGCGCGAGGCCGCTGAGACAAGTGCCAATTCGGCCGAAACACCAGGTCGGAAGGGATCCAACCAGTACTAGGGAAAGCCGGCGCATCTCGGGGAACCATACCCCCACCTGGCGCATTTATTGCAGCCGCTTCATCATCCGAAGCGTCTTCCTCACCGGCTCGAACCACAGATGATTCAGCGAGCTTCCTCCGAGTGTGACGAGGCATACTAAATCAAGTAGCATACAAAGTGTCAAAATTCTAAACTGAGGGCTATCCTATACTGGCCTATACAAAGCGGAAATTTCAAGATAAATCCCCAGTGGACCTCTAGTTCAAGATACAAGTTCTACACCAACGCCTAGGTTACCCACGCCGAAGCAGGTATTCAAGTCCTACACCAACGCCTAGGCTACCCACGCCGAAACAGGTATACAAGTTCTACATCAACGCCTAGGCTATCCATGCCGAAGCCGGTACAAAAACATACTTTCAAGAAATTTCAAAGGATTCAAATCTACAAGTTCCAACAGTTCAAGTTCAAGTGGCTATCAAACAATCATCTACAAGATTCAAAAAGCTTAAGCATACAAGCATCATTTCAAAATACGAGAAAATCAAAACTACATGCAATCCTAGAGTTATTTCATAAGCAAAAAACATGAAATACTTACATGGACAAGGCAAGAACAAGATCAAGGGAAGAGCCTAATCGACCTTTGAGAGAGAAAAGAGCAAAGAATTCAAGAGAGTGTGCCTCAAAATGGCACGGAAAGGGGAGCTTTTATAGCTCAGCCCCGCGCCAAGCACCGCCCCAACGCACTGCGCTGACCTGCTGCATGCGCGAACCTGCAGCGCGCGCAGTCTCCCGTGCTGATTGCACGCCCTTTGCTGCTACGGTCTTCCGCACCAAGCATCAAACGTCGCATCGAACCATCCATCGAAAATACGGGTATACACCTGTATCTCCCAGTACAAACAGATGCATATTTCAAGAATACAAAGTCCAAAAAATACAACGACTCAGGCGCCCAACTCCCAACGGACCCAAGCTCCGGGAAAGTCAGTCGAAATTTCAAATTTTAAGGGCCAGTAAAAAGCTCTTAACCCCAGCAAAGCACATCCCCAACGAATTAACTCCGGGTATTCAAAAATTCAAAATTTTCGATGCCAAGCTCCGTCCTGAACTGAAGGCGGAAAGGTACAAGTACAAACCGGAGTCATCACCAATCGCACTGAGGTAGACTCTATCTTTTTTTCTAACGCCTGTTTTATGCAGGTACCGGCGTACAAAGGGTGGTCTCGATTGCATAACATCTTGATCATTCTCCGTCCCTTTCGAAATACTTTGACTTGCGCTTACCTAACCGAACGCTCAGTCAAAGTGGGGGCTTCTGTAGACACCTAATTTGTGTCTCCCCTTTGGGATGATGACGATACCATTATCCTTGTTAGGTGATTGGAGTAACTCCAGGCGGAAATCCCAATTGCTAAGAACATTTCCAATTCAAGATCCAAAATCCAACCCCCGAGACCGTTCTCCTTTCGGTTCTCGGTACAAAATACAATCTTTCAAAATCAATTTCAAAATCCAAGTACAATCTCATCTAGTAGACCATCCCATTGGTTTTACTAGGCCTTTTCCACTCAAAATCATATAAGGCAAGTCAAATTCGGGCGCCGGCCCACAAAACCGAGCATGCCGGGCCCCGTCCCGTAAAACCAGAATTCAAAAACCCGAGAAAGGCTTGTTTTTAGACGCTAAACGATGCCTTAACCTCCAAGCAAATACAAAACGCCAAACCTAGTACTATAAGTACAACAGGTACAACACTACAAGACGAAACAAGGACGATTCCCCGTCCTTGCTTTGGCGGCATTCACGCCACGTCACCAGCGCCCAGCGCTGGTCCAGCGCCCTGCGCTGACGTGTGCTGGTGCCTTGCACCAATTTCTTCTATAAATACCCCTCATTTCCAGCATAATGAGGAGGAGGATAACAATACAACGTCGTAATTTCGACATTACGCCTCAAAATACAACTCAAAAACTCCTCAAAAACACATACAAAATTCCTAAATTAAAAAAAAAAAAAAAAAGCAATTGGGAGCTCTTGCCTAAATCTAACTAGGTAAATCCGAATCCCATTCTAATCTACTATGTTGCTTTGATTTCTAAATGATTAGCAAGTTGGTGTTTTTAATCATTAAACAACACCACTTGCAACAATCACACACGTTTTCAAAAAATACAAACTTTTCCAAAATACAAAATACAATTTTCAAAGATTCAAGGATGTCCAAGTTGTTTACAATCACCTCTTGGACTAGAATCACCATCAAACATGGGGTAATCAAAGATGACACCTTTTAACATTTAAAGGTTTAGTCTTTGAGATTCAAAACTCCACTTTCAATATACAAGTTCAAGTTTTCAATTTTCAAGATCCCACCATGTTTAGGGTTGTTCATGGTTACTTCCCTAAACTAGGATCATTTCAAGTTCAAATTTCAATCATTTCAAGTTCAAACTTCAATTAGTTCAAGTTCAAAACTTCAATATTCAAGCTTTCAAGTTCAAGTTTAATATGCAAAATCTAGGACATTTGGGTTGAGCAACCTCTCCCAAGTTGAGATTTTTGGCTTTGAATTCGTGTCGGGCGCACTTATTTTTAAGGAGCCGCTTGGCGTTCGAATCTCATGTGCCCAAGTACAAATTTCAATTATGCACCTTTCAATATTGCAATTTCAATATCGCACCTTTCAATATCGCACCTTTCAATATCGCACTTTCAATATCGCACTTTCAATACCGCAATTTCAATACCGCAATTTCAATATCGCACTTTCCATTCCGCATCTTTACTTGCCTAGTCCCTTTCTAGGCAATGTGGACCTACTCCCTAGTCCTTTTCTAGGGGGTCTTGTATTTACTAATTCTGCACTTTATTTAGTATTGTGATGTTTCTTTATTTGCTTTATCGCTTTCATCACCAACATGCTAAATACAACAAAATACAAAGGTTACATCATGCTTAACAAAGATATTTTTGGACAAACCGGCCTTAGGTTCCTTAAATCAATCTTTAAAGCAAAGTGACCACCATACAATTAGAGATTCAATTTTCTCTTAATGCAAACCCACATAGTCTAATCTAGGGTTTATTTTCGAAAACAATGTTGTGCCAATGTACTTGAATATTTCTAAAGCTCGCCGAATAAGCATTTTGTTCCCGTGCCCAGATCTCACCCATCCGTTTCAAGGATTCAAGGCCTTATCCAACATAGAGTCACTTGCGGTCTTTCCAAACGAGACTTTAAAAAATGTTTGGTGGCGACTCCTTCGAGGTACAAAAATTCTATGGTTCTCTAAAGAACCGCCCCTCTTGTAGAACGGGTAACAAGTTTTCACAAAAAAACCCCCTACAGGTACGCAGACCATATTTAAATTAAAAACTTTGGTGCATTAGACCAATTTTACATTCAAATTAATGGTACGCAAACCATACTTTCTATCCTATTTGGGCATACTAGTCACTTTCCATAACCTGCAAAACAGTACATTTACAATATACCATTCACCCATTCATTTATCAATGAATGGCCCACATAGCTGGTTAGTAGAACATATTATGCATCACATAAATATTTGCAGCAATTAATCAAGGCTTCCAATAATCTACAAATTATTCAATCCTTATTAATTCTAATCGAGTTGTTTTAACCTTAAAGGAATGTAGACCTTATCAAGAGTTTATGACTAAAACGCTCCCACTTAAACCAAGAAATTTACATGCTTTACTAATTTTAAACATAAAATTGTATTTCCTAGTCCAACCGGAAACATACAAAATTAATTAAAATTTAAAGCTCATATAAGTTATTATATAAATCCTTTAATTTATTTTCGTTGAATTAAATTAACTAATTTAAATTTAATCAAGGTTTTAATTTTAGTAAAATAATTAGTTTAAATAAAATTTATAATAATTAAATTATTCAAAATTAAATTCCGAGAAAAAAATTAAATTACGAATTTTAAATTTAATTAAAATCGTTTTTCAACTGAAAATCAAAATTAAATTAAAACGAACCAATCGGGTCAAGACGAGGCCATGGGCTCGCGCCCATGCCCCGCCGAGTCCACGTAGTAGCAACGCCCCACTCGATTGATCGCATAGCAAGGCACGAGCAGCCACGCGTAGACGCAGTAAGCCGAGCCACGCCTACGCGCAGCAGCAGCTCGCTCGCTGTGGCGAGGCAGCGCTCGCTGGACGAGGCATCCCTCGCTGCCCGCGCGCGCAGCCTGCTTGCTCGCTTGGTGCCTTACCTCTCACCCCATCTGCCCACTCGTCGCAGCACTTGACGCAAGGCAGTGCTGCTGCCTTGTGCTCTCGTGCCACGCGCTTGCTTGCTGCATTCGTACCGCATGGGCGATGAGCTCCCTTGCTCGTCGTCGCATGCCCGCACTATACAACACCCCTTAAGGGTAACACTTAGCGTCCATTGCTTTGTGCGTGGAACATTCGTGAGCGGATTTTATAAAAATCAAAACTTTATAATTTAAATTTATAGACGAATTAATAAATCATATTAATTTCATAAATTTAGGGCGAAAATCCAAAATTTATTATTCAAATTAATTTCCGATCAAGTTTATTTTCATGGATTCAAATCTAGGTCATAAAATTTTAAAACTTTTCAATTTTAACAAATTTTATGGTGGTTTTTAATCATGTATTCCTAATTAAATTGCTAATTAATTATGAAAATCAAATCAAATTCTAAATTATTCAAATTTCAACAAATTAATTACAATCACAAATTAGGTTGTATAATTAACAAGCTTAGGCATTAAAATTGTTAAACATATACAGTAGGTCAATCATAGATTCAAGATTTACCAACAAGAATCGCAAATATTTAATTTAACATCTTAAAAATTACAAATTTTGCGTTCGAAAAACTAAAACCTCCGAAAAGTCATAGTTAGGCTTCGAATTTGGGAATTCTGGGTTCGGCATTAAATCTATAATTTTAGTCAAAATTTTAAAATGCCGTTTACATGCGAAAATCACTGTAAAATTATACGATTCCGACCATTATTGACTAAACTGCCGAAAATTCTGCGAACATATAATTAAATAATCGCACGAATTTGCAATTAATTACAAAAATCATGCGGAAAACCATAAAGCCAGGAATCCAAATTAACTGCCACATAACAATTAGCATCATTTAGGATGCATACATTCGAAGCGTGCCTTCCCTAGCTGCTCCCGAACCGAACAAGAACAAGTTTAGGACTCCAAGTGTAGTCCCTCCGTAGATAGTCCACAACACGTTCGAATCCGCCTTAGATTCAATTAACTAGAATTTAGCCTAAGGTTTTATGTTTATTCGATTATAATTTGTGGCAAATTATTAACTTTAGTTTTAACCTTAAAACTATATGAATACTTGAATTGTTGTGTATAAATTGTTATTGCCATCACCTATTTATAGGGTAGGATTATTGGAACTAGAAACCTACTAGGATTTAATTAACCTAATCTTATTAGAATTAGATTCCAATTAAATCTATTAAGTTAGTGTTTAATTCAACAACTAACTCTAGTAGTTTTAGGAAAATAATAATTAATCGAACTAATCCTAAACGCTTAAGGATTCGACGCATGCACAAACTCAACGCACACACACGCACAACCCATGAGGGGCGCTGGGCGCGCGTGCGCGGAGTGCTCGGCCCAGCAGCGCTGCAACCCACCCTTGGGCGTGCCAGCCTGCTGGCCTCGCTGGGCCTGGCCTTGCGTGTTGCTTGGCTGGGCCTTGCGGTGCTTGGCGGGCTGCTGCTTGCCTTGCTGCGTGCGGGCCTTGCTAGGCGCAATCCTGGCTTCGTGCTGGGCCTTGCGTCTAGCAAGCTCGTCCGATGTTTATTTCGTACGACGCGCTTCCGATTAATTTTCCGATTCCAGAATTCATTTCCGATTCGAACAATATTTAATATTTCCGATTCCGGAATTAATTTCCGTTTCGAACAAATATTTAATATTTCCGATTCCGGAATTATTTTCCGATTCCGATAATATTTCCGATTCCGACAATATTTCCGTTTTCGGCAATATTTCCGATTCCGACAATATTTCCATTTCCAATAATATTTTCCGATTCGTACCATGTTTCCTTTTCCGGCAACATCTACGACTTGCATAACATTTATATTTCCGATACGATCCATATTTCCGTTTCCGGCAATATCATCGTTTCCGGAGTATTCATAATTTGCCTTTTGACGATTTCAGCTCCCACTGGAACCGAGATCCGTCGATTCCGAATATCCATAAATGGAGTATTTAATTCACTTAAATACTTGATTCGTTCAAGTACTATTTGTGTGACCCTACGGGTTCAGTCAAGAGTAAGCTGTGGATTAATATTATTAATTCCACTCGAACTGAAGCGGCCTCTAGCTAGGCATACAGTTTACTTGATCTCACTGAATTATTAACTTGTATAATTAATTAATACTGAACCGCATTTATTCGACTTAGCATTGAATGCATACTTGGACCAAGGGCATTATTTCCTTCAGCCACCCCATAGGCAAGAGCGCGTCGCACGATCTGGTGTCAAAACACTCGGACCGTGACACCTGGCAAGTCAAAAAAATTCAACTCCTTTTCTCGATCGGCAGGAACACTGGTAATAATGACCCAAAGAAACTTAACAAATTAACTTGAAAGTCAAATATCCATGTAATCATCCATTTCTCATCCCATCTCTTGCCCTCCAATAAAGAGAGAATAATAAGAAGAAAATTACAATATGCAAAGGAAGATTAAACAAGGTTGAATAAATAAGTCTTATTAAAATAAATTAGACTCTTCTAGGAATTTAATTCACTTGCCAAATATAGAACAAATACAGAACAAGAAGTTCATACAATTTATTGTCTTAGAGAAATCGTATGGGACCTCAATGGTTCCCCCAACTTCATGGTTGGATGGGGAACTAGTGTTTCCTTAATAGATGTACTCCTTAGTTTCCAGCCTATAATTTTGGGCTCCTATCTGAGTCTCTAGGATGGCTTTTGTTACCGACTTACCGATCGTACCACTCATTCCCACACGGTTACATTTTATACAAGTTATAGTTACCTTTATCAGTTATATAGTACATCAAAATTTGAATAATGAACAATGAATCAAATTCAAAGATTTAAAGGCCAATAAAGTTGTAGTAGTAAGTTGAATATCTGTAATTAATTTTACACTCTAATTGATGGGTATTCATGCAAAAATATGAACAAATGTCAAAAAAAGCACTAGTTGACACTGGTATATACCTGGTGACTAAAGATCAATTCCATCCAAAAACCCCTGCTCTCCCCAATCAAACCCTCACAAAAGCCAAAAGAAGATAAATTTTCTAGCTAGCTGATTGATTAAATTAGTAAAATTAACAACAAATTACTTCTTATTTTTCAGCATACCAATTAGTACCAAATCATAGTGATTTCTAGCTTAACCATTCAACCACGAATTATATAACAACCATCATAATTGAAATGACTGACCTGATTAACAAAGATGAGATTGTCGAAGACGAAGGCCCGACGACGCCACTTGTGATTATCGCGATGCTGCTCAGCAAACTCCACCTTTGTAAATCCGAGGAGGAATAAATCATACCTAGAGATTGAAGAATTGGGGATTAGGGTTTAGTCCCGGAGTCGAATACGATTTTTTAAATGATTTTGCAATTACCTTCAATGACATGTTCATCGGATTCATCCATAGATCCTCCATTTCTTTGTTCAATTTGCTTCAAGATTTTTCATTCACAACAAAGGGAACGAGCGTCAAATGAGGTGAGGAGAGAGAGAGAGAATGCCGACAGGTGAGGCAAGAAAATGGCAACGACCTTTCTTTGAAACTAGGTTCCGCACGTGTGTATTTTTGGGTCCACGCTAATATTATGTGGACTAGGTCTACCTAAGAATAATCTTAAAAATTGTGCCCAAGGATTATTTTAACCAATTAAATTTATTGAGGCATTTATTCTCTCACACTTTCCCAATGTCAGATTTTGAGAAAAGTGAAAGCGTTATAATAAAGGTAATTTGCATTGTTGAAAAAAAATACTCTCTCTGTCCCATTATGTTCTTTATGCATCCAATTTAAGGTATCCCATTTTGTTCTTCACATTGAGAATATTTCCTTTTATATTAACACACAAATGCTTAAATATTCTGTCAAAAATTGTGCCCAACCTTTATTTTAACCAATGAAATTAATTGGGGCATTTAATCTCTCACACTTTTCCTTGATACATTATATCTTTCACATTTTCCCAGTGTCTGATTTTGGATAAAAGTAAAAACGTTATAAATAAACGTAATTTACATTGTTTAAATAATAAAATAGAAGGAATCTCAACCTCATTAATTAGTCGTTAAGTACATGATACCAAACGTAAAAAAAAAACAACAAGGGATGGAGGAAATAGAAGAAATATCAATCCATATTAATTACTCGTAGTCGTTAAATCGCGGGCATGATATTAAACGTAAACACCAAAAAGTGACGTCAGGAGTACAAAAGATGGTCAAAGACACGTCTTTGAAATGCAAAAGCCAAAATTGTGCAATATTTGTGAAATAGATGAAAATATGTTGGATCAGTTTTTTACATCGTGTGGGTAATCACATCCCTTTTAAAAAAAAGTTATTGGAAAGATGGTCCACCCTTAAATAGATGTGTACAACGGTTGCTAACTTGTTATATACTGTCAAACGGTAATATAAGTATTGTCATTGTTGTATTAAAATACTGTCACAATCACCCAAAAAAAAAGGAAATTATGTATACAAGTGTAATGAAATAGAAAAAGTAAAGGGACCACTCAAATGAATGGATAAAAGTGTTGCATATTAAATGAATGGGTAAAAGTATGTCAAGCGTTTTATAAGTATTATCATCGTTTGCATAAATACCGTAATTGTTGTATCAATTACTGTCATATTGCCGATACTTAACAATTTATTTGACTTTTCAACTCATGAAGCGAAAATATAATTTTGCCCATTTATCGCTATGTAACCTGACTCATCACTAAAATGCCCTTGAAAATCTGAAGTCAGATTGATGCGAAAACTGTGGAGAGGGCGGAATAACATTTTGAACGGATAATAAAATCTGAAAACACACACTCAAAACAAAAGCGCAAAGCAAGCCTTTGTGGCGAAGAAACCGTTACATGTCATCGTCTTTGGTATCTTTCTATTTCCTCCCTATTCAGTTTTATTGTTCCTGTAAGTTAGCAGAGTGAATGTGAGCTCGGCGGCAATGGCGGCGAAGCTATATACCTGTTTTTTGAGCCATGGATTGATTGGATTGAACGCCAAGAATTCCAATTTGTGCAATGCTGATTTCTCTCGTCATTATCATCGATTGCCTCCTGCATCTTGTAAAATTCGCCAGCGTAATATCAGGTGTTCATTTTTAATTTGTTTTTGGCAAATTAGAGTGATTTTAGTCGGAATATATTGATTGATTGATTGTTTGAGTCTTTGATTGAGTTAAAATTTGATTTCAGTTAGAACTAATTTTTTTAAAGGTTATTTATTCATTTAAATTGCATTTCAAGGTTAGATAACCTAGACTGAGAGCTCAAAAATTTATAGTTTTCACGTTTTAATCCCTTTGATTGCTCTTCTGGACATGGGAAAATTATATATAGTTTGATCGATTGAAATGATTCTTGTTAAATACTTCAAAGCATTCGGAGCTTGCTACTAGATGAATTAGTGCATAGGCATAAAATTATAAACTCAACTAGACTAGATCCCTGCACGCACGGATTATGATAATTATTTTTTACAAAATATTTAACTAAATATTCCCAAACTACTGCATTATAATTTTATTTTAACATACTCATTTAAATGTATTCATCTAATATGCATATTATATATGTGTAATATGCTAATTTGATCGAGATATCGAGTTAATATATTTTCCATTATTATAGTACCGATTTGACTAAAATATTATCAAAAAATATTTAGCAAAATTATTATTACGTGATATCTATTATTGTCATAATTTATAAACATTTTTTCCATATAAAGATAGTTTACAAAAAGGTAGAGAATAAAAAGATATACTTCATCCGTTCCAGAAATATCGCACCATGGTTGATTTTTACTCCTTTAACCATTACTTTGACTCTTAATATCTCAAATCATGTGCAAGTAAAAATTATAAAAAATTAATATTTAGAAAATATATATCGATACGAATCTAACATGACCCCGTATGACTAAAATTTCCTTACGTACGGATCACAAAAAATGGCCAAAATCGTGTTGTGAATAGTGTAAAAAACAAATGGTGCGATATTTCCGGAACGGAGGAAGTATATTTTTGGAAAATATTTTAGGCGGGAAAATTTTACACCAGGATATGACATGTGTCATTCCTGGTGTCTGTTTTGGTGGTGCTTTAAAATTATAAATTATACAGACAATAATGACATGTGTCATATACTGGTGAAAAAAATTTCCGCTAATTTTTTGTTTGTTTTTTCTTTCAATAACTTTTTATGAAAAAAGATTTAGTATATTTGACGAAAACTTTATTAATCTTTTGAAAATTTGTCAAAATCTTTTGTATTATACTACTTTATTTTCGAACAATCCTGTTAGTAAAATATTTTATAAAAAATGGTCAAATTATAATTTTATAATATCCGTGCGTGCACGAGATCTCATCTAGTGATTTTTTAAAAGTGTACCTGAGAATCTGAGATTTCAAAGCATAATTAATTGTTACAGCCTTACAGGTTATCAAACAAAACAAAACAAAACAAAACAAACTGCCGGGAAATTTTTTGGAAATTGATTTTGGCATACCTCTGTGTTTCAACTTTAATCTTTGTTGTTGTTTGATAACTCCGCTTATGCATTTTGTTGCGTGTGTATTTCAGTTCTCAACCTAAGCGCCGCCAGGTGAAGAAAACCTCTCCCGAGAAACTCCGTATTGATGCAAACCTGGAACCAAATGACGAAACAGATGTTGAGTTTGGGAATGCTTTAATCAACGATGTCTCAAGCTCTAAACAAGGGAAAGAGAGTGACACTGATAACAATGAAGTCAACAAGGACGAGAATGCGAATAATTTGGATAACTTGACAATGTTAGATAAAGAAATTCTGATGTTGCCACCACCACGTCACAACAATGCAACTCAACTAAACAACACCATGATGGCACATATTGATGGTTTTAGTGTTGATCCTAAATCTTTGGTAAGCTTAATGATTTGAGAAATTATCCATGTCACATAGTTAGGATACTCTTACAAACTAAGCATGCCAAAAAAAGTTTCTTTCATGCGACTTTTTGCCTTGGATATGCTACCTTTCTTCCTATAAGAAGATAAAATTTGGTGGCTTTGTTATACATGTTGATTTAATTCGAGTATCATACTCTAGCTTCAATGCTATGTCTTGATGAGCCTCTAAATCATGCATGGTAATAGAATTTATCCTCCACACTCACCGAGGGATATAAAGATATACATACATTAAGGATTTGTTCTCTTCACTTAAAATAGTGTCGTGGTTTGAATTTTGTAATTTTGGTGGTCATATCTACTCGGTGGACTACTCGTCTAACTGTACTTTGACCGTATTTGTATGTAGTACAATGCGAGAAAAAAGACATCTTGTTCAATCCATCTTAACGTGTATTTTTCAAATACCCAACTTTTATAATTTTTGTTACTAGGAAATTAAATACATATGGCATTAAGCAAAGGGAAATAAGAATTAGTCTAAAGTTTTATGATCTTCTCTAGTTTGGTCTGATTCTAAGAATTAGTAGTTTCTAAGTAAGGTGAAAAGAACAAATCCTAAGTCTCTGGATTTGTGTAGCTATCTATCCCTTCTAGTCACGTTCCTTTTTTTTTCATCTTTCACATGTACGGTCTTAATAAGTAGAACAATATGTATCATATAAGAGTTATTCATTTAGGAGTTATTACCGGTGGCGGTCCTGACCTTTTGTGTCCCCAGGCGAAAAAGAGATATGGGCCCTATATACAAATAAGAATTTTAAATTTCAAAATTACATGACAAATAATTTGATCAAAATAATATGCTTGATTATACTTTTATGGTACATTTCGTTACGAAGTACTTTGTAGAGATTAATAAGATGCATCAATATTTTCTTTCATCTTATTTCTATGATGTCGTTAAAAGAAAGATGAGGAATATTTTGTTTCTTGTATATAGGTTTCATGAATATCATAAATGTGTGAATGAAACTGATTGTAGATCGTGCAAGAAGAGTATGAAAAGTTAATCTTGATGGGACAAGATTCTTAAGTAAATTTCATAAATGTTAATATTTAAAAAAAATATTGAATGATTTTTATTAGAGATTGATTTTATAGAATTAAATATGTCAAATAACTCAAAAAATTATATTACAAAAAAAAAAAAGGAAGGATAAGACTTTAAATTTATCAAACATAAAAAGAGAATAAAAAAGAAAAAAAGAAGTTGTATTAGGGAATTCATTTTTTAAAAAAAAGGAAAAAGAAAAGAAAGAAAGATGCCATAGTGAAAGAAAAACCAAAGAAGAATGGAAAGAGAAGTTCAGCGGGGTTCAAACCACATTGACAATAATCAACCAAGTGACTCTGTCCCCCTTATTGTTTGCTCCACGAACCAAATGTGATTTATTAAGAAATGGGTGAGTGGAGTTGAGAAGAGACAAAAGTGATGGGGCAAATGTATCAACCTTTTAGGGACGACCTAAAATGGTAAATGGGGCAAACAAATAGGGACAGATGGAGTACCACTGAGCCATAGAGAATATTATGCTTATTCCATGGCGTTATTTCGTACTAATAATAAATAACTGTGCGCAGATTTGTTTTAGGGCCCCTTCCGGCCTTGGGCCCTAGGCAGTCGCACACCTCGCCTATGCCCAAGGCCAGGCCTGGTAATTACTCTAATTTCTATACGAGTTAGAAGAAAAAAAAATAAAGGTGCAAAAGAAGTTTGTCACGACTCTGTCTTTAGTCGAAGAAGTCGGAATACAAGTCAAGTCTCCCAGTGGCTTAGCTTTTAAGAGTGATTGTATAACTTGTAAAATGCTTATAAGAGCTTTAAGAGTGTAGTTGTACAAGTGGCATATGCACAACGCTTATATAGTTCTACACAAGTAGAATGAACAAGAAGATATTTGCAAGAGGCATGACAGGAATCTAGAAAGATATACTACGAAGGTTTCCTCCAGAACTTTCAAGAACTTTGTAATGCTTCTGTGCAAAGCCTATATGCATCACTTATGTTATGGACCCATTTGTACAACCTGATATTCCTTCTCTATCCCTCCTTACGTTTGGTTTTTTGTGTGTTCACTTGGAATTCATGAGCAAGGAGGTATATTCCTCTTTATAGGGAAGTGGTGAGTGGTGTGTTTTAGCACATTTGCACTTATGGGCATTGCTACCATACACCCAATTATGCTCAGTAGGGTAAGAGACGAGTTATGATAATCATCTCCTTGTAAACAATGCAACTCACTTTTGTGGTTACATATGTATCCCAGTTAGGAACCCTTTTGTATTCTTGTTTTGTTATACAAGCTCTTCAAAGCATCTATTTCTTCTCTGTCAAAGTGGCCGTAATTTGTAAATGGACGGGATCAATGTCGCTGCCAGTTTACTCTTGTTGGACGTAAGGCTGTGTAGGATTCATCTAGGGAGGTTGATTTTGTTTTCTTCATGTTTTTTAGCATAATGGATTGTTAGCACATGATATTATTAGCCTTTTCTACCAATTGAAAATGTAAAATTTCCCAGTTTTGGAGGCCTCTCTTAATAAATTTTACGCACTTTTTTTGGTTAAGGGAACAGTTTATTTTTTTTTCAACCTTAAGTAAATGTAATGGTTATTGAGTGCAACATATATGAAAATACGTTCACAAGTGGTTTCAGTGGAGAGGTAGGCTTAAAGCGGCTTTTGACAAAAGAGGTAACAAATGAGTTTGGAAAGACAACAATTGAGTTGCATGTGACCTTTTCTATTGACTTGATTTTGTTGTAAATCAATAGGACTAGATGTGTGTGCAAAATTTGTGTGTGGACACATGACTTTGATTTTCTATTTGTTTGATATGAAAGTTGCTTGCTTGTGATGCTCAACCCTTAGTACATTTTCTGAATATTTGTATGCTTTACTCCTTGACTGGAAATGTTCCAATAGCTACTACTAATAATTAACTGTTCTTTCTTGCTTCATCTATGAAATGTGGAATGTGACTTAATCCTTTTTTCCGATTTCCAGTCCTTGAACTTAGTTGGTGCGGAGCAGCTATCATCTCTACAATTTGATGATTTAATCAACATGATAAGGAGTGCTGAGAAAAGTAGGCAAGCTCTTATTTTGGTTTTGTTTTGACGGAATTAGGATAGCTCTCTTAATGTAGTTTTTATAACACTTAAGTTATGTTAAGCTCACTAATGCATGCCTTTTGGCCGTACTTTAGATGTTCTCCTCCTCAATCAAGCTCGGATTCGAGCACTTGAAAATTTGGAGAAGATTCTCCAGGAGAAGGAGATGCTGCAAGGAGAAATTAATGTCCTGCAGTTAAAACTCGCAGAAACTGATACAAAAATCCAAGTTGCTTCCCAGGAGAAGATACAGGTTGAGCACCTTCAAAAACAATTGGAGAAGACGAGGAAGGAATTTTCTCAGAATGATGCTGAAGTACGTGAAATTTCTAGCAACGAAGATCCTCAGTCATTGAGCAGTGATTTTTATAGTCAAAGCAAGGAACTTAGTTCACTTAAGGCAGAGAATATTTCTTTGAAGGATGATATAAATACTCTTAGAGCTGAACTTAGTAATTTTAACATAACAGATGGACAAGTGACTTCACTGCAGAAGGAGCGTTCAAGTTTGCATTCCACTGTGAAGGATTTGGAGTTCAAACTTGCAACATCTCAGGAGGATGTAACTAAACTCTCTACCCTGCAATACGAATATAATATTTTGTGTGAGGAAGTACAGAAATTGCAAGCATTGCTTGATAATGCAACCAAGAAAGCTGAACACGCTATAATAGTCTTGCAGCAAAACCAGGAACTTTGTAAAAAGGTGGAGAGGTTAGAAGAATCTCTTGCCGAAGCAAATGATTTTAAGCAGTCGACAGAGAAAATGCAACAATACAATGAATTAATGCAGCAAAAAGTAAAGCTGTTGGAGGAGCGCCTTGGAAGGTCCGATGAAGAGATAAACTCTTATGTTCTCATGTATCAAGAATCAATGAAGGAATTTCAAGATACGCTTAGTAATTTGAAAAAAGAGAATGAGGAGAGGGCTGTAGAGGGACCTGTCGATGATTTGCCCTGGGAATTTTGGAGTCAAATGCTGCTAATAATCGATGGATGGTTGCTTGAGAAAAAATTGTCATCAAATGACGCAAAGATGTTAAGAGAAATGGTGTGGAAGAGAGAACGTTCTATCTGTGATGCATACTTGGAATGTAAGGAGAAGAGTGAACGTGAAATGTTGCCTAAATTTTTGAGTCTGACATCTACACCTACACGGTATGTTCGTAGAGTAGATATTGATGTCCCAAGTTTTGAATTCGATAATATCTCCTTTACCATCTTATTAGTTATGCTAAGGAAAACTGTTTATTCACAGGTCTGCTTTACATGTCATTCACATTGCAGCAGAGATGGCACCAGTTGCAAAGGTACATCGGACTGCCAAAAATTGGTAAAGCAAAGTGCTTTTATGTATTTGTGTGCGGTTATGTTTGTGTGCCCATGTGAGTGTGGTGTTTAGATTTAAAAAGCGTGCCTAGGCGCGCTTAGGCTCAAGGCGCAAGTTCTAGCGCCTTAGCGTGACAATCTTAAGCACCTACAAAAGGCACGCCTTATCCCTTTTCCCAGGCTCAAGGCGCAGCGTCTTATGCGCCTTATGGTACAAGGCTCCAATTGCTGACATGTAATAATTTTTTTAGAAAGGCCAAAACCACGTAACTTTAATTGCTCCCCAATAGTTAGAATTTACTAAGAGGAAAAGAGGAGAGATGAAACCCCAAATTTTCTCCCTTTTTATCCGTGTCTCTTCCAGCCAGACACCGACAACTCATGTAAACCCCTCCTATTTTTTATTTTAAAGTAACGGTTTTATGTAAGGTACTAAGGTGTGGCATACTTCTTTTGGGAATCTAAATAAAGAGTCAGTGACTAAAAGCCTTCCTTAGTCCCCTGTCTTTCTTTTTGTCTTTTCAAAAAGGCTTTTAATTTTACTATAATTACTATATTACCCCTTTGTGACAACAAGTAATACTATATTTTTTTTTACAGAAAATAAATCCCACAAAAACTTAAAGAAAATGTGCGCCTTGCCTGCAAAAGGCGCGCGCTTTCGCCTTGCTCCTTGCACCTATGCTTCAGGGACTTGGCCTTGGTGAGCCTCGTGCTTATTAAAACTAAGGTGTGGTGTGTGTAGCAACTTCCAGCACAGTTCCATAAGGAAAGAGGAAACAAGTTCAGAACCCTATCATTTATCAAATATGGAGATTTATAGTGTTATGAAAATTGTGGTCATTTCTAACTATAGGTGCTCGAGAATAACAAGTGCTCCAATCTTTTTTTTGTTCCTGTTCCGACAACACATTTTACTTGAAAACACTTGAACTTCTTGCTCAATCCCTTTTGTCCAACTTACATGATCGATCCATGTTGAGACAGTAGCCCCCGAGGCTAGAAGTACCAATAACGTGTAAACGTTTAAGGTTATAATGCATTTCATTTGTGTTTGCACAATTCCTTGCTGGTCTTTTATACCAAATTGGGTACTAAGCCATGGATGAAAATCCCTTTTAGGTAGCCACTTTTGAAAATAGCACTCTAAGGTCCTCAACTTTTACAATCTATACATCCAAAGCTCACTTTATATGTACTTTACGTAGTAACGTACTACCTCCATTTTTAAATGATAGTTACAGTATATTAACAAAAACTAAGGAGGGTAGAGGAGAATATAGAAAGTGGGGTATTTGTAAGAAAAAGTAGGAGACAAATTGTTGTTCGTGGGGTTTATGTTAGAAAAAGTAAGCAATAGAGTGTTGCAAGTGGAGTTTGTGTAAGAAAAAATGTGTTAAATAAGAAAAAGTAGAACGCGTAACCAACAAAAAGGAACAGACCAAAATAGTATTTGTAGCCAACAAAAAGGAACAGAGATAGTACTTTCGTTGTTTCCAATGGGAAGTTCGTATAAAAAATATTGTAGGGTACTACTCCCTCCGTATTCTTTTAGGAGTTACATAAAAATTGATGCTACCATCCCCAACTATGGCCGATCATTTTTAAAAGGTCTCAACTTTTGATTATTTAGGGCGGTCCTAAGTTTTGATTAATCTACAGAGGTCCTAACTTTTGGGGTCTCCACTCTAAAAAAGGGTTATGTTACTTACAACCTGCTAACAAGTTGTTTTTTATATTTTTTATATAATCTTTCCAAATAAAATTACATTAAAACAAGTTTTTATTTTTACCTTCTTCTTCAATCCCTCACCTCACCAAACCTCACCTGCAACAGCATCCCCCACCCCACCCATATCAGCCGCCAACTACCTTCCGCTGGTGCATCAACCCCCAATAAGTCTTTGGTCCACCACTAGGACCCTTCTCAGCAGCAGCAACAACCCCCTCTATCTTCTCCCTCCTTTCTGAACCCAATGGCGCTCTCCTTAGTCTCCGCCAAGAACCGCAGCCCAAAATCCGATCCCAAATTCTTTGATCTATTCTCCGCAAATTTCATAACATTCGCGAGGCTTGCTTTGATGTTGCTTCCTCCACCGCCGGTGTGCGCCATTTTTTGAGGAAAGTGGACGTTTGGGGGTGGCAGGGGTAAGAGATGAGGATTGGTCACATGATTAAATTTGTTGGTCGACTACTTTTTTAATTTGAAAATTGAGCTGAAAAATAGTTGAATTTATCTGAGGTATGAATTTGATTCGGAGTTCAACTTTTTGTTTAATAAACTTGAACTTGTTTAAATTTAAGATTAAAGATCTAGTTGATGATTTTCAGAATTTTCTGTTGATTGAGCTGTGAATTTGAATCTGAGTTCAAGTTGTTATTCGGATTTTTTGAGGAGTAAGAAGCTGAATTATTTTGTTTCTCAATTCATATTCTCCGGAGTAATTTCTATCTTCGACTTATGCATCTGTTTTCTGCGTAAAATTTTCGACTAGCAGTATAGTGAGAACGTAGAAGAGCATAGCTTGTTGATGATCTATGTGTTTTACCTTCTCGTGTCATGTATGATTACACAAGTTTTCATATTTGTAAACCGATGTTTGCACAAATCTGTGTGGTTGTGGTTATGGGGGAAAGACATGGAAGGGGAGGAATTAAAATTAAGTTTAATAAAAAGTTCGAACAATCAATAAAAACATGCCATATGGCTATCTTAAACGGTTCAACAGGTTAATAATAGGTAAGGACCGTTTAGAGTAGAGACCCCCTAAAGTTAGGACTGCCTTGGATTAATCAAAAGTTGGGATCTTTTAAAAATGATCAGCCAATGTTGGGACTTATAGCGTCATTTTCCGTTTCGCATTGACTGGCACCAGTTTTAAGAAAGGGGAGTTGAATGTAATATAATACTAAAGCAAGTGGGAGATGAAGTAGTGAACAAATTGAAAAAAGATAGTGGGATAAGTATTTTAATCAAAGAACAGAGAATGTATTGTAGTGTTGGTCTCCATAGAAAATTAAGATATACTCCGTATTAAATAATCGGGGAGTAGGTAGAAAACATACCAAAAATAGAAAAGAAACCCTTAATAAATATGTCCGGAAGTGGTATATGCAACCCCTAAAAAGATACGGAGGGAGTACCATTTAGAAATAAGAAGGTTCTAAAGTATTTGTGCAATTTTTATTCTTCAATTACGTTACTAAAATTAGGAGAAAAAAATCTATTTTGTACATTGTTGTATTATTTTCCTATCTTGTGATTTACTAAATCCACCCGAGTTACACACATAAATTTGTAGGAAACTTGAATGTCAACCAAATTGATCCGACGATCCTATATATAAGAAGGTGTACTGTTTCTCTGAGGTTTTTACTATGCTGACACTAACTGCTGATTGCTGAACCTGCTTTTAAATTTTCAAATGATTTCTCCGGTCCCTTGGCGGAGAAATCCTCGTATTGTTTTAAAATATCTCAACAAAATTGTAACAAGCATATTATGCAATAGGGGAATAAGAACTATTATACTCCTAGTCAATTTAAATTTAACAACAAAAATATCAAAGGGTATAATATTTTAGTATAAACCCACCTTAATTTCTTGGTACTTTTTCTTTCCACATCTACTACCAATCCATGAACTCAAATAACCAAATGATCCATCATGTTATAAAATGGAAATCAGAATTATAGAAATGAGGTAGAAGAAGAGAAAGCGTGGGAAGTTAGATAACTGTTTGTATTAGTGCTGCAATTAAAATGCATACTATATTCTGGCTACGCTATTACCCATAAAAATTCAGGAACTTCATCAAAATAATCTAAATTAAACTGCCGTATTAAGTTTTGATTGAATCAGGAGAATTGGAAAAAAACTACTGCTTATGATGAGAAGGGTGACTGGGCCAACAAGAGGGGGTAACAGCGAGAAATTGATGAAGCATGATGATCAATGTAATCCCTCTAATCCAAAACATGTCACCATTATTCCCCTGCTGTACCCCTTGGAAGCAGGGGAGTTGGACTTACATCACTAAACGTATCTGCATTTAATTTCCTATCATCATCAGTATCCTAGACAACTCATTTCATGGAGGAGCTTGAGGGGCAAGTCAAGGTTAAGGATATGGTTGACTCCCAAGTTTCGGCAGGTGGGGGCGAGTTCTATTAGGTTAGTAAGGAGACTGAAGGGACTCAGCTGTTTGGTATCGTTACATTTGATTTCGAGGAACAAGTGAGTGATGGCTTACTTTTCTTAGTTCTAGTACCCAACAGGGGACATCTTAAGATTAATTATCCAAATAGGGATCTGGGGTAATTTGAGTAGAGAGTCCGGTACCTAAGTCTCCCTTTTTGGTTCAGTGTGATAAAATCTGCGTACTTTTTTCGAAATTGTTTCTTGAATTTCAGTGTTTGTTTTCTATGCTTTGAAGGTTGGAGGTCTTGGAGATGTGGTGACTGGTCTCAGTAAAGCACTTCAGAAGAAAGGGCACCTCGTGGAAATTGTTCTTCCTAAATATGATTGTATGCAGTATGATCTCATCCATAACTTACGGGTACACTAACCATTATTCTATTGCATTATGGTCTATTATCACCATCCTTGGGTGTACCCTCATATATTATTGTTTATTCATGCAGGCTTTGGACGTGGAAGTAGAGTCATATTTTGATGGACAACTATACAAGAACAAGATATGGGTTGGCGCAGTTGAAGGTGAAAGTAGTTTATGATTACATCTGTACATTTATTTATGATTTCTCACAGTGACAAATCTGACAATTCTAGAAATTTGTTCATCAGCTGTCAAAATAAAGTGAATAGTGAATGAACATAAATTTGGACATCTTTGTTATTCTTTCCCTCGTTTATGCAACATATTTCTATTATATAAGCCAACTCTTGAGCACTTTGGTATCCGTGTAAATACTAGTAATACCCGTTCTTGAGTTTAAGTTGTTAAAAAGAACATTATACGAAGTATAATATTACAGCATTGCTTACATATAAACTAGAATCTCGAAAATATTCGCACGCATTGTTTCATCTTAGTATATATACTTCTTCTGTTTCACAATAGATGCACATTTTGACTTTCTATACTATTCATGTACTAACTTTGATCATCAATATCTTTAATTACATATTAATAAAAATTATAAAATTAGATATTTTGAAAATATGTATTGAGATTAAGCCAACACAAAATTTGTCTTTACTATTATTAATAAATATGGTCAAAGTTAGTAAATGAATAGTGTGAGAAGTCAAAATGATGCATCTATTGTGAAACGGAGGAAGTATATAGGGTAACTGCCACTTACTCTTTATGATATGGATACACCTTCAGTTGTTCATGAGTATTCAAAATAATTTGCAGGTCTTCCTGTCTACTTCATTGAGCCATACCACCCAGATAAATTATTCTGGAGGGGACAATATTATGGGGAGAATGATGATTTTAAGCGGTTCTCATTTTTCAGTCGTGCAGCACTAGAATTAATTCTTCAAGCTGGGAAGAAGCCAGACATAATACATTGCCATGATTGGCAGACAGCTTTTGTTGTATGTGCATGACAATTTTGCTCTATAGGCTTTTGTACATGCTGATGTTTTTAATTGAGTCACCACTGTCACACTGTGTATAGGCACCATTGTATTGGGATCTTTATGCGTCAAAGGGACTAAATTCAGCAAGGATTTCTTTCACATGCCACAACTTTGAGTATCAAGGCACTGCTCCAGCTCGTGAATTGGCTTCGTGTGGTCTTGATGTTTCCCAGCTCAACAGGCCAGACAGGATGCAGGACAATTCTGCTCATGATAGGATTAATGCTGTCAAGGTAGAAGAATTCATCATCTCTAACCAGCCAGACTTTTGTCTACCTGTCAATATCTTTCTGACATATTCTAGTATTTTAGGGTGCAGTGGTGTTCTCCAACATTGTAACAACAGTGTCACCCACCTATGCGCAAGAGGTTCGGACTCCCGAGGTATGAACGGGATCATCTAGGAAGATATTACCTTACGTCATCATTTTTCCTGCTCCAGTCATCAGGGATATGTTATTGTTTTTTGTGTGTTCCATGAATGAATTTACTATTATACAAGAGTAAGGAACTGCCACCATTATAAGTTGTTTGGTATAACTAAGAAAGGAAATCCCTTGTATCAAATTGGGTATTTAGGAGGATAACATGTTTGTTACCATAAGGTTTAAAAAGATAATTAATGTGTGGTAATGGTCACCCTTAGGAATGCCAAGTGTTACCCCACTTCTCATACCAAACAATAGGTAAGGGAAACGGCTAATTGATTCCATTTTCGACATTAAAAACACTATACCAAACATGCTCTAAAAGTGTAGAGCGGTAGATTACCGTGTTGCATTGAGAGTCAGTTTGAGCAAGTTTATGCAAAACTTATGCTTCCAGGAATTAGTTTTCATAAATTGTTCTATAGGAATACTTACCAGAAACAGAAGTGTTTGGCCACAATAATTTAGAAGGGCTTTTAACAAATATACGCAATTATTATATGTTTGGCCCATTGTTTACCTATAAGAATTTTTGGACGGTTTATTTTACGTTTTTTTTCATGAAATGCCCAAGGTTTCGTGTAATGCACCAAATACTCGCTAAGTTTCCAAAATACACAAATACCTCTATTTTTTCTGAAATTCACCAAATGCCCAAATTTATAATGAAAGTCTAAGTCCATTAGTCATTAGTGTTAATTGAAGTAACGCTAACTAAAGTAAATAACCCTAATCCTTCAAATAACCACCACAGCCCCCCTCCCCCACCCACCGCCAACGCTACGACAGCAAGAGCCCTCGCCGGCGCCGGCCAAGTCTGTCAAGCGCCGCCGCTTGTCCATGTCACCTCCGTCTCCTCTCCCTCTTCCAAGCCCATCCGCCCACCCACTGACCCACTCCTTTCTCTTCTATCTCTCCATAGCCGACTATTGATTCAGAAAACCCAGATTCATCTTTTTCAATCAATGTCACTATTTTGATACCAATGTTTTTTCAATTATTAAACGAAGAATTTTTGTTTTTCAGTAATGATCTTCAATATTCCTGAAATTTGTTTCCTTTTACAACAAATTTGATTATTTTTGTTAGCAACTTTTGAAAAAAAAATCGGAAATACTGTGTGAGAGATTGATCGTTGAAGAAAATGATGTTGACCTTAATCGGTGTGTTGTAAAGTAACATGGCCTTCGTTGTTGATTGCTTAAAACACGCCGCTTTACATCGTTCTTTTTCTCTCCTCTTTCCAAAATTCAACCTTAATTTGCGAATTTAGGCCTTGGTTGTTGATTTTGTGTGTGATGAAGCTATGGAAGAGATTTTGTGCATAAATATCCATCAAATTCAATTGCGACACTGGAAGTACATTTTAGGAAGACTAGTTTTTTAGGCTTGTTGGTTGTGCGAGAGCTTGCGAGGAGGAGAAGGGTCATTGTTGGTTGCTGGTCTTTGAAGTAGGAATGCAGTGAGGGATGGTGTTGATGTTGTAATGTTTTTGTTGTTGTTGTTGTGGTTGAGACGTTGAGTCACTTGAGTGTGATTGAGGTGGAACTTATAGGACCTTAAAGGAACTTATAAGACCTTATTTAACTTATAGCACCTTATTAGAACTTATCTGAACTTATAGGACCTAAAACTTATTTAAATAAGGTCCTATAAGTTGATGAGAACAAGGTCTTAGTTACACTTCCTCTCTCATCCATTTTTGGTAAAGATTGCACTTATACTAGGAGTATTTTGGGAGTTAGACAAATTCTTACCCACTACCCATCTATGTTCGGTTCTTTCTCTCCTTCCACTTTCACTCCTATACAATTTTCGTTCTCATTTTTCTCAATGCAAATTTTACACTAAAACTTCAAAAATCTAGGAGAAAGCTACAAACTTTAGGTTACTCTGGTGGTGTGCGTAAGTATTGGCATAGTTGGGGTTAAGAAAGGTTTAACCGGCCGAGTTCTCTTTTTAAAAACGCTGTATGAAACGGGATAGTTTGGTTCAGCAATCTTCAATTTTGTTACAAACCGGCCAAATCAATATGCAAGAGTCGCATTTACCAACCATGTTTTTTAGTATGCCTGTCTCCGCATATATCCATCCACAAGAATTTAATGGTGAACTCACAATCAAATAGAAAAATGAAGTGCATTGCATTTTATACCAAAAGTTGATTTGTAATTTAAGATGTAGATACGAAAATAAAACAAAGTTCAACTAAGCCCTGATGTGCTGCATTATTTGGCCATGTAGTAGACTAGTTATAGGAGGAGGACAAGGATCCCCCTTCTATTGAAATTTAGAGGAACTAGGGTTCCACCATAACAAAAAAGAATTAGATCTATTAATTTCGAAATTATTGCTCACCGTTATGATGGAGGAGGATATGGATTTGCTTTTTTGTCATGGTGGAGATGAAAGAGAAAGATGTTTGGAAATTCGGTGCAAGTTGCCGAGGAATTCAGAAAGGGAGAGGGGAAAGGAGACAGAGAGGACGATGGATGTTCTATTATTGTGGTCATTCCTTTTTTATTTTATTTTATTAGGGGTATAGGTTATTATGCATTGATCGAAAATGCGGTATCGGGGGTGCGCTCGCTGGATTGGTCGTGTTGTCTCGGTAACGGAGATGATGTGTTAGTCGCGGGCCATGTCGAGGTTGTCGCGGTAGGAATTTGAAAATTGAAAAAGAATCCCCATGTCAACCATGGTGTAAAAACTAGCCCGAGTTAACTCGTATCGCCCGAGTTAACAAGGTTTTGGAGGCTGGCGATACGAGATATCCCGAGTTGTAAAGGTGTTTTTAAAAACGGCGATATCTCGGCCGGTTCAACCGATTCGAACGAATTTTGTCCGCGTTAAACGTTATTAACCTCACATCTACTCGGTTTTCAGCCGAATTCCCCATGTTTTCGACAAAAAGAAAGGGAAAAAGGAAAGAAATGGAGAAACTCCACTGAAATATAGTAGAGAACTCCATTTTCAAATCTAAAACAAGAGAGAAAAGAGAAGGTAGACAAAGAAATTCATTTTAGGTCATGTGTACGGTTTAGGGGAGGGGACTAGAGTAGGTAGTGAGTGGGGCTGACATGGGGATTCTATTTCAAATTTCCAATTCCTACGCGACAACCGCGACACGGTCCGCGACAAACGCATCATTTCCGCGACCGAGACTCCGCGACCGATCCCACGACCGTGACCGATACCGCATTTTTTATCTATGATGTCAACCCCACTCACTACCTACCCTGGCCCCCCCTCCCCTAAACCGTACACGTAACATAATTAAATGAATTCCTTTTGCCCACCTCTCTCCTCTCTTGTTTCAGATCTGAAAATGGAGTTTTCTACTCTATTTAAGGGGAGTTTCTCTATTTCTTTCCTTTTCTTTTTCTTTTAGTCGAAAACATGGAGAATTTGGGTGAAAACTGAGTAGATGTGAGGCTAATAACGTTAATGCGGACAAAATTGGTTCGACGGTTGCCTTTTTTAAAAGCACCTTTACAAACTGGGATACATCGTATTTCCAACCTCCAAAACCTAGTTAACTCGGGCGAGTTTTTACACCATGGTATTATGTTACCCGAGGTTTTAGAAACAAATGAGTTGGGCTTCTTGGGAACGGGGTTCTGCTTCTCTATTTATCCTTGTTTAGTTTCTGTTTCTCACTCAAAAAAACGATCTGGAAGCTTGGCTAAACGCCCTCTGAGTTTGTTAGATGAAGATCTTCTTACATTTCCTTTCAACAGTGATCTTTTTAGAAGCTATATGACTTGATCAAGTAAAAAAGGAAATATTATATGTTGGATGCAAACCATTACATCGTTTCTTTATTAAATCGGAATTTTGCAACGTTGAGTTTCTAATGAGTAATGACACATGAGAACCAAGTAATGATTTGGTACTTCTTTAGTTCCTTTTTCTCCCATTTAAGAAAGTAATGGTACTCCCTTGTCCCATAGTAGTTTTATCTTTCCATCTGTCCTAAATTAGTTTTTATACATCCTTTTGGGAAGACCCTAAAGCCTACCATTTTAAATACATCTCTATTCCCACTACCAAAATATTTGGTCCCATATTTGCCCGTTTAATTAAAAAATCCCCACTTTCTCTAATGACATCTACTTTTTCAATAAGATAATACCCCCACTATCTCTCTTCACATCTACTTTCTGATAAAATAACAATTGGTAACCAAAGAACTCATCACCTAAAAATAATGTGTCTTGATAAGCGTCATAAATCTTGGGTTGAGGGAGTATCTTGCTATGTTCAGAATCCATTGTTCTACAGCCGGGCAGCAAAAAGAGCTGCAGGCACTCCACACCAAACTGCGACAGACTGAACTATCTGTCATCCGGTGCAGTTGAACTGTAATTGGTCATTTCAGTTCATAGTCAAAACACAAGAAAGATAGAACGTCAACATCTAGTCTGTCCCATTCTCCTGTCCATAACAATAAAAATATGAAAAATGTTGCGATTACTATGAATTCAATCTCTACTCTCTGGTCCCGTGTTTTTGTCCATGTACCAATCCATAACTCCTGGCTTGTATTATTCGACAGTTAGTCCTAGATTGTGCTTTAGACTTCAGGTTGTGAAGCTTTACTCAGCATTTTCAAATTTTACAGGGTGGAAAAGGACTTCACACGACACTTAATACTCACTCTAAAAAGTTTATAGGAATCCTTAATGGGATTGATACAGACACATGGAATCCTGCTACTGATTCACGTATCGAGGTGCAATATAATTCAGGCGATCTTCAGGGAAAAGCAGCGAATAAGCAAGCGCTAAGAAGGCATCTTGGACTTCTTCTTTCAGACTCTACACGGCCTTTGGTTGGTACTTTAACTTGAGTTCTTTCTGGCCATTAGATGCTAGGATTAGTTTTTGTCTGACTTTAAATCTTGTTCATTTCAAGGATTTGGCAATTTATTACTTTTTCTCCCATTTATAGACTGTTCTCATGTGGTTTATTATTCAATTGTGCAATAATGAGATTTCATAATACTCTTATTAAGTGAAGCTATCATAATGAACTATGATTCGGTGATATTTCAGTGTTAATGAATGTGTTCTATTGTGGTTTAATAAAATTCTGCAGTTCAAACTACAAATGCTACATCATTTAGTTTGTTCATGGAATGAAGTACAGAATACTAACTTTTTTACTTCTTCTTTACATTCATTAGCATACAGGACTTGACCTCACCACTAAGCTCGGTGTTACATGTTTCTTTCATGAACTTATTGAAACTTCATTTAGGAAGGTTAACAGTGATTTATTTTCTTATTAGCTTTCTCATACAGTCATACAAATCTATTTATGAACAATGCCAGTTTTTGATATTCTTAGTAGTATTTTGCAGCTAGTATTTGGTTTTAAGTCTTGTTTTACGTCTAAATATGGCTTACTGTTTGTTATTTGTTGACATATTCACATAGCCAATTAGAAGAAGAGATAATTTTGTAGTGTCTGATTTCCTTTTTGTTGCCAGAATTGACTTACTTCTGTCTCTTTCTCCGTTCATTCCTGTTCTTGTGCTCCGACTTTTTTCTCCTTTTCCCTTCTTTCTACATATCTTTCTCTTATATACATCATTTTTATGTATCAGGGCCAAGTTCATTTTCTCCATACCCAATGCATCTTCCATAATTCGTTTACTCCCTCTGTTCTCGAATATTAGTCCCTTTTGGAATCTTGACAATATTCACAATTGAAAGAGAATTCTAATTTCTTTCCAATACGTACTTCAAAATATATTCATGTGAGATCTTATTTTGTTCGTCTTAATGTGTGGTTTAACAATATCAAATTTTTATATTTTTCTAACATACGTATTTGGAGATATTATCTTTACCCTATAATTAATCAGTATCAGTAACAGTACACATACTTGTTTTTGTTTATGCTGACATAATATGTTGGCTCTTTAAAATAGGATGAACTAAATTAGTTTAAGAATAGATACCTCAACATTTTATTCTGAGGCATCCACCTTGATCACTGTCACTGTGTTGTCGTCCAGCATGTCAGAAATTCTTGATTGCAGCAATTGACTTCATTTTTGATTGAGCAGGTTGGTTGCATTACAAGGCTCGTTCCGCAAAAGGGGGTACACTTGATAAGACATGCTATTTATAGGACTATAGAACTTGGAGGACAATTTGTTCTTCTTGGGTCCAGTCCCGTGCATCATATTCAGGTACTTTTTACTGACAGCAATGGTTATGTGCAATGTACTCTTGTTTCTCTAAGATATGCGATTCTTGTTGATGCGTTTATGATTATATGGACCTTAAGGTTATCGTAGCAGAATGGTCTATATGCTGCAAATGCCATCATCGAATACTTGCTATTGTTTGAATGGTGAGGTTGAATTGCGTAAACTGTGCACACTTTATCATTAGTAGGAAAAGAAGCCTTTTGGCTTGAGTGATTTGGACCATTTGAAATGTACTGCCTAATTACTCCCAAGGGGTAGTTTAAATCAATAAATTTCTAACTATCAGTTTTGTTCCTTTAGAAGGTGTCTAAGGCAGAACGGTGCTGGTGGAAGTACGATGTCTTACTCTTCCAATGCCTCTAAACACTCTCGCGTAGGGTGTAATAATAGGGCGGGTATATCTATGCAATCCTACTCTTGTTATTGTAGAATGGATGTTAACTGTAGACCCGAAGCAGGCAGTTGATAAGTGGTTGGGACTTCGGAACCAAAGAACAGCCTAAAGTATATGGAATGGGCAGTAGGGTGGGTTCGTAAAAACTAAGATCATAATTGGAATTGGATAATTGTCGAAAGTGAGTAAATAGAAACTTCAACTTCTGAAATGGGCAAGTAATAAAGAGTTAGACTGAAATGCTACAAATAACGGTGTTGTAAAAACATTGCATGTAAGTACAGATAGTCCTTCTAAGATGCAGTTTTTAAATATTCTAGTGTCCGAGAAATCTATTTTTTCTTATTTGGGTTCTTTTACATATCCTTGTAGTTGTACCCTTAGATGTACCTTTATCAAAACACATTTGGAGTGGTCTGCTCATTGATAAAGGGTGAATTTGGTTGCTAACAAACTCCCTAAGTAGAATAGGTAAACCAACGAAATACAAGTATACGGCAAGAAAATAGTTGAATCCCACAAGGAAGGACAAATTTGCAAGTAGGAAACAAGTTTTTCGGAACTATAGTTGATTGATTGAGTTCAAACTAAACAGGATGAAACATTAAAGCAATTAACAACTAGACAGTAACGCAAATTCGAAATTCAATGATAAAAGGCTCTAGGGGAAGCGGAATTCGAAACCAGTTAGGGATTTGGGGAGTTACGATCGGAAACCTTGATTTGGGACTCAAACCATATCCTTTACCAAGGATGCACAACTTTGAGCTAACCTAAACCACACATTCAATTTCATGATCAACAAGCATATAATGGTGGGAAGGATTGCAAAACTCAGATTTATCTTGCGACTACTATCAAGCTTGAATAAACGCACTCAATTGAGGTAAATTGAACTCTAACCCAAGCACACGAGACATTAAAAAGTTAAACTTAATGAAATGACCAAAGTAGCAAAACAAGCATCAGGGTGTAGGCGCACTTATTCGTGTCTGAAGATCTCCTCTCTGGTGCGTCCATGAAGTGATGTTGTCACATCAAACCTTCTATGAGCCTCTGATTTGGGCTCTAAAATGCTGCAAGCTGCATAAAATATAGGCTTCTCTGGGGCTACTTTTGGAAGGCGGCTCAGGTGCAGCCACACCTAAGGGCTAGTGGCAGATCCTCGTATGATTTCCTCCTTTGATCCAAGCTTTAAACGGTGCCTTTTCGCCATCTAAATGCTCCCGACTCTCCCTACAATGGTGGAAACCATTGAAAGAAAGGTTTTGGAAGACAGGGGTTATTACTATAAAAGGTGCAAAAGACACACAAGTTAACAAAGAGGAAAGAGCGAGAACAAAACACAGAAAAACATAAGAAAAGTAGAGGAAAAGGTACGTAAATGCCTGAAGAATAGGCAAAAACAGCTTAAGAGAGACAACTAAGTCATAAATCATGGAAATCCTGCAGAAATTTCAAAAGGCACAATGGGAATGTCTAAGCTTTCCAATAAACATTTGTATACACCAGTTTCATATTCTCGAAACTTACACTTTTCTGATGAACATAGCTTTTGAATATTGCACATGTTTCTGAGTACTTAGAAGTGTTGTAGTTGGCTTGGCTTAAGTATTGAGTGTAGATAATGTGTGAGATTTAGTCAAAAAGTGTCTTCATATGGTGGCCACAGGGTAAGATGATTTACTGAAATTGCATTTAGGGTACACATTAAGTACATGGACCAAACCAATTGTTAAGTGAAACTTTTGGCAGAACCAAGAGAGTACTTGGTTGCTTTTTTACTCAAAATACTTTTCCAAGGATCCCAATGGGGAGAGCTAGTAACAGAGTTTCTAGGCCCCTTCTTCCACCTTGAAGTTTATTTTGTTTTTTCTGCGGGGATTTGTGTTGATGTTCAGGAATGAAGGCTCGCAATTTCTCAACGGAGCCAATTCATGTTAATAATCGTTGAGCTGCAGCATCACGGTGTTAATAATTTAGTTAATATTTTTCAAATGGACGGGGGCCCCGAGGGGGTAACTACTTTGGCTTGAATGAAGATTTCAAGAGTATGGAGTGCTATTCAGAGGATCTAAAGTAGTAACAGTGCTCGGGGACTTTCATGTTTCTAAGTTTATTTTTGTTGTCACATTAAGACACCCAATATTTTGATAGTGTTCAATATTTTTGATAATTTATGAGCTGCAGCATCACACTGTTAACCTATACCATGATATCACCCAGATATTTTATTTTCTGCCGTGCATATCTAATTTTTATACTTTAAACTTTATGGTTCCTTTCTCCTATGCAGAGAGAATTTGAGGGTATTGCGAACCAGTTTCAGCATCATGATAATGTTCGGCTGATACTGAAATATGATGAATTACTTTCTCGTTCAATTTATGCGGCATCTGATATATTCATCATTCCATCTATCTTTGAGCCATGTGGACTTACACAGGTAAGCTTGATTTTTGGTGTTATCTCACTGTTTAATTTTAAGAAACTTGGTTCACTAAAAGGAGGGCATAAGAAGAAACGAGTATCTCATCTGAGAGGGATGACGTTGGTTGGAATGAAGGTGCCACTTTTGTATGATTTAAGTGGGTTACTGACGTGAGAGCATTTGAGTCTTTTACAGAGTGTTTTTCCTGACAAACTACCTAGACCTTTCGATTCCAAAATCTCAAAATCTTGCTTTACTTTTTAGCGGTGCACCGATTAATTTAAGCTATTTAGCTTATAACGAGGAGGTTTTATTTTATTTATTTCTTTAGTCCATTGGGTGCAATGTTTCCAACACAATCCAACTTTTGGGGTTAATTACAATGATTATCATATTTGGAGGAATTATTCCAATAACCATTTAAAATGTAGAGGTTTAATTTATAATAAAAAAATAAAAAATGTAATTACGGAGTACTATTTTATCAAAAACAAAGGTCCCCCTTAGGGTTGTGTGGACTTTGGATTTGAGAAGGCTCAACACGAATGATATACTCAAAACTGCGCCCAAGAACGGATATATCACCTGACATTTGCGTGCTTTGTTGGGCAAATAATGAGTTGTGCTCACATGCCTTTTGGTATGCTACCTTTGGAAACGACTCTTTGCATTTTATGAAGAATCTTGGGTTAGACCTTGGAATATCAAGGAATGGTAGCAGATTCACTTTGTCGGGTTTGGTGCATTTGGAAAGAAAAGTACTTCGTGTGAGTGGGTATGTTGTGGTGGACTCCCAAAATAAAATATTGTAAGTTGTATGTTGTGGACCAAATGAGGGTATAAATGTAAAATTTGTATGACAAATATGAAATAAACCAAAGTGAAAAGAACTTTGAGAAACTGAATAAAACGGAAAAGATAAAATCTTTCAGAAACAGGAGTAGTAAAAGGAAATAAAATGCATCGTATTTCGGTAAAATAATCAAGAAAAGGAAAAAAATATAACTCCAATCCCAGCATAAGCATAGAAAATGGAAGAAGAATGTTAAACAAAGGTAAGTTGGAAAAATGACAAAAAGTTAAAAATGTGGCCAGCGGCCTGTTGGAGTAAAAGAGAAGCTTTAGAGTTATGTTAAACCACCTATCCAGACAACATTTATGAAACAAAAGCTCCGTACTTTTATTATATAAGGTGATATTTTTTGGGCCGCTTGTTTATATACAAAAAAAAAATAAGTAAAGAATGCAGAAGAACTCTCCACTGGAGAGAAGATTCAAGCTCAATTGGGGTTTGACTATTATAATTTTCACTATAATAATTTAATTGCTTCACGGTGTAACACCTGCTTTATGATATGCGATTTTGGTTTGTCAGCAGGCTTTCATAACAAACTGATAGTTACTGATTATGTTGTAGATGATAGCAATGAGATATGGGGCTATACCTGTTGTGAGAAAGACTGGTGGCTTGAATGACAGGTACTTTCTTTATTTGTTACTTTGGGATTGATAAATTGATCGTAGGTCCTCTTGGATGGCTGTATGCTAGTGTCTTTTTATTTTTTGGTGAAAAGGATGCACTAACCTTTTTATGTCTTGCTATCTGTAAACCTGTAGTGTTTTCGATGTTGATGATGAGACAATACCACATCAGTTCCGTAACGGATTTACATTCTTGTCCCCTGATGAACAGGTAAGTAGAACTGTAAAATTAGGTTTCTTTTCTTGTGGACAGTATTCTCTTTTAATGTTCATGGATGACAGTGTTACAATAATTTTTATGTGGGGGGGTTGTCAGATCAGAAAACATGACACTCTATTGAGTTTTTGACATTTCTCTTTCTGTTGTTGAATTGGGAAAATCAATGCAGGGTTTTAACGGTGCTTTAGACCGTGCCATACAGTACTACAAAAATGATAGAGAGACTTGGGAACAGCTTGTCCAGAAGGTTATGAGTATGGATTTTAGCTGGGAATCTTCAGCTGAGCAGTATGAAGAACTTTATGCGAAGTCGGTGACTAGAGCGAAGGCTACAAAACGTGTTTGATTTCTTTAACCACAGTTGTATACAGCAATTTAATTTAGCATGCAAGGATTACTACTACATCAATTACAGCCATAAAAGCCAGACATGCTGACTTGTTGTGTTGAGGTCACATCCTTTGCAGACATATTCGAGAGTGATCTTTGTGATGAAGTTACTTAACAATTCAACAAATCCTGGGAACTACTCGGCTGATCAAAAGAGATGCATATCATTATTTTCAAGGAGCTTGTCTTCTTGATGAACAATAATAAGTTAAACAGAGGAATGCTTGTTTTGTATCTGTACAGATTTATATCTCTTATATTTGTAGATTAAGGTTTTGCTTTTTCTTTAGCGGAGGCGGGGAAGTATAGCACTTTGTACATAATACTCAAATGAAAGAAGAACGAACTGTTTGATACTTAATTTCGGTTTTCCTTTTCCATGGTAGGCGGATGTTTGATAGTAATGTAGTCCATAATCCACAATGACTAGTGTTAGCCACCTTATGTGAAGCTCAGTTTGGTACAGTTTGACATCCAAACCAAATCACAAAAATGTAGTTTGGAATTTTCTTAAACCACACGACACCGGGAATTATGGTTCGATAGGTTTGCTTAAACCACTCTTTTTTTTTTTTTTTGTTTGAAGGTAGCTTAAACCACTCTCTTAAATATTGTAAGTGGTTTAAAAAAATAGTTTAAAACGGTATAACAATTTGTTGATTGAATAATATTTTTTTTTGATTGAATAATATTGCACTAAACTGTTGGTTGGCTTTTTATAACTTTTGGAGACGCACTTAAAATAAAACTATGGTTTGGTGAATTTTTCAAATTGCACTACAGTTTTCATACAAGAAAAACGGTTTAGTTTATGGAATTGTCCACTTTACATCACACTATAATTACAAGTTACTGAAGTATGTACTGCCTATTTTTGTTAGTATAAAATTTCAGTATGAGATTATATTTGTTCAGGTAGAATGACAGTGTAATTATTTCTTACTTTCCTAATTGTAGATTACTATTACTGAAATTTCTTTTATATATCTTTTTGGGCAAAAGAAGAGATTATGTAACAAGTCACCATTTCTCAGCAATGAGCCAAATGATTAGCACAGAAAATTGGCATTTTAAAAGAAGCTCATCCATTAAAAAAAATGAAAGCATTTACTACACCGAGGCATTAAAAGCTGAAACTGTGACACAATTGAACCAGCTTCACAAATTTTTCAGTTGCCGGGAACGAAGTTGGTGGCAAAGTTCCAAGCGTTGTTGTTAACCGGGTCGGCAAGATGGTCAGCAAGGTTCTCCAATGGGCCCTTTCCGGTAACAATAGCTTGAACAAAGAAACCGAACATTGAAAACATTGCTAATCTACCATTCTTGATCTCCTTTACCTTCAATTCGGCAAAAGCCTCTGGGTCTTCAGCCAAACCCAATGGGTCAAAGCTACCACCAGGGTAAAGTGGGTCAACAACCTCACCAAGTGGCCCACCAGCAACACGGTAACCTTCAACAGCACCCATCAAGATAACTTGGCAAGCCCAAATAGCAAGAATACTTTGTGCATGAACCAAACTTGGGTTACCCAAGTAGTCAAGTCCACCTTCGCTAAAGATTTGTGATCCAGCCTTAAACCAAACAGCTTCACCAAACTTAACACCATTACGGGCCAAAAGCTCTGGGAAAACACAGCCCAAAGCTCCCAACATAGCCCATCTGCAGTGGATCACCTCAAGCTCACGGTTCTTAGAGAAGGTTTCTGGGTCAGCAGAAAGCCCAGCAGTGTCCCAACCGTAGTCACCTGGGAACTCACCAGTAAGGTAGGATGGAGCCTCACCGGAGAATGGGCCCAAGTACTTAACACGGTCGGGACCGTACCATGGGCTTCCTGATGATACATTCTTGGGCTTCCCAGCTGACTTCCTCATGCTGATCCTTCCCTCACCAATCATGTCGGAGGTGCTTGGGTTAAGCTTAACCGCCTTACCGCCAAAGGCCGGGGAAGAAAGAGCCATTGTTGAGGAAGCCATTGGGAAAAACAGAGGAATTGAAAGTAATTTGTAGTGAGTTAAATAATTTTTCAAGTGATGAAGAAAAATGTACAAGATTGGTTATTATAAATAGAGGAAAGAAGGTATCCTCTTATCTAAGTGGATATCTTCATCTGCTTTCTTATTAGCTTGAGAAGATTTTTGGTACCATCCTAGGTGGCAAGCTCTAAGCCATGGAGTCGGATGTTTTCTAAAGTTTAGTTATTGACCAATGTGGAGAGGACATGTGGGGATATTGGGATTGCATTGATCCAGTTCATGTTCATGTCGCACTCCTGCCAACGCATTTACTAACAAGAGTTGGCGGATAATCAAAGACCCCCAAAAAATATGAGCCGTTTACATTTTTGCCTAATATTTTCATCTTAAATATTTGCAGATTTGTATATTTGCCTAAGGCTCTGTTTGGCAATCAATTTCAGTCACCTTAAACGATTAGGCGCTAATAATTTAAGTCACCTTACATAAGTACGAGTGTTTGGTAAGGAGCTCTGGAATAAAATTTAAGGTAGGTAAATGGACTGAAATTGAAACTTTACTAGAACTAGTGTCTGGAAATCAGTCATGAAAATTTTATACCTCTGTAATTTTCTTTTAAAAAAAGGAAGATAGAAAAACCAAAATCCATCGAAACAATTAATCAAACAACAAACAATATTCACCGGAATCTATACTCAATACTAGAAACATGCAGCTTATATTATCTGATAGAATATGTATTTATTTATTTAATATGTATTTATTTATTTAGCAAATCTGCTGTACAAATTAGTTACGTAAATCTAGCCTGGGATATTGCTAATTCGTAACTGTTACCTTGTATATATTGATACTACACAATCAATGAGAAGGCAGGGAAACCAATTCTCACATGGTATCAGATTAGGTACGGTTACGATCTTAACCTAGCCGTCGCCCCAAAATCTTCTTCTTCTTCCTCCTTCTCTTCTTCTTCATCAAACCACCATGGGTGAACCTTCGAAGTTCCACTCAGCACTCACTGTAACCAACGTTAAATCTCTAATTCCTATAACGTTGAACATGGAAACAGGAAAATATCACTCTTGGGCGACCCTTTTCATAGTTCAAGCCAACGTCCATTGCGTTCTTGAACACATCCAACCCCCAACTGACTCTGCTGCCGCAACGGCTTACGCCGCCGCAAAGGAGGCTGACCTCCCTCTCTGGACTCGACTAGACAATGTCGTCTTGCAGTGGATCTATGGCACAATCTCCACTGACATCTTAGACACAATCCTCGTCCAGGGCGACAATGCACTGCAAGCATGGAAACGTGTGGAAAACTTGTTCCATGACAATAAGAATACCCGAGCAGTATTCCTTGAAACCCAGTTCACCACCACAGTTATGGCCGACTTCCCCTCAATCATTGCCTATTCCAACCGCCTCCAATCCCTAGCCATCCAGCTTGCCAATGTCGGAGCCCCTGTCTCCGAGCATCGCTTGGTCTTGCGTCTTCTTGCTGGCCTTCCAGAGGCTTACCGACACTTCGTGTCTCAAATGCAACAAAAGAAAACATTACCAGGGTTCGCAGAGATGTGCTCGCGTCTCAAGCTCGAAGATTCAACAACCAAAGAATGGGCCGCTCGTGATAACGGCGGCGCAGCCCTTCTGGTCGTCGATGAGGAGCCGCCTCCTCCACCACCACAGAATCACGGGGGTCACAACCCAAACAATGGCAATGGGAGGAACAATTACCGAGGTAAGAAACCATACCGTGGCAGAGGTCATAATAACAACCACCACCGCGGAGGTCATAACAACGGAGGGAATAACCATGGTAACAATATCGGTGGTGGTCGTGGCCGTGGAAATCACACCACCAGCAACTACCAAGCATCACCTCCAACATTCTGGCCGTACAACCCATACGGCTGGGTTCCTCCGCCGCCTCCACAGTGGCCCATGCCACCCTGCCCCTATCCAACCACACCGTGGCAGCAACCACAGCAGCATCAACCACAGCAGCAGCGTTCCAACAATCAGGCTAGGGTTCTGGGTGCACGGCCACCACAGGCCTACAATATGCAGGCTTCGAATTTTGGGTATGCTACTGCTCCTGTCTCAAATTTTGGGTATATGCCAACCGATGTGGAAGCAGCTATGCACACACTCTCTCTTCACCAGCCGGATGACAATTGGTATATGGACACCGGAGCAACATCTCATATGACTGCAAACTTAGGTAGTCTCACGTCTTATTTAAAATTGAGCAAAAATAATGGAATTGTTGTTGGTAACGGTAGCACTATCCCCATTCATGGTTATGGTCATAAATCTCTCTCTCAGTCTAACCCCCCCTTAATCCTATCTAATGTCTTGCATGCTCCCAAACTCATCAAAAATCTAATTTCCGTTCGAAAATTCACTAATGATAATATGGTTTCCGTTGAGTTTGATCCTTTTGGGTTTTCTGTGAAGGATTTCCGGACGGGGAGACGCCTAATGAGATGTGAGAGTTTCGGGGAGCTTTATCCATTTACTGCCAATCATCACGCCATCACAAACCATTCATCTTTTCTTGCTGCTGCATCCTCAAACACTTGGCACTCTAGGTTGGGTCATCCGGGAGACGTCATTCTTAATTCTCTTCGTAGCAATGATTTTATCAAATGTAATAAGACTCGTAGTTTTTGCAATTCTTGTCCTTTGGGGAAACACATGAAATTACCGTTTTATGAATCTTTGAATGTTACTACTATACCTTTTGATATCATTCACAGTGATTTGGGGACATCACCCATATTGAGTTCTAACGGTCATCGTTATTATGTCTTGCTTCTTGATAATTTTAGCAATTTTCTGTGGACATTCCCAATATCTAAAAAATCCCAAGTCTTTTCTATTTTTCAAGATTTTAAGGCATTAATCCGCACTCAATTCGAAAAAGATATCAAAAACATTCAATGTGACAATGGCCGAGAGTTTGATAATGGCCCCTTTCAAACGTTTTGCAAAAATAGTGGCTTGCAATTCCGTTTCTCATGCCCCCATACTTCCCCTCAAAACGGTAAAGCGGAAAGGAAAATCAAATCCATCAACAATATTGTTAGAACACTCCTCGTTCACTCTTCTATGCCACCATCCTTTTGGCATCATGCTCTACAAATGGCCACATACCTTCTTAATATTCTCCCTACTAAACTATTAGGATTCAAATCTCCTACCCAAGTTTTGTATCATCGTGATCCGTCATACTCTCATATTCGAGTCTTTGGGTGTCTATGCTATCCCTTATTTCCTTCCACTACAATCCATAAGCTTCAAGCTCGCTCTACGCCCTGCGTATTCTTAGGTTATCCTACAAATCAACGGGGGTACAAATGTTTTGATTTGTCAAACAACAAAATAATCGTTTCACGGCATGTTATTTTTGATGAGTCTCAATTCCCATTTGCAAAATTAAATAAGCATGTGTCCATGTCTTATGAATTCCTTGACAATGGGTTATCTCCTCAATTTCTATATAACTTGCCTACTGGAAACGTAACTCCTGGCCCAACTCCCATTGAGCAACCAACGGACCAACAAGGCACCACTGCTCCTTCCTCTCCTCTTGGGTCCACGCAACAGTCAGCACCCCTTACTCCTCAAACAACTCCTACAGGCCCCACGCCAAATCAGCCCAGCTCTACATCTCCCACTCCTCCTCGGCCCACACCAGTACAGCCTGCCCGTATGGCAACCAGAAGCCAACACGACATCTTTAAGCCCAAACGGCCATTCAACTTGAGCATATCCACTACTACAACCATCTCACCCATCCCCCGGAATCCCATTAGTGCTCTAAATGACCATAATTGGAAGGCTGCTATGACCGATGAATATAATGCTTTGGCTCAAAATAAGACGTGGGACTTGGTTCCACGCCCTCCTAATGTTAACTTAATCCGTTCAATGTGGATTTTTCGTCACAAAAAGAAATCTAACGGTTCTTTTGAGAGGCATAAAGCCGACTTGTAGGTGATGGAAGTGGTCAACAGGTTGGCGTGGATTGTGAAGAAACATTTAGCCCGGTTGTAAAACTGGCATCTATACGGACTGTGTTGAGTATTTCTCTCTCAAAATCTTGGCCCATTCATCAGTTGGATGTCAAGAATGCCTTCCTTCATGGTAATCTCAATGAAACTGTCTATATGCATCAACCCATGTGATTTAAAGATCCTGTTCATCCAGACTATGTGTGTCTCCTACGGAAATCTTTATATGGGTTGAAACAAGCTCCTCGGGCATGGTACCAACGGTTTGCAGATTATGTAAGTACCATTGGTTTTACTCACAGTCGATCTGATCATTCCCTATTTATCTATTCTCGTGGATCTGATATTGCTTACATACTTCTCTATGTTGATGACATAATTCTAACAGCTTCCACAGATTCTCTACGCAAGTCTATTATGTCGCTTCTCAATGCCGAATTTGCAATGAAAGACTTGGGTTATTTGAGTTACTTCTTGGGCATCGCCGTCACACTCGTCGATCATATACAGATGCAGATTGGGGTGGATGCCCAGACACTCGTCGATCCACCTCCGGGTATTGTGTTTTTCTCGGTGATAACTTGGTCTATTGGTCTGCCAAACAACAACCAACTCTTTCCAAGTCAAGTGCAGAGGCCGAGTATCGAGGTGTAGCTAATGTTGTTTCGGAATCTTGTTGGCTCCGTAATCTCCTCTTAGAGCTACATTGCCCAATTTAAAAAGCTACATTAGTCTACTGCGATAATGTTAGTGCCATATACCTCACAGGTAATCCATTTCAGCATTAACGCACTGTTTTGGACAAATTCGACTTAGGGACGAACTTGTCTTGATGATGGTGCTAACAATCGATCGAGCTAGATAATTGAATATGGTGAGAACAAGTTGTAAAAGCATAAGGTAATTGTAAGTTTATTGCTTGAGAATTGCGTATCTAAAATAAACATGACTAAGCCATTTTATAGGCATTTACAACATGAGTGTAACGTTTATGGAATAATTGCCCATAATTAGATAATAAATCCGTAATGAAGTCCGGCTTCATCAACGGTTGTAATGTCCGTTTTGAGCCCAGCAGTTGGGAAGACCGTTCGAATAGTGCCACCTCACGCCTTGTTGGCATCCACGCACACAATTCTTTCCACGCATGCCCACGTCACCAAGAGGGTATTTTCCCCCCTAACAATTGTCCCCAAACCCATTTTGAATTTTATTCCGGGAAGTTCAAAAAGGAAAAATGGGTTTTACGAAATAGGAAAAGGGAAACCGCCTCTTAACCTCCCCAACGCTGACGGCGTTAGAATCATGATGATCTTTGCCTTGGGCAAACCAACCGTCCACCTGCGCCAATAAATAAGGCTGCACTTCCAACCATCCGAAATCACTTCTGCAATCTCTCTCCTCTCTTTCCCAGAAAAAACGATCGGCGCCCTTTCTCTCTCCTTTCCTCAAGTAACTGCTCAATTCTTCTTCTTCTTTACTTTTCCTCTTCTTCTCCGATTTTCCTCATGTCGCAGCGAATGGGAATGAAATCCACTCGCGCGAAGAACAAGAAGGTGGTGGTAGAGTGCGATCTGGTTGAGGGCCCAATTTTCGCCCCTACCCATATACTGGACAAGAAGAATGCTCGGCCGGCCACTTGGGGAAAGCAGGATGTGGAGGCACTTAGGGAGGAGTGTGGCTTTCCTCCGTCGGCGGTAATTCGGTTGCCGCAGCCCGATGAACGGGCCGATTGGGTATCGGACGGTTGGGTGTGCTTCTACGAGTACCCCTTCAAAATTGGATACACTTATCCTTTCTCGCCTCTGGTGAGAGGAGTTCTGAGGGCGCTGGCGGTGCCGCCGGCGCAACTGATGCCACAGGTCTGGAGGGTAATGCGCCTGGTTGACCATTTGGGGGGCCAACTGGACATGGAGTTTCGGGTTGAGGACCTTGTGTATACCTACAAGGTCCAGAATTATGGGGCTGGTAGGTACTTGCTGCATGTCAAGAATGACAGGGAGGCCCTCCTTGGTGCGGACAAGTCGAACGACCGCGGGTGGATGGGTCGGTTCTTTTTTGTGGAGTTGGCTAGTTTAGGGTCGACTCCGACTTTTTGACGGGGGAGTGGATGGCTAGAGGTATTTGTTTGTTTTTTGGTGTTTTTGGGCTTGTTGATTTGACTTTGTCTCACTTTTTTGTTTTTGTAGGTGCATCCTTTGACACAGTTGGTGTCGGTGCTGAAGCCATAGAGAAGACTGCTGTGCTGCTGGGAATTCCCCTAAAGGACAGAGCCTTTATCGGCATCAAGTTCGAGCGTGAAGAGCCTCAAGAAGAAGAGATCTCTAAATCTGTGAGCATGTTGACATCAACAGGTAAACATGGGTTAGGATTAGTTTACAACTTCGGGTTCGTTGCCCTTTTTCAAATTACAATTGTTGTGACGAGACTAAGTCGTCAATAAATACTGTTTAACAGGAACTGGCCCCTCGACTCGTTCTGGTAAGGCCCCCTCTGCGGATGCACTGCTGAAGAAGCGGCTTGAGTCGCTAGGGAATATGTCCCAAGCCAAACCCATCACCATGTTGTCACCTCCGAAGCCGCCAAAGACTTCAACGGACACCACGGTGACAGGGGAGACCAGCTTGCTCATGCCTGCTGAGAAGAAACTGCCACCTCCGCCTCGGAAGAGGAAGTTTGCAGTGGAGTTCCCCGACGACTATGGGTCGACAGACGCGCCAAGGGTTCAGCTCTGGCCCGAGGTTGATCGTCTGTGGATGCCGTCAAGCCGGGAGCGTCAAGAGACCCTGTCCCCAGTTGCTGCAACTGTTGAGAGCGTCTCGGATGCCTGGAGGGTATGTCTCTGCTCCCTTTGTTGTTTTATTGTAATTTCGTTCCCTGCATGCCATCTTCGTCTCGTCAGTGTAGTGACTCTTGAATTTTTTCTTTTCCGTTCAAACAGTCCCTGCAATCTGCTTTAGCCACACGTCATCATGTCATAATGTTAGAAGATCAAATAGTAAAATTGAAAAACGACATGAAGAAGGCAAAGCAGGAGGTTGGTCGCCTTGGCGATGTGGCCAAGGAGGCGATGGCAAGGGCTGAGGCGCTGCAGGTGAGTCAAGAGAAGGGGGCTGCTGAGGTCGCGCAGCTGAATGCTGAGAAGGAGATGCTGGTTGTCCAAGTTGACGAGCTGAAGACGTCTCTCTCCAAAGTCAAGGCGAGGATTTACGAGTGTGCTGGTTACTACACTTGGAAAATAAAGGCCGAGATGATGAAGGAGTTCAAGGCGGGCAAACATGTGAACTGGACTCCTGACGAGGACATTGCTCAGATTAACACTGCATTCCCCGAGGACTATATCCCCCCTGGTGCCGTTATCGATGAAGAGGACGTCGAGGAGGGTGCAACTGCAACCAGCCCCGATGTCGAGACGATGGCGGCACCAGGCGATGGCGAACAAGGGGAGAATGCAGGCCCAGCAGACCATCAGGAGTAGTTCTGTCCCCCCTCCTTAAAAAATTAATTATTTGAATGTTGTGTTTGTCACACAATGGTTTCTTTTGTTTTTAAACAATGTGTTGTGTGCTCGGCCTTTGGGAAGGTCGAAAAGATATTTTGTGGCTGTGTGTCGCCTTGAAGGCGGCAGTATTTTTGGATGCTTCTGGGGCTTGTCATGTAAATATTTGTGTGGGTTTCCAATCCTGTGTTTGCTTGTTTGTGTTTGGAAAAAATGTGTTTTTTTTTTTGGTGTTTTGTTTTTGCAGGTTGGGCACATACCTCAAGATCGACTTTGGCGACGCCTCCAGTCTGTCAGAGAAGAACCTGCAAGATGTAAACTGTAGAAAATGTATAACTGTATTCCATTGTATGTGTATTGTACATTGTAGTGTACCAGGCGTTTTTGTAATGGCCTAAATTGTGTTTTGTAATTTGTACAGTTGTTTTCCAGGCATTTTGTATGGCCCAACTCGTAAGATGTAAATTGTAAATGTAAGCTTCGTAACATGTAATGTATACAATCATGTTTGAATAAAACAAACGTTTATTTCTCATCACTTTGTGTCTCTGAACACGCGTACGCAATTTTAATTATGTTCTCCTGTATGCTGTACTGCACATTTTCGCTTCATCTGTTTTCTCCTTGTTGTACCTTCACCATGTAGGCATCATACTGTCAACATAGCAGAGCGTGAGGATTGGCCGTTGGTGGAGCCAACGACCCTCCGATGCTTAAGTCAGTATGGAGCGACATGAAAATGAAAGGAAATTACGACAAGGAGAAAAAGATAAAGAGGGAGTTCAAGGAAGAATACTGGACGAGGTCGAGTCGAATCCTTATGTTTGCTGTTCCTCCCAAGTGTATACTTATGATGTCGTCATGATGTTGTCTGCAAAACGAGATGGTGGCGTGAGGATTGGCCGTTGGTGGTGTCAACGGCCCTCCGATGCCTAAGTCAGTAATGGTAATATTATGTAAAAAGGAAAGGAAAAAGATAGAGGGGAAGAACTTAACTTCTGGTTGCCTATAAGTGCATACAGCTCGAGATGTTCTTGACTTCACAATATGCCGTGCGCACCCTATCTCGGGGGTGTCGACATAATGGTGATGACTTCTAGAGTACCTATTGCGTTTAAAAAGAAACTAGAAAGCAAAAAACATTTGAGTGTTTCGAAGTGGTACAGTTTTAGGTGTGTTGCATTCCAACTTCTTGGGATGGGTGTGTCATCTTTGTCAACCAACTCGTACGCTCCATGACCTGTTCGTCTTACGATCCGGTAGGGACCTTCCCATGTCGGGGCCAGCTTACCGTGTCGAGGATCCTATTTGTTTGGGAAGACCTTGCGTAGAACCCAATCTCCCTGTTGAAATACTCGAACCCTTACATTCTTATTGTAGTTGTTTGCTACTGTTTGCTGGTACGATGCCATCCTAACCAATGCTGCTTCTCTGAGTTCGTCAGCGGTATCGATGTCGTAAGCCAAGACTGAGTCGTTCATCCCTGGAGTCATGAAGTTACTTCTTGCTGTGGGGAGCTCGACTTCGGGAGGAATGACTGCTTCGCAACCGAAGACTAAGGAGAAAGGAGTGTGATTGGTCGCCGTCTTGGGTGTCATCCTGTCGGCCCAAAGGATCATAGGTAACTCGTCTGCCCATCTTCCTTTGGCGTCGTCGAGACGTTTCTTGAGGTTGTTGATGATGATTTTGTTACTGGATTCGGCTTGGCCGTTTGCTTGAGGATATCTCGGTGTTGAAGTGTGTAGGGTGATGTTATATCTGCTGCAGAATTCCTTGGTTTTGTTACTGATAAACTGAGAACCATTGTCGCAGACGATCTCGGAAGGGATACCGAACCGACTGAGGATGTTGCGTTTGATGAACGAGATGACTTCCGTATCTCGAACTCGCTTGAAAGCTTCTGCTTCGATCCATTTGGAGAAGTAGTCAGTCATTGCCAACATGAAGACGCGCTGCCCTGACGCTTGTGGTAATGGTCCCACTATGTCCATCCCCCATTTCATGAAGGGCCAAGGGGACAAGATCGGGTGGAGTACTTCACAAGGTTGGTGAGAGATGGATGCGAACCGCTGGCAGGAGTCGCACTTCTTAGCAAAGGTGATTGCGTCCTTCTTCATGGTGGGCCAGAAATATCCCATGGTAAGGGTTTTGGGGGCTAAGCTTCTTCCTCCGGCGTGTTTTCCACACTCGCCATCATGTATGTTGCGCAGTGTCGACTCGATCTCGTCATGATCTAGGCATCTCAGGTACGGTCCTGCAACTGATTTTCTAAACAATACTCCATGGATGAGGATGAATCTGGAGGACTTCATGCGGAAGGACCTTTCGTGGGTAACTCCAGGTGGGATGGTATTGTGTTTGAGCCAGTGTATGTATGGGTCGCGCCATGAGGGCGTTTGAGTGGGTTGGGGCTGTTCGGTGATGGGCAGGTTATCTTTGGTGATGGCTGGATACATTAAGTGGACTACGGGGATGGAGGTGAGTTTAGGTTTGATGTTGGATCCGAGATTGGCTAAGGCGTCGGCCTGGGTGTTTTGATCTCTTGGTACTTGTTGTAAAGTGCATGAGTCAAACTTGTTCATGAGCCTTTTTGCTATTTCCAAGTAAGCCTGCATCTTCGAATCCTTTCCTGCATACGAACCATTAATCTGACTGATAATTAACAAAGAGTCACAACGTACCTCAAGTCGGCGGATGTTCATGTCGAGCGCTAGTGATAATCCTAGGATCAAAGCTTCATATTCTGCCTCGTTGTTGGTAGCTTTGAACTCGCAACAGACAGACTGCACTATGGTGTCCCCTTGTGGTGATTTCAGCACGATGCCGAGGCCCGTTCCCCGTATATTTGAGGAGCCGTCGGTGTGTAGGGTCCATGTTGAGGAGGATCCAGTGTCGGTTAGTACGTTTACTTCACGATCGACTTCGAGTTGGAGGCTCGGGCTAAAGTCGGCCACAAAATCTGCTAGAGCTTGTGACTTGATGGCTGTGCGAGGTTCATACCTGATGTCGTAACAACCTAATTGAATCGCCCATTTGGACATCCTGCCAGATAACTCGGGTTTCCTCATGATTGACTTCATGGGATAGTTAGTTCTAACAATAACAGGATGGCATTCAAAATAAGGACGTAATTTAACGGAAGCAACAACTAGTGCAAGGACAAGTTTTTCGAGATGGGAGTACCTTGTTTCGGCGCTAAGTAGATACTTACTGATGTAATAAACAGGTAGCTGTTTCCCGTCTTCCTCTCGTACTAATACTGCACTGATGGTCGACTCCGTGACCGCAAGATACACCTATAATTCTTCATTGTCTTTTGGTTTGGATAGCAGGGGAGGGTTCGACAGGTATCGCTTGAGTTGCTGTAAAGCGGCTTCGTGGCGGTCGGTCCAGCTGAACTTCTCATTCTTCCTAAGAATATCGTAGAACAATTTGCATTTGTCGGACGACATGGAGATGAAGTGGTTGAGGGCGGCCACTCTGCCTGCTAACTTTTGCATGTCCTTCTGGTTCCGAGGTGATTGTAGGTTGATGATTGCACGGATCTGATGAGGACTTGCTTCGATCCCTCTTTGCGTAACCATGTAGCCTAAGAACTTTCCAGAAGAGACTCCAAATGAGCACTTGGTGAGGTTGAGCTTCATGCTGTATTCTCGCAAAACGTCGAAAGCTTGTCGGAGATGTGTGATATGATCCGAGGCTTTTTTGGATTTTACGAGCATGTCGTCGATGTAGACTTCCATTGTGTCGCCTAGCTGGTTTCTGAACATTTTGTTGACTAAGCGTTGGTAGGTGGCGCCGGCATTCCTTAAGCCGAACGGCATGACCTTGTAACAATAAGTGCCCCGCTCCGTGATGAAGGCGGTTTTCTCTTGATCTTCTGGGTGCATCAAAATTTGGTTGTATCCACTGAACGCGTCCATGAATGAGAGCATCTCATGTCTTGTAGTAGCATCAACCATGGCGTCGATGTGGGGTAGAGGAAAAGAATCTTTTGGGCATGCTTTGTTGATGTCAGTGAAATCTATGCAGACTCGCCACTTCCCGTTCTTCTTTCTTACTACGACGACATTGGCTAGCCAGTCCGGATACTTCACTTCCCTGATCTTCCCTGTATCTAGCAGTTGCTGAACTTCATCATTGATAATTTGGTTGCGTTCTGGAGCGAACTTTCGTCGCTTCTGCTTGACGGGCTTATGATTGGGGTCGACACTGAGTTTGTGAGTGATGACGTCTGGGCTGATACCGGGCATATCTTCATGGGACCATGCGAAACAATCTGCGTTGGCCTTGAGAAATGCGACAAGTTCCGACCTGATGTCGTCAGGAACATCGCATCCAATAAAAACAACTTGGTCTGGCTTTGCGGGATCCAGGATGACCTCATCGAGCTGTTCGGACTTGGGCTCGTTGTAGCTTACCGGTTCAGAACTGGACTGTAATTGCTATAAAGAGGATTTGTTAGTGGCCGAAGGCTTCAGGGCCGCTTTGTAGCACTCTTTGGACTCTTGTTGATCTCCCTTGATTTCCTGAACTCCCCATCGAGTTGGGAACTTGATGGTTTGGTGATACGTCGAAGGGATGGCCTTCATGTCGTGGATCCATGGCCTGCCCAAGATAATGTTGTAAGATGAAGGGCAATCAATAACACAAAATTTTACCTGTTGGTTGATCCCTTGAGCGTAAACAGGTAGGGTGACTTCTCCGAAGGTAGTGTTTGCTTCGCCCCTGAACCCTATCAACACGGTGGATTTTTTAATGACGTCCGTATCTGGGTTAAGCCCCATCTCTTTGAGGGCATCAAGCATCATCACATTAGTTGAGTTGTCGTTGTCGACAAGGACGCGTTTGATCATGCAATTCCCAACGGGAATGGAGATCACTAGGCCATCGCGATGTTTATCCGAGATGTCCCCTGCATCAGATTCATCAAAGGATATAGGGGTTAGATACTTGGCGGCTACGGCTCGGGCCGGTCTATCTATCTCGTTCTCTCGAGCGTGCCTCTTCGCTGCAGAATAAGTTAAACCACAAATGTCAGAACCTCCAGCAATAAAATTCACAGTTTTAGTATGAGGAGGAGGTGGAGGAGGTCTAGATGGAGAGTTAGAATTGTCTTTGTTGACGACTCCACGAGCTTTGTCTGACATGACGTCCTTTAGATGTCCGTTCTTTAACCGATAAGCCACTTCTCTCCTCAATGAGACGCAATCGTTGGTTGTGTGGCCGATGTCAGCATGGAAGTCGCACCATTTCGAGGGATCCTTCTTCGACTCGGGTTTGCTAGACTTCGGCGGCCATTGCACTGCTTTCCCCATCATTGAAAGATGGTTCATTAGACCTACAGTGTCAACACAAAAAGAATATTCGTTAATTTTTGGAGGTAGATCCGGGCTGTTCTTCCAGTCGGAGTCGTCATCATCTTTCACCACTGCTACGTGCTGAGGTCGGGAATAAGGAGCAGAACGATCATTGCTTCTCTCGGGGTAGGGCAATCGTCTTTCCGTCTTCGAGTAGTCGTTGCCCCCTTTCCGAGAATGAAGAGTTTCTTCCAACCTCACTTGGGCCATTGCTTTAGCTTGAGCATCTTCGAACGTCTTGCAGGGGTATTTGATTAGATCCCTCCAGAGATTGGTTTTGCCATATAACCCTTGTCTGAATGCTTTGATAGCTGTTGGGACATCACATTCAGGGAAGGTCACCTTCTCCCTAATTAAACGGGCTATGTAGTCCTTCAGAGGTTCGTCAGGGCGTTGAATTACTCGGTACAAGTCACTTGTTTGCTTCTCTAGGCACCTGCTGCTGGGGAATTGTTGATTGAACATATTGTCGAGATGAGCAAAAGAGGTGATGCATCCATTTGGTAGGTTGGTTAACCATTTCAAGGCGGGCCCAACTAGCGTCGAACCAAACCTTTTGTAGAGGCTGGCTTCTCTCATTTGTTTGGGAACTGGAATGGTCATCATCCGTTGTTTATAGGTCAGGATATGTTCTCTTGGATCGGACGTCCCGTCATACATAGGCATATTGGGTGGACTGAACCGTTTAGGGATGTCTATTACATCAATGGGATCAGCATACAGCGAGTCGGCATAACTGTCTAGGCTGGCTTCTTTGATTGGTGTTGGTACTCCTGGGATTTTGTTTATCATGGTCATAATTTGTTGGAGTTGGTAATTGGTGTTCTCGCAGATGCTGTTGAGCACCGGGACGAGTGGGCTGAAGGTTTCGGGAAGACTGGCGTGGAGATGCTGATAATCGGTATTTTGGGGGTATACGCCATGAGGTTGGTGGGGAGTAAACTGCGGTACCACTTGTTGCATATATTGGGGCGTTCCTTGAGTCGCGTGGGTACCTGCAACATAAGGGAAAGGCGTTACAAAGCCGTGACTAACCGGAGCGACTGACCTGTTAAGAGGAGTGTATGGAGAATAGTTTCGAGAAGAGTCAGGTCGCATTAGTGCGCTTGGCAACGCTGCTTGTGGTGCCTGGCTGGCTGGAGGAGCTTTCATCAACTGGGGGGGGGGGGTGCTCCTGGTGCCGAAGCGACTACGTTGACAACAGGTTGGACGACTTGCCGAGAGAGGATCTGGTCCCGTTGCATCTGAGCTACCGGCGCCAATCCTTGTGTTGGGAGTGAAACGGGTAGAGGCATCGACATGGTCACCATTGGGGGTGGTAACGGTCGGGATGCTGGAGGGGAGGTAGGGATTGACATCATGGCGGATGTCGCCGTGCCGGCCTGAGATGGGATGACCCGAGCAGCCGTCGTGGTGACGGTTGTCGTCGATGTTCCTGCGGAAAATGGTTGAGTTGAAGGTGGGGGAAGCCAACTCGGGTTAGAGCGGGGATGATTCGGTAGTGGATCGAATTCGCGGATCTGCTGGAGAACAGGACCTCCAGGTTCGCCAAAGGGTACATGGAGGGGGTGATCCGGGGTAGCATCAAGATCCAAGCGGCGGCTCAGCCCGGAGGTGTCGCGTCGGTATTGGAACCTGGATCCGGCGGCGATGGAGGCGGTAGACCTGACTTGGGATTGCAGCGCTTCGTTTTCCCTTTGGAGGATGCTGATGCGCTGCTCCATGGCTTCGAAGCGACGAGTGATTTCGTCGGATGAGCTAGCATTTCCGGCCATGGTGATTGGAATGGTATTATCGAGCTGCTTTTGATTATCAGCCCCACGGTGGGCGCCAAATTGTTTTGGACAAATTTGACTTAGGGACGAACTTGTCTTGATGGTGGTTCTAACAATCGATCGAGCTAGATAATTGAATATGGTGAGAACAAGTTGTAAAAGCATAAGGTAATTGTAAGTTTATTGCTTGAGAATTGCGTATCTAAAACAAACATGACTAAGCCATTTTATAGGCATTTACAACATGAGTGTAACGTTTATGGAATAATTGCCCATAATTAGATAATAAATCCGTAATGAAGTCCGTCTTCATCAACGGTTGTAACGTCCGTTTTGAGCTCAGCAGTTGGGAAGACCGTTCGAATAGTGCCACCTCACGCCTTGTTGGCATCCACGCACACAATTCTTGCCACGCATGCCCACGTCACCAAGAGGGTATTTTCCCCCCTAACACGCACTAAACATATTGAGATGGATATTCACTTTGTCCGTGAGAAGGTTGCACGGGGTGAAGTCCGCATTTTACATGTTCCGTCCCGTTACCAGATTGCCGATATCTTTACAAAAGGGCTTCCGCGCGTACTATTTGACGAATTTCGGGACAGTCTCAGCGTACGACAACCTCCCGCTTCGACTGCGGGGGTGTGATAGAATATGTATTTATTTATTTAGCAAATATGCTGTACAAATTAGTTACGTAAATCTAGCCTAGGATATTGCTAATTCGTAACTATTACCTTGTATATATTGATACTACACAATCAATGTGAAGGCAGGGAAACCAATTCTCACATTATCATCAAATCTCATATCAATTTTTTCAATGACAACATCTTTCCTTGTTCATCAAAGCCTAGAAATCCAATTATGCTAATTCCTGAATTTTCAGCAAATTAAAGTGTTTTATGGTGATTTGAAGGTGAGATTTAAGGTTTTTGACAAAATTTTAGAATTAAACTGAACGAATTTGAAAATCTGAAAGAAAGAAAATAATGGCGAATTTATTTGTTCTTGAACGTAATAAAGAAATAGGGAAGGAGAGATGCAGAAGAAAGTGGGAGAATTACCAACTACATAAAAAAATAAAGATTGAGAAGAAAACATGAGAGAGATGACGCAAATCCTAAATAAATCTGCCAAATGACGTTAATATTTTCTACAAAACCAATCCAAAGCAAGTCTGTCAAATGACCCATCCCATTTATCATTCTTTTAAAAATTATTTGGTTTTAGAGACCCAAATTTAAGAACCTAAATTAAAATACCATGTACTTCCTATTACTATTTTATTTATTTATAGAAAAAAAAAACGTTGATATAGGAGTAAATGAAATGTTGCTAAAAATTCAATAACTTAAACCATTAGTTTTACCAAACAGTTTATCTAATCATCTATCTTATCTATTTCAGTACCTTATCAGTTTTAGTTGCTACCTTATCGATTTTAGTTAATTTATCAGTTTCAGCTTCATTTCAGTTGGTGTTGCCAAACAGAGCCTAAGATATATACTGTACAAGAATATTCAACTGGATTATTTCGAAGAAAAAGTGTAACCAATTTTTTTTAAATGGATGAAAAAGAAAAGTGTACCATCATATTATTGCGAAAAAGATATTGTTCCGGTAGTGGACTTGGAACGGTTGGAGGACTTGACCTGGGATTGTATGTATCACCTTCGACTGTGACATGCACAGTAAAATGGGTTAACTAACCTCGGGCGGTGGTCCGAGTATCACCCATCCGATGCTTAAGTCAGTAATGTAGATTGCTCTGTAATTAATGAACTGTGAAATGATTGGTGAGTTTACCTTTGGCAATAAATCAGGATCCATATATATAGGCGGGTGACCCGTACGGACAATCTAGCGGAAGATTCGTAGGACAACGACTTGTGTAGGCTTACGTGGAATTACCTTCCTAATTAGGCCGACTGGACCTGATTAGGTTAAAATGCCGATTGGGACTAAATGTCTCTGACTGGCCTTTTTGACCATTCTGCCTATAAAGGGTGTCCGGTACGCCGATAGGGAATCCCGTACAACTAGCCCCCTCAGAGTGACTGTAGTATGTTTATTGCTTCAGATGCTTTGAGAAAAAAGAGATAATAACGACCTCGTACAACTAGTCCCATCAGAGTGACTGTAGTACGTTTACTGTTGCAGTTGCCTTGAAGAAGAGATAGGAATACATGGGGAAAGATGCTAGTTGAGGAGTTAACAACCAGGCTTGATGTCATAACGAGCCCCCATCAGGTCTGGGTGGTTTTCTTAACTAGTTTCTTGCTATTTCTTTGGACGACTAAAGCCCTTACTCTTTCTTGGACGACTATCCCCCTTTCTTTTCTTGAACGACTAGCCCCCTTGCTTTTTCTTGGACGACTAGCCCCCTTGATTTTTTTTGGACGACTAGCCCCCTTGCTTTTCTTGGATGACTAGCCCTCTTGCTTTTTCTTGGACGACTAGCCCTCTTGCTTTTCTTGGACGACTAGCCCCCATGCTTTTTCTTGGACGACTATCCCGCTTGCATTTCTTAGACGACTAGCCCTCTTGCTTTTTCTTGGACGACTAGCCCCCTTTCTTTTCTTGGACGACTAGCCCTTTTGCTTTTTCTTGGACGACTAGCCCGGCCTCTTGCTTTTTCTTGGACGACTAGCCCTCTTGCTACTTGGACGACTAGCCCCCTTGGTTTTTCTTGGACGACTAGCCCGACCTCTTGCTTTTTCTTGGACGACTAGCCTTCTTGCTACTTGGACGACTAGCCCCCTTGCTTTTTCTTGGACGACTAGCCCTATTTGCGCTGAGTGTTGTTGCATGTTTCTCCGACTGGACGTGTGGCGGTGATAGTCTTATAGGAACACGCACAAGAGGGGAGGGGGGTGAATTGTATTCCGAACTTGAGTGAGTTTCTTTGCGAACTTAAAGCAATTTAAGGAACAGAAAAATACGGAAGCACACTAGAGGAAAAATCTTTATAGGTTGCTCATCAAAAGTTGCCCTTATCAAATAAGGGTAACCTTTAAGAATATTTTTTTTAAAAAAAAATTAATTAAAATCTGAAAATATCCCTCCCATACAAGCGCAACTTTAACCTAGGAACTTAAAAAAATAAAAATAAAATTAACCTCCTGCTCTCTCCTCCCTTTCACAGTTCCCGCAAAACGTCCTCTTTCTCAGGTGACCGGCGAAACCACACTCGCACCCTCTCTCCTCCTTCTCAGGCGACAACAGAGGTGTTCTTCCCCACTCAATTCGAAGAAAACAATTGCTGAAAGCCGCCGAATTTGCACTACCAAAGCTTGCGAAAATCCTACTTGCGATGAAATTGGTGATTGCTGCAAATTTCTCAATCTTCCTTGCCATAAAGAGGTTCGATTTTATTTGTAATTTTGATCGTCGTCTTCAATTTTGCTTTTTAATTTCGTCTGAATTTTATTGGATTCATTTTGTTAATTTCGTTGAATTTCTCAATGTCCCCTATCTTTAAAGTGGTTTTCAATTTGTAGGCTGAGAAGGCGTATCCAAGAGAATTTATGCAGAGGGGGAGGGTGAGGGTATTGCTAAAACAAGAAGATGGGAGTTTGTGTAATCTTGAGATTTCGTCGAGTAAGAATTTCTTCATTGTGCCGTTTTTTGGTTTGCTTATTCTGGTGCTGTGTAGCATGTGTTGTGATTTTTTGGAATTGGAATTTATTATATTCAGCCTTGAGATAGTCATATTTGATAAGGATAGTCAGACATGGGTACTACACCACTACTAGAAGGACAAAAATTGTTGTTGTTGGATAGAAATGTCTGAGTATTTGATCAGTTGCAAGCTTATACTATCAAAGACAATGTAATCTTAGCTGCTAAGCTTGAAGTTGGCACTAAGCTTTTTTGTGGGGTTGCTACTCTGATTATCTCATTGCTTGAAGGATAATTGGACGACTCTGCAGTTTTGGACACATTCCTTGTGGGAGGGAGTGCTGTTTTCATGACTTAGTTTCTGGAGAATGGTTGTCTTCATTAGTGCTAATGAAAATTTCATTATCTAGAAAACCCTTACTCCAAAATCCCTATCGAACATCGACCGTGTAACTCTTATTTTTGAACTTGCTGCTGGATAATTCTTATTCTTGAATCCTTCCGTTGTAAGCTTCTTCCCTGATTTAAGAACTGTATTATAGGTTATTGTTGTTGGTCAAAACTTTAGTCTTAGTAGGTTATTATTTTTGGGAAAATAAATGCAACTTTATTAATTACTAAAACGTGACAGTATAGTCAATCAACTAAAGAAATTAACACCCTTTTATATGGAACCAAATTTGGCAATGGAGGACCTAGATTAATATTTGATACTTGTAACGGAGTCCATGTAACACGGGAATATCAGGGGCAGATCTATGTTTTGATTATGGAAATTGGCAAATTTTCATACCAAATGTTGGAAAATCGCAGTTTTATCTAATGTGATAATAAAATGAACTTATTGTAAGGATTGCCACCCTTTTAAATGATTGCACATGGAAAATATTAATACTCGGTACTTTTTTCCGGAATTGCGGGTAAGAAATGTAAACAGTGCATTAATTACTTCAGGGTTGGGTTTATTTGATTGTCACTGAGTGGTTGTTGTTAACATGTTTTAGCACTGGCTTGGGGTCACTTGGCCTAAATTTGTATTCCTTGTTTACATTGCATGCTTTGTACTTGTCATATAACATGTAATCCAATGCATCTGCAGTGTTGCGTTGATGAGGCTAGCTGAGATGGACTACTGTGGGACTACCAGGTAGCAACCTTGTTTAATATGTTTCTACATAGGGTTTTTGATGCTTTCATTGTGTGTAGTAGGTAAACATGAATTTGAAACTTTTTGTGCTGCATAATTTCCGAACTTTGGTAGGTGAGTCCGATTCTTTGGAAAAACTTTGGTGCTTCATAAGTAAATGTAATAAAATCAGCAGGCCTTAGTATCAGATTCTTTGATAACAATGTTGTTGAGATTTCTTCTGGAAGAAAAACAACACAGAAGATTTTTTTTTCCTGTAGTAGTTAGTGCAGGTTATGGTACACATGTTCAGATGGGGAAAAGTTTCTTGATATCACTTGTAAAATGGTTTGTCCTTCTGTTAAAAAAATGGTGCAGTCCAAAGTATTACTTGTTGACTTGTTCTTGTTACTAAGTCTTCTCGTTTAGTATATTTAGAGTCCGGATTTCCCTGTAACGTAGATGCTTAATAAATGTTGGATCTGGTTATTCCTCTTCCATCTCTTAATTGAAGTACTGATTTATTGGAAAATTTAATCATAAACCACTTCTACACTAGGATAGGTGAACCTTTTTTTCCGAACTTCCTAAAGAGTGACTGTTGGTGGAAGAGAACAGAATTTAGTGTCAACATTTTGATTTTCAGGATGACGTTAGCAACATATTACAATGAGTCACTTATATACATCTCATTGTCGTCTTACCTTGAAAGTTGAGACGACTTCACAGAAGATCTTCTAAAAATTTTTGATAGCCTTTACTTTTATATACATATATTATTGTTAGCCAACTGATTATTAATTAATTTTAACTCATTTTAAGAAGCCATACTTTGTCAATATCTATATGTATATGTTCTTAATAAAAAGGCTTAATTTTTCAAACTGCGGTACATATGTGTAGTACTTGTACAAGTATGCAACTGAAATCATTTTTTATGTTATCTGGGATTGTGCTGTTTATGTATCGTACTTCAGTACAGTACAGGAACTTGAGAGTGCTCAAGTCAACTGTACTAACATCCAAAGGAAATTGTATTTGAGGGCCAGAATCATTCTTTGATGCTGTGTAGTACCAACACAATAAAAAGTATATAATTGTATATAATCTTTTTTTTTTCTCTGAAAATATCTCCAACACTTGATAAGTCAATGTAAAATATTGGAGAATATGGTAATTTGGTAAGTGATATTTGTTATTCAGACTCTTCATTTTATTTGTCGTCCCGTTATCGCTTTTGGGTCAATTGGAAACAACCTCTCTGCAATTGCAAGGGTAAGGTTGCGCTTCTTGCGGGAGCCTCTTTGAGGCAATGGGGTAATGATAATGATGAATGAGATGTTAGTGCAGGTTGCTTATCTGCATGAAAGCAAATTAACTGCAATGTATGCTTCTGTTTGTTTGAAGTTTGAATTGACTAGGGGCCTTATCATTTTTGCATTTATATAAATCCCTCTCTTAATTGATTCAATTGATTTCAATTTCGAGATTTTGTTTCCCCAAATTATAAAACCCTAATTTAATTTTCTAAACTCCTTAAACCCCACGAAACTGCGAACTCAAAAAGGTAAATTATTACGTGAATGTTTTACATTTTAGCTTAACAATCTTATCTAGCTAGCCAATTGCGTATTGATACTGGTTATGAGGATCAGTCGAATGCAGTTTATTCTGACTTGGTGTATTTAGTTGTTAAATTGATTCTATTACTGGTTGTTTCGTTTTAACTTTTCGTTTAAAGTTATTACACACTATTAAGAATATTGTTTTCGTAATTGCATTGGTGTCCTGTAAAGACTACTAATATGACATGCATATTTTACAGTCTAAAGTAATACTTCATTGTTTCTTAACTGTAAAGTAAGAGCATTGGTATCCTATGGAGTTCAATAATTGAAGGAGGGAGCACTGCTTAATATATGATGGTAGAGGGGTGTGATTGAAATCCTGTAGAACTTTTCTTCCATGTTTTCTTAAAGCTGTTAACAAATCAGAAGTTGAATGATAATGCGTCGTAATACCCTTTTATATGAACACGAGCAGTGGAATCATGATCTTTCATGGACAACTTAAAAGCAAAGAAATTCTATTATTAGGCACCTAGACATGCTTCTTAAACCTGAAATGACCTTGGGACACTTGATTGCATCTTTGTCAAATCACCTTGCCTAGTGCTGTAATAGCTTACCAGCTTCTATGCCTTATGCCTTAGGTTTCTTTTAACAGAATGGTAGAATAAATTACTACTTTATTTAATTAAGATGGGTAACAAAGTAGAAATGGAACCTTTACTTTATTTAATTACTTGCTATTCAGATTGGAGGATATCCGAAAAACGTTGTCACCTTTCTTCAAATAGTATTGGTTTAAGATGATTGGTTTTCCCAAAATATCCGTACTAACATTTAAGTTATGGAGAGAGTGACTATTCAACTATTATAAAGGGTTGAGAAGTAATATTGTCCTTTTTTTTAATCAAAAGGGGTTTGGACAATGTGACCGTCAATGCAGAAGTATTAGCTAGGCTTTTTTAAAATATACATTGAAGTATAAACAATTAGAATTACCCCCCTCCCCACCCAAGCAATCTTACCTTTTATCGGTCATGTGCTCATAATGTGTCCCCCCCCCCTAGTTCATTTCTAAATGAAAGGCTTAGCTAAAGGTATGACCAAAAGGTACTCTCTTTACAGGAATTTGCATTTAGGTACTTAAATGCTTCTTCATCCAGCACAATTCAAATAACTCTAGCATATATTTTTGTCTAATTTAAAAATAAACAACTTTTTACATTGATCAAGTCATGATCCATCTCTGTAACTTTCAAAGTTTCTTAAGTTTGATAATAGACGAGCTACTTTTTAACAAATGATGCGCATCATGCATGTATTCATTTATGTAAATCATTTCTTCTGTTTGAGAACTTGACTAAAAATCCAAGGTTTGTTTTATTCGTCTAATGTAATTGTACGATGTAATTTTAGTTTTTGTTAGCTGTTCTGTTCATGACATCATTCTGAAGATATGTTTAGTTACTTGCAGTTGTGACTAGCAAAGCAATATTAGTTTCACCTATTCTGTCAAATTGTTTGTTTGGGACAGGTTCGTCGAACAGATGTTCTCTCTGCATGGAGTGGAATTCGTCCATTGGCTATGGATCCAACAACCAAGAACACAGAAAGTATCTCCCGTGATCACGTTGTTTGTGAAGATTTCCCTGGTTTGGTTACCATTACTGGTGGAAAATGGACCACATATAGAATGTATTTTATTCTTTTGTGCTGGAAGAATTTTGCTCCTCAAATGTCAGTTTGTGTCTTAATATTCATGTTTTTGTAGAATTCAACTCAGTTTGTGGTGTGGGCAATTTTTATGGTCTATGAGTTAAAGCATATGCTTCGTGAGCTCTGATATTTGCTCTAATTTTTTTTTATTTCTGGTGGTTTTAGTGAGATGCAACTATTATATACGGAGTATCTAGATATATATTTATCTTTAACTGAAAATTTTCTTCTATGGGTAATGCTGATGAGAAAACATGCAAGACCAACCACTAGTGTCTTGTGATTAAATGTTAATGCAACTTTTAACATCATGAAACCATCTTTTTTTGGTGGGGCCTCAAGTGAATGGTTGAACATCATGACACCATTTTTTTGTAATGTATGGAGTAATATTTTTAGGAAGTCTCAGGGGAAATTTTCAATGTCAATAAATTTACAATGCCAATAGAAATAGGTTTTCACCCTTAAATATCTCCTTTCTGTTCATTTCCATTACCAAAAAGGTGGTATTAAGTGGTTCAAATATTACTTTTTCTGTAATCTATAAAAGAATCACATGTATGGGATGAGGGTCAATTACCATGAATACTGGCATGAGCCTTACTTTACAAAAGTACTTATGAATTGGTGAGATTCCAGTGGGTAATCATGGTTGTTTTCTCTATGTGGTTTTCCCCCTTTTGCGTTTATTTAAAAGTTCTTTTTACTCCCACCAACTGTAAATTAAACAGCTGAAGGAGAAAGTAGAGGACCTGAAAGGAGTCAACTAAGATCTGAAACTAAGATCTATTATCTGATTTGCACTTATCTGTTATCTGATCTGCACTGTTTTGCAATGATATGCTATCTGATCTGGATCATTTTGCACTCATCTGCACTGATCTGTACTAATCTCTTGACTGATTTACACTGATCTGCACTGGCAGCACTGATCTGCACAGACTGATCTTCATTGACCCATGGGTGTGTAGAAGAGTTGACTCAACTTTAAACTGCTTTGGTTTTTTGTAGTGTTTATGAATTTGATTGTTCTTACTTATCCTTACTTGCTGTTTTTGGTTGTGGGGACTTGATGGGAAAGCCTAATAATAATTTTCTTGTTAAAATTTCCAGCAATTACCCCCTAAGATCCAGGTGGGAGTGTTTTTTTCTCTCAGTTTTGTGCTTATTTTGACAGGAGAGCAGCGACTGCAGCACAAAAACATAGTTGAAAGCTTCAAAAAGAGATTACCAACAGAAAAAAAGTAGGGATAATTATAGCTTTTGCGTACTTCATACGCTCCAAGTCTTCTTCGTTTACAACTTCTTCTGCTAAGGTAATAATTTGTAAATTTTAAATGCAAATAAATATAATGTGCAGTTCGAGGAATAATAGATGTGCAATATTACACAGATGCGGCTATTTTTATGTTCCTATAAAATATAACTCAGTAGGTATATTAGAATTTGCTATGTTAGTAACAGACAGTTTTGACTGGTTGGGCAAAGTGAATGTGTCTGTCATATATTTCATGCAACCATCAGATCTGTTAGGGTGATATCTACATTATCCGGGCAGGAAAGGGATTCTTTGAATATATTTCATACTAGTTTTATATGCACGCGATGCGTGCGGGATTATATAAAAAACGTAACATTGAGTGATTGCAACTAATCACTATAAATAAATAAGCAAGATTTTTACCCTCTAAACTTCAATAAAGCATCCAAAACAGGTTTTTTTCTATACTTTCTTAACCATAAAAAGAAACTGAAACTACCAAACAACAAATTTTCAAAAGCTAAAAAGGCGAAAGCGCACATTGCAGACGCCTACATTTGTCCATAGGCCCGATATGGTGTGTACGATGATGAAATTTCTTGCGCTGCACACATCTAAGCTGAAAAATGTTAAGATATAACTAATGAGTTTCATAAACATATAACTAATCATATTAATCATGAAAAATGTTTAGAATATGGAAATAGGTTTGTTTGTTGGTAGTTGGAATCGAAAATGCCATTTTTGGCCATAAATGACCTATATCGACCCAAATGACCCATAGGCGTTCATAACAAACATGAAATTAGTCTTATAATCATATAACTAATCATATGAATCATGAAAAACGTTTAGAATATGGAAATAGGTTAGTTTGTTGGTAGTTGTGATTGAAAATGTCATTTTTTGCCATAAATGACCTATATCGATCCAAATGACTCATAGGCGTGCATAACGAACTTAAAATAAGTCTTTTAAACATATAATTACTCATATGAATCATGAAAAACGTTTATAATATGGAAATAGGTTCGTTTGTTGGTAGTTGGGTTCGAAAATGCCATTTTTGGCCATAAATGACCTATATCGACCCAAATGACCCATAGACGTGCATAACGAACTTAAAATGAGTCTTATAAACATATAACTAATCATATGAACCATGAAAAACTTTAGGATATGGAAATAGGTTAGTTTGTTGGTAGTTGGGATCGAAAATGTCATTTTTGGCCATAAATGACCTATATCGACCCAAATAACCCATAGGCGTGCATAACGAACTTAAAATGAGACTTATAAACATATAATTAATCATATGAATCATGAAAAACGTTTAGAATATGGAAATAGGTTCTTTTGTTGGTAGTTGGGATCGAAAATGCCATTTTTGGCCATAAATGGCCTATATCGACCCAAATGGCCCTTAGGCTTGCATAACGAACTTGAAATGAGTTTCGTAAACATATAACTAATCATATGAATCATGAAAAAGGGTTAGAATGTGGAAATAGGTTCATTTGTTGGTAGTTGGGATCAAAAATGCCATTTTCGGCCGTAAATGACCTATATCGATCCAAATGACCCATAGGCGCGAATAACAAACTTGAAATGAGTCTTATAAACATATAACTAATCATATGAATCATGAAAAAGATTTAGAAAGTTTCCTTAGGTTCATTTGTTGATATTTGGGATCGAAAATGCCAATTTTGGCCAAATATGATCTATATCGAGCTAAGTGAGCCTTAGATGTGCATAAAGAACTTGAAATGAATCTTAGTACACTTGAAAGTTGTTTTCGCGACCAATGTAATTTCTGTTTTCACATATGAAACTTAATTTAATTTATTGGTTTGCATGTACGTTGTTCTTTGAAAGGTTTTCACAACTCCAAAGGAGGGGCCATTTTCCAAAGAGGAGTTGGATGAAGTTCAAGACAAGTGGGCTACTTACTTCAACGATCTTGAACTACCCTCAGTGTAATAAATAGAGCAGGCTTGTAGTTATCCGTGACTCTTACATTATTTTTTTATTTATCGATTTAATTAATTACCTTTGAATTAATTCAGTAATATTATTGGAAATTTGAAATTTATATCATTTTTGAGGAATGTCAAGATGATGTTTGGTGAAACAGTATTCTATAAATTATAATGCAGAATTTTATATTGCAAAATATCAGGAATTATATTGCAGATTTGTTTTTTTTTTTTTAAAAAAAAAAAAACTCAAAAGTTGCCCTTTTTTGTAACAAGAGCAACTTATGTGAATCTTATAAGTTGCCCTTGTTTCAAACAAGGGAAACTTATAAGATTATAAGTTGCCCTTGTTAAGGGCAACTTTTGATAATTTCACAAAAGTGACCCCCCATATGTTGCCCTTATAATTGGCAACTTATAAGCCTATTTTAAGGGCAACTTATGATGTTTTTTCCTCTAGTGGCAAAAGTTAATCAATTTGAGGAAACTTCTTGACACTAATCAAGAAGAGAAAACCTCAAAACTCTTTTATAACAACACGAGTTCCTCTATAACTCGAGTTCCTCACAGTAATCAACTCTGATTACACTCTCTTCTGTTTCTCTCTTTCTCGACTTAACTCGAAGTCTCTACAAGATTACTCAATCCTCTCTCACTCAGATTACAATTTGTTTTTGAAGACTCTAGATAATAATAAATCTTTTTGATATTTATGGAACTTAGGAACTTGAATTTTGCTAGGACACAAATCGTTTTATAAACTCTTTCAAAGACGTTTTGAAAGTAAGAAAGCTTGTGGAATATTTGTGTTTTATCAGAAAACAAACAACCCTTTTCTAGAGATAATCCTTAGGGTTAGTTCCCTTCAAATCTCAACTACCCACAATCCTGCATTACTTGGTCTCCACGATCCACAACTTGTGGAGAAAGGGAAAACCGCTTCCCCTGTAACTCCTTATAGCAAATCGTGGGCTTGGACTCTTTCAACGTACAAAAGGTTAGAAAGCAGTTTGTTTAATTAAATCAAATATGTAGGAGAAATTTTAGGAAGTTTAAAACTGATTTGATTTTAAAAGATAAAATCAGATTTTATTTAGTAAAATAAAAACGATAAACATTTATGTAGTTTTATTTCCTTAAAACTTGCTGTCAAATAATTTGATAAAATCTTATTTATATTCAAGTTAATATCCTATAGTTCCATAATGTATCTTTTAGCTAATATTATTATTTTACACAAAATCTAAGAGTACTTAACTACCTAGCTTTGTGTTATCCTTTTACTGGAGCTACGACTCAGCAGCTGCAGTGGTTCCTACTCTGGAACAGGTGAGTTCCTCTAAAGGAACAGAGGAACTCAGCATATGGGAACTTCTCCAATATGGGTGATCTTGTGTGCACCATAGTTCCTCTGATATGTGTCAGCTTTGTTGCTCCAGCTCTGCGTATTCCACCTCAGGAACTTCAGCAGCCATCTCTAGTTCCTCTCTGGAACTTGAACACTTTACTATAGAAATAAAGGAACTTTAGTCAGGAAGTTTGCTATTTGTCATCAACCAAGATTAGGGTCAACAATATTCCCCCTTTTTGGTGATGACAACATCCGCAAACTTTTTACCATAAGAGGTTTAAACACACCACAATAGATTTAACCACATAGATTGGGTAAAGTGTAGATTAAAAACAATTAAAAAACTAAAAAAAATTGTCCTTACAGTGGAGAGGACACTTGAAGAATGAGTATCAAACATGTTTTGACCGCCTTAAGAAGTTTGCCCAAGTGATGTTCCCCCTGTTGACATTAACAAAAAGAACAATGCAAATACATATATCCCAAGCACAGTGCCCTACGATCAACGTTTGGCAAGTCAAGCTAGCCTCAAAGTATTGTACCTGCTCACACAACAAAATAATCCAAGAAGCAACAACCATATAAACTAGCAATATTTAGATTCTAAACCAAGCAAGTTTTGAAACATTCGAACCAAAAAGGGAAGATTCCCATAGTTTAGTTATACATAACCAAAAAAAAAGGTTTTGTTCCATAATCATTAATAGTAAGATGGATAGGATGGATTGTTTGGTTAGGCTTGAGGAGGTGATTCCGAGACTGCTGCTTCTTCCACCATAGTTTCCTCGAAGGACTCAAGGTTGTTGATTTTCTTCAGGATTTCAGAGCGAGTGTTGTTGGCTTGATCGGAGTAGTGGTGAAGACTGGATTGGAGCGTTTGAACAGTAGTGACCAAGGCGCTCAGTTGAGTCTGCATCTGTTGAACTCGATGATCAGTTCCTTCCTGCAACACCATCAAGCGAGCCATTGTACCCTGGAGTTCCTGAAATTTCTCAGGAGTGACATTTTGTGTTCCAAACCCAGAGGAACTAGTAAAGCCATCAAACCCTCCTAGAGAACCTGGAACCTTGGCAGGAACAGCTGCAGGAACAGGAATGGTTCCAGTTCCTTTTGGTACAGGAACAGACGAAGGTTTCTTAGGAACTGGTTATTTGGTCCTAAGAGCCTTTGTCTGTCCCTTTTTCTCCTGTGGAACTGGCATTGTTCCTGTGTCCTCCTCCTCTTCTTCTTCCTCACAAGTGATATCCATGTAAACTGGGGGAGCAGGAACTTTGCAAGGTCTAGTGGCAATTCTCATGCTTTTCCTTTTACCCTTGTGAGGAACACTCCTAGCCTTCAATGACACAGTTTCCTCCTTAATAGGAACTTCAACCTCTACCTCCTTTTTACCCGGGAAACTTAACAACTTATCCACCACAACTAATTTCAGATTTTTTAGGAATTTTTCTTGGACAATTTGAGCAGGGGTGAGGGGTAAAGCTTCATAGGTGCTCAAGTCAACAGCAAAGTTATTGAATATGGCAGTGAGTAAGGAACCGTACCCAATTTTGTATTTTCCGGGGATGCAATGAGCTAGATGTTTGATCATGATGGCAGGAAAATTGATTGGGATGTCGAATTCAAGACAATAAATTAGGCATGCATCATAGAAATTGACATCATCCCATTTTTGAGTCCTTAGAACTACCCCCCTCCACACAATGTTGAAAAGCAATTTTTGTAGTGGTGAAAGAAGGTTGTGGTTAGTGATGGATGATTCTTTTAGGTTTCCCCCTATGTTAGCCACAATTCGATTACTATCGACTTCATTAATCGTGATGGTGGTTTTCTTTTTCACATATTCCTCAAAACCCTCATTGGGAACACCAAACAAATTCGACAGATAATTTGCATCAAAAGAAATTGGAGTTCCGTTTACCACACTCGAAACTATCCCCTCTTTACACTCAAATTTTTCACAGAATTCATTGACATCTATGGGATAGATTGGAAGTCTTGCATGTGTTTCAAAGAGGCTTACCCATTGTTGGTGGTCGAGAATTCCGACGAGCTCTTCCATGTTTTCTGATTTGCACCACACATAGTTGATCGCAAACCCAACAGTGAGATTCTTAGCTTGTTCTTCCAACTTTTCTGCTTCCCCCTGAGTATCGGCTTTCGGTTCCTCGGTGTTGTTGCCGGACTTGTCGATTTTTTCCCTTTTGGTTCTCGATGAAGATCGACGGCTGGGTGGAGGAGTGGGGCTTTGGACTTCTATTGGTTGGTCGGTCCACTTGCCGTAGGTGAGGGCGAGTACATGAGGTGGTTGAATTTGGAGTGGGGGTGGTGATTGGGCCGGTGATTGAGCGAGTGAGGTTTCCATCGGAATCAGAGAGTTAGGGTTCCTTTTTCTTTTGAGTTGGGAAAGTTTGGTGATTTGGCTTGAGGCACTCATGGTGGGAAGTCCCTTTTATAGGTGGAGGGAATTTATGAGGTCAGTGGTGAAACCGAGTGAGAGTTGAAGGATTTGGAAAAGGGGGTTGAATGGGAAGGTGGAGAGTTTCTCTTATATTAATGATTGATTGGAGCGGAAAAATAGGATAAACATTGTTTTTTTGAATTATAAAAATACGTAACAGTTTTTTTTATTTTTTAAAAATGAATAAAAAAATTGCTTGATTAATTACCTAATATTTACTAATTTATTAGGGAGATGCTTACCAGGTTTAAATGTTGAGTAAGTCGATCCTTTACGATGGTAAGCCTCAACTGTGTTTGCACACGAGAATTGTGTTTGAAATAAACAGTATCATGCATCATTGTTGTTGTCTTTGTTTTCGGAGGAACTTCAAATTTGCATTTATCTTATTTTGATCATCCCGAGTTCCATTCTCATCTTCTCATGTTTCTCCCTGTTTAAAGGCTTAGTCAAGATGTCAGCTATTTGATTTTCAGTTTGGCAAAAATCCAATTTAATTAAGCCTTTCTCGACATTATCTTTGAGGAAATGATGTCTTATGTGAATATGTTTGACCGGGGAATGATGAACAAGGTCTTTTGAGATGCAAATTGCACTGGTGTTGTCACAGTAAATAGGAACACAATCATAGATAATACCAAAGTCCCTTAACTGTTGTTTTATCCATAGAATTTGTGAGCAACAAGATGCAGCAGCTACGTACTCAGCCTCAGTTGTGGATAGAGCAACAATGTTCTGTTTCTTGGAACTCCAAGATACCATGCATGGACCTAGGAACTGAACCATACCTGATGTGCTTTTTCAATTCACTAAGTCACCTGCATAATCAGCATCAGCATATCCTTTTAACTCGAATGATCCACTTCTTGGATAGAATAGGCACAGATCATCTGTTCCTTTGAGATATCTATGTATTCTTTTTACAGCAGTTAAGTGAGACTCCTTTGGATTGGATTTAAATCTTGCACATAGTCCTACACTGAAAGAAATGTCAGGTCTACTAGCAGTTAAATATGAAGGAAATAATGCCCTTGGTCCAAGTATGCGTTCAATGTTAAGTCTAATAAATGCGGTTCAGTATTAATTAACAAGTTAATAATTCACTGAGATCAAGTGAGCTGAATGCCTAGCTAGAGGCCGCTTCAGTTCAAGTGGAATTAATGATATTAATCCACAGCTTACTCTTGACTGAACCCGTAGGGTCACACAAATAGTACGTAAACGGATGGAGTATTTAATGGCATTAAATACTCCATCTATGGATATTCGGAATCGACGGATCTTGGTTTCAGTGGGAGCTGAGATCGTCACAGGCAAGAAATGAATACTCCGGAAACGATGATATTGCCGAAAACGGAAATATGGATCGTATCGGAAATATAAATATTATCCAAGTCGTAGATGTTGTCGGAAACGGAAACATGGTACGTATCGGAAAATATTACCGGAAATGGAAATATTGCCGGAATCGGAAATATTGCCGGAAACGGAAATATTGTCAGAATCGGAAATATTATCGGAATCGGAAAATAATTCCGGAAACGAAAATATTAAATATTTGTTCGAAACGGAAATTAATTCCGGAATCGAAAATATTAAATGTTGTTCGTATCGGAAATGAATTCCGGAATCGGGAATTTAATCGGAAGCGTATCGTACGAATTAGCATCGGACGAGGCCCGCTAGACGAAGGCCCAGCACGAAGCCAGGCCATCGCCCAGCGAGCCGCACGCCTTGACCAGGCCCAGCGCAAGGCCAAGCCTAGCCAAGGGCGCGCGCGCGCGCAACACCGCACATGGGCTGTGCGCTTGTCGTGGGCCGCAAGGCCTGCGCAGGTGAACGACTTGTACGATGCGTGTGCGGGAAATCCTAATTCTATTAGGATTCGTGCGAAGATTAAAATCCTAATCCTATTAGATTTTCTTTGTTATTTAGAGTCCTAATAAAGTTCTAATTAACAAATCCACATCCTAGTAGGATTACAATTCCTTTTCCATACCTCTATAAATAAGGGGCTTAGGGTCATTATTTATATACAAGTTTTCAAGTATTCAAAGCTAGGATTTTTAAGCAGAAAAATCAGCCATAACTCTTGCCCATTTAGCCGAAAATAAGTAGTACCTTAAGGGCGATCCTAGTTGGTCAAGCTTAAGGCGGATCCGGACGTGCTGTGGACTATCTACGGAGGGACGACATTTGGAGTCCTAAAGACTTGTTCTTGTTCGGTTCGGGCGCAGCTAGGGAAGGCACGCAACAAAGTGTATGCATCTAAACTATGCTAAATGATTATGTGTAAATAATATGCTTTCCTGGCTTTATGGTTTTTTCCGCATGATTTATGAATTGTCATATGTATCATAACCTAACAGTGGTATCACGAGCCTCTTATTATTTTCATAATCTAAATTGCATGAACATGGTTAAATATTACAAATTTGCAAGAATTAAAAGGGGTGAATAATTTTCGTAATTGTTAATTAATTGCAAATTGCGTTTATTTAATTATACGTACGCAGTTTTTCGGCAGTTTCTTCGTTACTCATCCAAATCGAGTGATTTTTGTGTCAATTCCGCATGTAACAGGCATTCTAAAATTTTGACAAACCCAAAATTCTCAAATTCGAAGCCTGACTATGACTTTTCGGAGGTTTTAGTTTTTCGAATGCAAAATTTCGTAAATTTAAGATGTTAAATTAAATATTTGCGATTCTTGTTGAAAAATCTTGAATTTTTGATTGACCTACTGTATATATTTAACAAGTTTGAATGCCTAGCCTTGTTAATTATGCAATCTAATTTGTAATTATGATTAATTTGTTGAAAATTGGAATAATTTAGAATTAATTTGATTTTCATAATTAGTTCTAATTTAATTAGATACCTATGATTAAAAACCACCATAAAAATTGTAAATTTATGTTAAATTTTAAATTTTTATGACCAAGATTTGAATCCATGTTAATCGGAAATCAATTGAATAATAAATTTTCGATTTTTCGCCCTAAAATTATGAAATTAATATTATTTATTAATTTGTCATTAATTTTGAATATAAATTTTAAAATTTTATGCGATTCGCTCATATAACTTGCACGCACAAAGCAATGGACGCTATGTGTTACCCTTAAGGGGTGTTGTATAGTGCGGGCATGTGACGACGAGCAAGGGAGCTCGTCGCCCATGCGGTACGAATGCAATGAGCAAGGCCATGGTGCACGAGCACAAGGCAGCAGCCCTGCCTTGTGTCGTGGGCTTTGTGCAATGGGCGGATAGGCGAGGGCGAGAGCAAGGCACAGCAGTCGCATGTGGGCAGCAAGCGAGCTGCGCCACAGCGCGCACTGCCTCACGCAAGCGTGCGGAGCCTCGCGCGCAGCGAGCGTAAGCTCGCGTGCCACGAGTGCTGCGCCAAGCATCGGTCGCTCGCGCGCAGCGAGCGCTATTGTGCGTGCGACGAGCGCTGCGCCCAGCGATGGCGTGCGAGTGATTGTTGTGCGTGCGACGAGCGCTGCGCCCAGCGATGGCGTGCGAGTGCTTGTTGTGCGTGCGACGAGCGCTGCGCCCAGCGATGGGCTGCGGCAGCATGCTCGTGCGTCTAGCGCTGGCGCGCGCAGCGAGCACCAGCTCGCGTGATGCCTTGCGATGTTGAGCAGCAGCGATGCGACGCAGCGCATGGGCTGCGCGCACATGGCCAGCGATGGCTGTGTGCGTGTGGCCCATGGGTGTGCGATGCGTGGGATTGTTGCGTTGCGATTAGATCGTTTTGAAATTTTAATTTGAAATTTTCAGTTTACGTAATTTTATTTAATTTTAAAATTAATAATTTAAATTATTTTCTTGGATTTTAATTTTGATTATTGTAATTATAATAAATTTTATTTATTCTAATTATTTTACTAAAATTAAAATCATGAATTAATTTAAATACGACTGAAATTAAATTAAACTTTTTGGATTCAATTATAAATTTATATGAGCTTTAAATTTTAATTAAATTTGTATGTTTCCGGTTAGACTGGAAATACATTTTTATGTTTAAAATTAGTAAAGCATATGAATTTATTGGTTTAAGTGGGAGCCCTTTTTAGTCATAAACTCTTGATTAGGTCTACAAATCCTTAAGGTTAAAACAACTTGATTAGAATTAATAAGGACTGAATAATTTGTAGATTATTGGTGCCCTTGATTAATTGCTGCAAATGTTTATGTGATGCATAATGTGTTTTACTAACCAGCTATGTGGGTCATTCATGATAATGAATGGGTGAATGGTATATATTGTATATGTACTGTTTTGCAGGTTATGAAGTGACTAGTATGACCCAAATAGGATAGAAAATATGGTCTGCGTACCATTAATTTGAATGTAATTGGTCTAAAATACCAAGTTGTTTTTCAATTCAAAAATGGTCTGCGTACCATCAAATAGTTGTAATTAGTTTTGATTATAGCTTATTCTATTTGAAGAAAATGGTGCCTCCCACGGAGATTTTCAAGACGGACTTTGAAGTTAAATCTTCAAGATGAAGTCGGGCCATACTAGATCACATTTATCTTATGCATGTTTTAAGTTATTTATTGCTTTTAAATATGTCTTAAAATGCATGAGATCAAAAGCTTGATTATGTTGCATGATTAAGGATTTTAGTTCACTTAAAATCTAACCAACATAGTAAGAGCCTTAAGTTCCAAACTTAAAAAAATTGAGTTAAAAGGTGCCATGCCAAAATATACACTTGCTTGGATATCCTTTACATCAATCTAGTAATAGTTTTCGCTCAGCGAGGTGTTACTTATTGGTCCTAAAGGGGCAAGGTACACAAATAATTGTGAGTACATGTTAGTTTTGGTGAAACTCAACGATATAAGTAAGGAGTCCTTTTATGTCGTGGCAAAATCGATAGGTTTACCTAATAAGTTCTTAGACGTACCTATCAACCAAGAATAGTTTCTAGACTATTATCAAAAGGCTTTTGCTTACCTAAGATGTTTTAGGATTAAGTCGACAAACTGTGCTTAGTTCTTCAATGATTTTAGGATCTTGGAATCATTTTATTCACACCTGCCGGAACAATAAACACTAGTAGAAAAAACCCCTGTTGCAGCCCCCTTGTTGCAGCGTACAAGTATAAATACGCTTCAACAACCAGTCGGTCAACGCGGGTCAAACCCTTTAAAGGGTTATCACAGCGTACATTTTAGTTGTTCGCAACAAATGCGTTTGTTGCAGCGTACAAAATAAAAGCCCGCAGCAACAAACCGTAGTTATTGCAGCGTACATGTTAATGCCCGCTGCAACAAGTCCGCGTTTCAAATTAAAATTTTTACTTTCCTAGTTGCAACGTACAAACCGCGCTCAATCATATCTCTGTTCCTTCTCTGCTATAGCTCCAAGCTTATCCAAGGTCGCCGTCGAACTCAGCTCGCGTCGCCGTCGAACCCAAGAGTTGCTCAGCCCTGCGTCGCTGTCTTGGTTCCGTTGGTTGCTCATCTCCCCGTCGCGTCGTGGTTCAGCCCTGCGTCGCTGTCTTGGTTCCGTGGTTCCGTGGTTCAGCCCTGCGTCGCTGTCTTGGTTCCGTGGTTCAGCATCTCCCCGTCGCGTCGTGGTTCCGGTGGTTGCTCGGCGTCGTGGTTCCGGTGGTATGGTGTGTTCAATTTTTATTTTCGTTTTTTATTTTCGTTTTCAGATTAGGGTTCAATTTTAGTTTTTGATTTTCGTTTTGATTATTGTTTTTGATTTTCGTTTTTGATTTTCGTTTTGATTTTCGTTTTGATTTTCGTTTTTGAAACTTAACGACCCAACGAAGTAAATGGGGATTGCTATGTTTCCGAGTATAGATCTATTTCTTTAAAAAGCACACAGCCACTATGTTTCCAAGTAATGGGGAATGGCCTAAGGCTGTTGCTGACTGCTACTCACCCCTTCAGACTGTTGTTTGGATGTTATTTTGCTGATTTCCAAGAGGCTTTTGGATTACCTTTTTTTTTTTAATTTTTTTAATTTCCAAGTATTCTCAAAGTGTTGAATACATCACTTAGATCAGTAGTATCAGGCCCTTAGTTCCCTTCTTCCTTCCCCGAGGTTACAGGATTTTATTCTGGCATTACCCTTCTTCCTTCCCCGAGGTTACGTAAGCACTTAGTTCCGCACTTGAATGCTGCGTTAATGCCAATAACTTGAATAATGTGATTGCTACGTGGTGATGTGGTAGATAGTTAATTTCCTGTTACATGCATTCTATGAGAAATATCTGAATTTGGCCCTCGAACTATTTTCGTTTGATTTTCGTTTTGATTTTCGTTTTGATTTTCGTTTTGATTTTCGTTTTGATTTTCGTTTTTATTTTGATTTTTTTGGCTGTTTTTCAATTATTTCTTTTATTTGCAGTTAATTGTGAAGATGGGTAGATACGCATATGGTTGAAGAGAGGGGCGATGATCGTACTGCCAGCATAATCTATCATCGTGCTTGTTCGAATTTCAACAATTGCATAAGGTATTGATATATCTAATTATCTTCATAAAATTTCTCTTTTCCTCTTTTGAAAGTTGAAATCAATAGTACAGTAAGTGCATATCATTTTTACGATAAATAAAATTTGGATAAGTATAGTAAGTGTAATAATAAAACGTGTACATTAGTATTCTATGCTTAAGTATCCATTCCGTTTTACTTATTAGGACTGTTTTTGGACTTCTAATATCACTTCAGTGAAGCATTGATAAACTTAAATGATGTAACCAAAGATTTGCGGAACTTCTTAATGATTTTGTGACTTCTTAATATATGTGTTTATGTGTGGAACCTTTTGTTGTTGTTATTAGTAATGAGTCGTCGTTGGATGTATGGTGACCATACTACGGCAGAATACTTGAGTGGGGTCGCAGAGTTCATTAGATGTGCTTTAGCACACCAACGGAGTACAAAAGCCGAAAAAATCTATTGTCCCTGCCGTGATTGTAACAATATCAAGCGGTTAGGTGACATTGATGAAATTGAGGATCATTTATTTCGCCGTGGGTTTAAGCAAGATTACCATGTTTGGTTTTGGCATGGTGAAACAATACCTGATCGTCCAAGTTCTAGTGTCCATGAATTTGATGTTCAGAGTAATGAGAGTGATGATGATATTTATGAGAATAATGAGACGGATGATGATGAGGAAGAAGATGATGAAATAAATGAGATGATGGATGGGCTGAAAGATCACTTGGACGAACGACCTCAGATGTTCGAACAAGTATCAAAGGCTGCTGAAACTCCATTGTATCCCGGTTGTACAAAATTCAGCAAGTTGGAATGTGTGTCAATACTTTACAACCTCAAATGTAAAGGTGGTTGGAGAGATGAACACTTTGACACCTTATTGGAGTGGGTAGGTGAATTTTTGCCGGAAGGGAATGATATCCCCACCTCTACCTATTATGCCAGGAAATTGATGTGTCCCTTAGGCTTAGAGGTCGACAAGATAGATGCTTGCCCAAATGATTGTATCCTTTACAGAAAAGAGCATGAACATTTGGATGAGTGTCCAACATGCGGCGCATCTCGTTACAAACGCAAAGGGGCAAATTCAGCTAAGAGGGGCCCGCCTGCTAAGTCTTTGTGGTATCTTCCAATCATACCTAGGTTTGAGCGTATGTTTTCATTGAAGAAACAAGCAAAAAACTTAAGGTGGCATGCGGAAGTGAGGAAGAAAGATGGACTCCTTCGACATCCTGCAGATTCTGTTCAATGGAGAAATATTGATAAGAAATATCCTGAATTTGGTAAGGAGGTTAGAAATCTAAGGCTTGCTTTATGTGCAGATGGTGTGAATCCATATGGAACTCTAAGCAGTCAACATAGCACATGGCCGGTTCTTCTAGCAATTTATAATCTTCCTCCATGGCTGTGTATGAAGCGGAAGCATATCATGTTATCACTCCTCATCTCGGGGCCTAAGCAACCTGGAAATGACATAGATGTGTACCTGGCTCCACTCATAGATGATTTGAAATTATTGTGGAATGAAGGTGTTTCAATGTTCGATGCACACACCAATTCAAGCTTTACATTGCGAGCTATGGTTTTTTGTACCATAAATGATTTTCCGGCATATGGAAACTTGTCTGGATACAAAACCAAAGGAGAACAAGCATGTTATTTGGATGGAACACTACAAGAGGGGGGGTGAATTGTAATATGGAACTTGCTAGCCAATTTTTGCGGAATTATAAAGAACATAAGCAAGTAGAGAAACAATGCAAGAGAGATTTTACGAGGAAACTTTCCAGGGCCCAACTGGAAAGAAAACCTCGACCCACTAGGGATTTCAACTCAAACTCTTTTCACTATAGGGCAACAACTCAGTTACAATCCTATAAGAAACTTGGCCATTACTTGAGTTCCTCTACGAACTCAAGTTCCCAATAGTTGTTCCCTCAAACAACTACGCTCTCACTGACTTCCCTAGAAGTCTCTCTTGACTCTTATACTTCACTCAAAGCCTCTCTGCTTCTCTCTCATAGACTTCACTCAAAGCCTACCCAAATACATATCAGGAACTCACTCACGTTCCTGCCCCATACACATCAGGAACTCACTCAAGTTCCAGCCCAAAACTTGATACAAGAATTCACTCAAACCCTTGACCAATTCCCCATTACAAGAGTTCACTCAACCCTTGACCAACTCTCAAAATATTGATGATTGATAATTGATTAGTATCCCTCTAGAATGTAGCACGTGAAAAACCAATGGGGAACATGTCACTCGTAGGAACTTGGAACTCGTAGGAACTGACTCAAAAATGTGGAATGAAAAACATATTCTTCTATAACATTATTCCACAGCCAAATCTTATGGAATGACACAAGTCAGACACTTTGGAATGAAGATATAAGCCTCTATTTATAGCGTGTACAAGACTTAACCATAATCCCACTAATTCCTCCACTAACAATAAGTTTCCTAACTTCTAGGCACTTACCCATGATCAGTTAGTTGGGGAGAAACTTGGGGAGAAAGCAGTCAAAGTCTTGGGCACAACTTATACCACGTTTACAGTAAAACAGTTAGAGTAAAAATAGGAAATAAAAAGAAAATAAATACTTGGAGAAAAAGCAACGTTTTATCAAAACATAATCCAGGAGATATTTTTCCAAAACTCACTTTTTATTTATTTTCTTATGCAAAAATATTTTACTGAAAACCTTTTCATAAACGTGAAATAAATACATGAGATTTCGTTCGTGCAGGAACTTGCATTACAAGTTCCAACACTCACAAACTCATTATACGTATTTTAAATTTTGACTCTTTATTTTCCAACAGCAGGTAAGATAAAAATAAATAAAAGATGAAATTAAAATCAGAATCCTAATTAAAGTTGATTTAATTTAAAACTTATCTTTTATTTAAAACTAAATCTTATCCTAAAATAACTAGTGCGTATTATCTAAAACTCTTAACCAAGTAGAGATTTATTAAGAAACAAAACTCTAAATAAATCCCTACAGATTACGATAATAATATGCAACATATTCACTGACTCTTAGATGCTTTTGACTCTAAGTTCCACGAGTTCCTTTTGACACCTTGTTCCATTACCTTTCACGCTACTACATACTTACATGAATCCTAGAAAATAAACTCTTATTTCCTGTCTTCATGTTCCATGCTGCTCGGCATGTTGGTTGTTCCACCTCTGGAACTTCTCGAACCATGTTCCCATCAGGAACTTATTTATGCCTGCTTGATCAGTTTCTCTGATTGTCCAAGTCTACATGCTTTGGCCTTCTCTTGTTCCTGCTCTGGAACTCCTGGTTTTCTTAGCATAGAAACTTAAACATTTATTAGTTAAGTTTGCCTGTCATCATCAAAACCCTGTGGGTCAACAAATTCCCCCTTTTTGGTGATGACAAACCAAGCAAACTTAATAGAGAAAATAAATCCAACATGCATAGAAATCTTAAAACAAAATATTTACAAGAGTTAAAAGAATATACATAGTTGTAACATACTTGAGAAAATCAGATATTTGAGACTAGGAACTCAAAATATTTTGCCTTCAATGTTTGCCTTTCTTTTCCCCCTTTTGGCATCATCAAAAAGGTTTAGCTAATAGTATTAATTTAATCCCATCACAGCACCATACTAACGAGAATGGTTAGTCAGAATCAGAGACAAAGCAAAATATCTCCCTCAATGTTGTACTGTTTAGACAATCATACTCAAGCGAATAGAATTCAAAGTGAAAAGAAATTATCATAAGCCAATGTTCCTTAGCAACAAGCAGAAAAGAAAGAAATAAGTTCACCCAAAAAAAAAACAGAAAAGCAAAATAAAAATAATGAAAAATTATTTCAAAATACATAAACACCATCAATTTGTATTTTGCAGGGATAGGCAATTTATGAGGTAAAGGTTAGGCATGGCTCATGATTTTAATGAATATATTCCTTTGTCACTTGTTTATCTGCATGTCTCCTTCTTTACGGACTTTCAACTGAAGATCCTCGCCATAAAATACACCGTTGTTCCTTTCTTTCTTCTATTCTTCTTTAGCAGTACGTATAAATTCTTTGAAGCTTTTTGATAGTTCCTTGATTCAATTTTTGTAGGAACTTACATTTATGGTGTAAGTTCCCATGTGAATCTTGAAGGAACTACATAATTTTTGAGATAATTCTTTAAGGTATAGACAGCTTCATTTGCATTTCAACTTGGAAACTTGAAATGCTTGTAGGAACTTATGATCCCTTCTCTTTCTATTTTCACATATCTCTCCTTTTATTCCCCTCTTTTTTTTTTCGATTTCTTTTGTCTCCTTTTTTTTTTTCATCTCCCTTTTTTTTTTCAAAATGTACATTAACGCTCTATTAATCACCTTCCTCATTAGTTCCCCCTCAGTTGTTGCTGCATCGATTTAGTGACAAAGGAGGAATATTTTGTAGAGGGTTTTTGTATAGTGATGAATTTTTGAGAATGTTTTTGAAGAGAAAAAATAAATCAACGTGTGGTATTGATTTGGCTTTTGTGGTTTCTAATAGGTTAATATGGTAAGAGAATATTGGGAAACATTTTTGTGAGGAACAAAACTTAATTGGTGCATAAGTCTTTTAGGATATAGGTGTAAGAGATTTTAAGTGTTTTAGGTGTTTATGATAGATTGAAACATTTAAAAGATAAAATTTTATTTTATTGGGTGTAACTTAACAAAAGATGGAACATCCTTGAGGAAAATTGAGATCGGCAAGGAGTCCTTTCATTAAGCAAATACGAAAAATTGTAAAGGAAAAAGAATAAACGAAGATTGAATCAAAAGAAAAAATATAAAAAATTGCTTGTCGTACTAGTAATAGGAACACACAAAACAACATGGCTTATGACTCTTCTTTTTACCTTTTCATCAGTTAGCACAAGTAATTATGAACCAAAATACAAGAAATTAGGAGAGTCCTTCACAATGTACAATTCTGATCTATGTTCACACACAAGAATTGCGTGGGATTAATTTTACCAAAAGCTAAATACTTACAGTTTTGCCATATTTGGGGAACTTCAAGGAAAATATATCCAGCTTGAATATACTGAGTTCCAGCCACATTTTCTCGTGCTTCTGATCAAGAGTTATAGGATGGTAAAATGCGACTTTCGGAGATTTGATTGGAACCTCTCGCTTAGACCTATGGATATGGCAATATTTGGTCTATTAGCGGTTAAATATTGGACAATTTAACAATCATACCTCTGAAGCTTTGTGTATGGCTCACAATCATCCCTTAGGAACCTTCATCTAGTCTTGCTCGTGTTCCTGTGGGAGTGTGATGTGTCTCTGCATTCTTGCGCTCATATTACTTTATGAGTTTAGTAAAGTACTTACACAAAGATTTGTTAGTTGTACCAAAGAATATATAATCAGTGATAAATACGTACAACAACCAAATTATAACATGCATTCATATGAAGGATTTTTAAAGAAAATTCATGATGCATGAAGAATAATTCTTTGGAAAAATAAGCTATAATGCGTCTTCCTTTTACAACACAAAATATAAGTGTGACACATTTACTTTAAGCATACATAAGTGCCTTATTTAAATATGTGTATGCGTTCCAAATCAACAAAACTCTTGTTAAAGACTATGTTATGCTCATGTCATGCTTCACTAAGTCTTGATCCTCCAAACAGTCCATGAGTAGATGAAATCATAAAGAAAGCATATTCACATAATGCATTGCAAAACTTGTACACTTGTATTAATAAGTTAACAATATAACGCATTAAAACATGCTATGATATGAATAAGAAAAATTTACCTTATATAAATTTTCACCATGTATATGATTTCTTTGAAGTGCTGGACTGATTTTGATGACTTTATGTTCGAGTTCCTAGAGTGCTAGTTCCACCATCTTGATGCCCTCACATCTTATGGAAACATTCATGTGTAATCGAATATTGTCAATCATTCTTCAGAAGTTCCTTGACATGCTTTTGTCATTTGATCATCTCAAATATCACTCTCTATTTAATTTTTATAGAAATTAAGAGAGTGGTTGTTGTGTTCTTTCATCATGTTCATATAAACACTTATGATAATGAAACCTTATAAAACAATTCGTTAGGTTCAACATTAATGTATATATATCACTAATAAATCAGTTTCTCTTGAAAACAAAATATGTTAATTTTAAAATCAGTTTTCAAGAAGGGACTTGACATTGTTCTTTATAAGAAAAAAAGAAGTCATCTTCTGTTTGGAACAACCTACGTCCCATATGTGCAACAACATAGGATTATATATAATTACCTTATAAACAAGCTACTGGAGAAAGAGTCTCCTAAAAATCAATACCTTTCTGACTGGTTGTTCCTTTCAAGAACCAACCTTCTCTGAGTTCCTTTGTCGATGTCATTGATAAATTGATTGAATGAATGTTGTAGTGCACACAGGAACTCGATAAATGAATCTGGCAGTTTCTCTACTACTAGAGCAGTCGTGGAACTTGTTGCATGATATTGATTGATCGAGTTGATCTTCAGCTTCATGAACTGGAACTTGAACCTTAGTTTGAAGTTCCTCGACATGAGCTTATGTAGCTGGCTACTGTTGCTTTTAATAGTGACATATTTTATCATTAGAAACTCGATTAGTTCTACAGGAACTTGCGAGTTCAATATTGAAATAAACTTTAACCTGTTGCTGGGAATAGTCATGTTAGTTTCAATCGCAAGTAATATATTCACTTATTTCAACGCACATTTTTATATTTGTTGTAAACTCTGGATCATCTTCAATAACCCCTAGAAATATCAAATTATTGTTAGGAACCAAATTGTGATCCACAAAGTATGTGTTCCCTCTTTGATTCCCTTCAACTATGACATTTATTACTGATGATGTAATTTATTTTTAAAATTACCAGAGAAAACATAATTTTGGAAACTCTAAACAAATGTGCATTAATTACTCGACAATAAAAATTCACAATGGAACAGGAACTTGACTTACCAACTTTTCATTTGGAACCAATCTTACCTTAACTGTCAAAAGTTATAAGTTTCCACTGTAGGTAGCAACCAAACGATAATAGTGAATTTTCTTTCATAGAACAATCATTGTCGAGCTATAACGAGTTGTTCCCCCTTAGTTGTAGCCACCTCATTTTTCATGTTACAAGTAAGCTAGAACATGTTCCTATGGTCTTCATGACCATTCTCCATCTTGAGTTATTTTAATATGAGTAATCTGGGAAAAAATAACACTCAAGTGTAGTACTTTTGTGCAAAGTTATGATTAACAGGTTAGTCTAAAATAAATATATATATACTCAAACATAATAACAAAATATGATGTTCCTGAAAAAGTTACTTCACGAAAGAAACATGAAACATATATTTTGTTCCATGGAACTTAAGTTAACAAGAACCAAGAACTTGTACATGAAAAACTTTGACACCAAAAATTTGCTATCAAATAGTTTATGCACCATTTATCAAGTTACTGTAACCTTGAGTTCGCTGATTGTTTCACCAGAACTTAGGAAGAGTTCCTTTGATCAATGAAACTTATTATTATGCATTTTATACATATTAAATTCCAAAACAAAACCTATAACACAAATAAGGTTAATTTGCACAATAATTTAAGAGAAACAGGTTTATAAAAAAAATTCAACATTAATTAACACAAGTAAAATGAGGGAACAACCTTACTAGCATTTCACATGATTGAGTTCCTTTGAGATGTTCAAAGTGACTTCCCATTATATAGTGCATGTGAGTTGATTCGTTGATATGACCCATCATATTTGGAAGGAACTTACATGCTGGTGGAACTGGAACTAGTTTACATCTGAAGTTCCAAGTTCCGAGCCTGAGTTCCTCTTCACTATTCCAACGAATCTAATGGATTTCCAACTCATTTTTCCTTGGTGTAATTCTGATGTTGTTCCTTTACTTCATACACACACTCAATCATGAGTTATAAACCTGTAAAAATCATTTCTCTTCTACTACGTTCCATAATCATGCATTAGTAGTAAATATATGTAAGTAGCATAATTTAGAAGATTAAAGTATACAAAAATTGTAAACTAACAGACCTGTAAACAATTAATGGTCTTGGGAACCTGACATGATTTCAGTTCCTTTCTTTTTAGCATTAGCATCTTAGAAAATGATTATCTTAAACTGCTGGATCTAAGATTCAACATGCATACATGTAATAAATATTCAATATACTCATAATACATGGAAAAATCGTTCTTTGGACAATAAATGATATAACATTAGATTATGTAGCCCAAAGAATAAAGTTCCCTTCGCAGGGAAACCAAGTTCCAAGAGTGGCTATATGCATTGTTCCTTTGTCTTGTTCCTTGAACCATTCTTATTAAACAAATAATGCATAAATGTAAAATCAATTTTAGAATCTGAAATTTGTCTCACAAAAACATATTTGAGAAGATCCAAAATCGATTAAACAAATTCAAAATACATTTGAATAATTTTCATAAAACGTTGTCAGGAACTTGAGTTAAATAAATAGCGTATGCATATAAAGATCTCAAAAATTAGAAGTTTACCTTAAATATATCATTAAGGATCTTTTAGTTGCAGCCTTTATCTGTTCCTTGGAATGGTGCTGGAATGAGTTCCTTTATCTAGAATTTCCTCTTCGGATTTTGATCCTTGTTCCGAAGTGGGGTGCTGATGTAATGTATCTTTAATAATGTCACACCCTCATGAGTTACTAAGTGTAACTCGTGGGTCAACAGTGATCCAGTGAGTTCCTCAATGTGGAACTTATATTCATAGGAACTCTGACATATTAATGTGCATCTTTGTTTGTTCCTGTACCAATTTCTTTGTCAAGGGAACCCAACAGATTTGGGTCCCTTCTTGTTAGTAGTAACTGTTAAGAAAATAATCAACACAACAACTACTACCAAGATACAATAAGCCTTCATATAAATGATATTCAATATATTCATGAAGCATATAAAATAATAGTTCTTAGGCAGAGAAAAAATAAGTAGGATATTTTGTTGCCTAAAAATTAAAAACTCTGAGTTCCACAAATATGCATTTTTCAAAATACGTTTCCTTGACATAATTTTAATGTACTGAAGTTTAAAAAAATAAATTGAAAAATCATTTATTAAATATAGATTTTAGATTTTTCAAATTTAATTTTAAATCAAAACAAAACAGAAGTTCCATTAGAAACAATGCAAGGAACACGCAATAAATTAATGTATGCACACAAAGAAGGTCTAAAGGAATAGATATTTACCTTAGAAGATCGCCTGTTACACCTTGACTGACTTTTATTCAACAATAAAAGTCAGATCTGCCTTGTTCCTTTGAATGGGTAGGATCGAGTTCCTTTCATCAAGTTTCTTGTAATTGTTCCTCCTTCCAGGAACTTAACGTACTCAGCAGGGTTGCCTGCTTATCAGCGAGTTCCGGCTCTGATACCAATTGTTATTTGGATGGAACACTACAAGAGGGGGGGTGAATTGTAATATGGAACTTGCTAGCCAATTTTTGCGGAATTATAAAGAACATAAGCAAGTAGAGAAACAATGCAAGAGAGATTTTACGAGGAAACTTTCCAGGGCCCAACTGGAAAGAAAACCTCGACCCACTAGGGATTTCAACTCAAACTCTTTTCACTATAGGGCAACAACTCAGTTACAATCCTATAAGAAACTTGGCCATTACTTGAGTTCCTCTACGAACTCAAGTTCCCAATAGTTGTTCCCTCAAACAACTACGCTCTCACTGACTTCCCTAGAAGTCTCTCTTGACTCTTATACTTCACTCAAAGCCTCTCTGCTTCTCTCTCATAGACTTCACTCAAAGCCTACCCAAATACATATCAGGAACTCACTCACGTTCCTGCCCCATACACATCATGAACTCACTCAAGTTCCAGCCCAAAACTTGATACAAGAATTCACTCAAACCCTTGACCAATTCCCCATTACAAGAGTTCACTCAACCCTTGACCAACTCTCAAAATATTGATGATTGATAATTGATTAGTATCCCTCTAGAATGTAGCACGTGAAAAACCAATGGGGAACATGTCACTCGTAGGAACTTGGAACTCGTAGGAACTGACTCAAAAATGTGGAATGAAAAACATATTCTTCTATAACATTATTCCACAGCCAACTCTTATGGAATGACACAAGTCAGACACTTTGGAATGAAGATATAAGCCTCTATTTATAGCGTGTACAAGACTTAACCATAATCCCACTAATTCCTCCACTAACAATAAGTTTCCTAACTTCTAGGCACTTACCCATGATCAGTTAGTTGGGGAGAAACTTGGGGAGAAAGCAGTCAAAGTCTTGGGCACAACTTATACCACGTTTACAGTAAAACAGTTAGATTAAAAATAGGAAATAAAAAGAAAATAAATACTTGGAGAAAAAGCAACGTTTTATCAAAACATAATCCAGGAGATATTTTTCCAAAACTCACTTTTTATTTATTTTCTTATGCAAAAATATTTTACTGAAAACCTTTTCATAAACGTGAAATAAATACATGAGATTTCGTTCGTGCAGGAACTTGCATTACAAGTTCCAACACTCACAAACTCATTATACGTATTTTAAATTTTGACTCTTTATTTTCCAACAGCAGGTAAGATAAAAATAAATAAAAGATGAAATTAAAATCAGAATCCTAATTAAAGTTGATTTAATTTAAAACTTATCTTTTATTTAAAACTAAATCTTATCCTAAAATAACTAGTGCGTATTATCTAAAACTCTTAACCAAGTAGAGATTTATTAAGAAACAAAACTCTAAATAAATCCCTACAGATTACGATAATAATATGCAACATATTCACTGACTCTTAGATGCTTTTGACTCTAAGTTCCACGAGTTCCTTTTGACACCTTGTTCCATTACCTTTCACGCTACTACATACTTACATGAATCCTAGAAAATAAACTCTTATTTCCTGTCTTCATGTTCCATGCTGCTCGGCATGTTGGTTGTTCCACCTCTGGAACTTCTCGAACCATGTTCCCATCAGGAACTTATTTATGCCTGCTTGATCAGTTTCTCTGATTGTCCAAGTCTACATGCTTTGGCCTTCTCTTGTTCCTGCTCTGGAACTCCTGGTTTTCTTAGCATAGAAACTTAAACATTTATTAGTTAAGTTTGCCTGTCATCATCAAAACCCTGTGGGTCAACAAAGCATGCCCTATATGTGAAGAGGACATGAAGCCCACATGGTTGCATAATTTCAAGAAAAATGTTTACCCAGATTTCAGGAAGCACCTCAGTCGATATCACCCTTATCGTAAGAAGAAGAAAGAATTCAATGGGTTCACCGAGGAAAGAGTAGCTCGTACGCCTTTGACAGGATCACAGGTTTATGAACGAATAAAAAATGTTGAAACCAAATACGGCAAGTGCTACAAGTCCAAGTCTAAAAAGGGTGTTTTGTGGAAGAAAGTATCTCCATTATGGGATCTTCCCTACTGGAGAGATTTGTCGGTTAGGCATTGTCTCGATGTAATGCACATTGAGAAAAATGTGTGCGATGCTATCATTGGGACTTTGCTAAACATGCCTGGAAAGACTAAGGACAATGAGAATGTGCGGAAAGATATGAAAAAGAGGAATATTCGACCAGATTTGTGGCCTGTTGAAAAATCTGGTGCGGGTGGTACTAAGACTTATCTGCCTCCAGCGTGTTACACAATGTCAAGAAAGGAGAAGAAGCAGTTTTGTGAGTGCTTACATGGAATTAAGGTTCCCTCGGGATATTCGTCGAATGTAAAGCGCCTAGTATCTCTCTCGGACCTTAGGTTGGTTGGTATGAAGTCTCATGATTGCCATGTAATGATTAATGTGTTTTTGCCAATTGCACTTCGTGGGATATTGCCGAAACACGTGAGACATGTTATAACAAAACTTTGTGTGTTTTTCAATTCTATATGTGCTAAAGTGATTGATCCGGAGAAATTAGATTCTTTGCACAATGATATTGTTGAAACTTTGTGTCGATTTGAAATGTACTTTCCACCATCTTTCTTTGATATTATGGTGCACTTAATTGTCCATTTAGTTCGAGAAATCAAGTTATGTGGTCCGGTGTTCTTAAGATGGATGTATCCTTTTGAGAGATTTTTTGGGCATTTAAAGGACAAAACAAAGAATCGGGCAAGGCCGGAGGGTAGTATCATTCGGGGAGTCCTTGAGGAAGAGATATCTCAATATGTAGCTGAATTCTTAACAAGGCTTGAGCAAATAGGTCTTCCAAAATCTCGTCATGCAGGGAGGCTTGAAGGGCATGGGGTAATTGGTAAAAATGTGATCTCGCCTCCATCTGAAAGGAAGAATAAGGCACATCTTTGTGTGTTGCAGCATCTTACCGAGGTCAATCCTTACATAGATAAGCATTTGCTAGAATTGCAACAAAAGAATCCTAAGTTGAAGGAAAGAGCGTTGATGCAAGAACATAATCGCACATTTGTTGATTGGTTTAAGAAGGAAGTAGCCGAGGAAATGAAAAAAAATCTAGATGTTTCTGAAATGGTCCAGTGGTTAGCTCGAGGTCCTCGACTATGTGTTCTGTCTTATGAAGGGTATGATATCAATGGGTTCACATTCTACACTAGAAGACAAGATGAAAAGAGTGTGGTGCAGAATAGTGGAGTGAAGCATGTTGCAGCATCTAGGGTCTATGCAAGCGCCAAGGATAGAAGACCGGTTGATGCGACACAATCATATTATGGTGTTATCGAAGAAATATGGGAGCTTGATTACAACAAATTTACGATCCCTGTATTCCGGTGCAAGTGGGCCAACAACCATAATGGGGTGAAACAAGATGAAATTTTTCCTGGTTTAACATTGGTTAACTTTGATCGATTAAGTGATAGTGACGAGCCATTCATTCTAGCATCACAAGCTAAGCAAATTTTCTATGTGGTAGACAATGTTGATCCTATATGGCGTGCAGTTGCCCAAGGCAAGAGAAATATTCTGGGTATTGATGATGTTGTGGATGAAGATGAGTATGACAAGTACGATGAAACACCCCTGTTACCAACGGCTGTTCAACCGTTACCGGAGGAGGAAGATGCAAATAATACTAATCATATGCGCACAGATCATAGGGAAGGAATTTGGGTTGTAAACCGTAAATGAATAAGATGAGTTGGCTTCTGGGAATAGGTAATTCTAGCTAACTGAATATCAGATTAAATGTATCTTTTCTAGCATTTAGGAAGGTGTAGTTTGTACTTCCACATCTTTAATTCTTATTTTATACTTCCATTGTGTTCATGATTATACTTTTCTAGCTTTCTTTAATTCTTAATGTACTTCCACATCTTACTTTTGTTCCTGACCAAAGTTTTCTAACTTTCTGTGCAGATGACTTGAGATCCCCGAGTCAGAAATTTTCAGAAGCTTTCGGTGATTTGTGTCTTTTCAGAAGTTCTCAGAATCGGAAAATAAAGCACGTATTTACTTTTGGTGAGTTGTGTGTTTTCTCCTAGTGTTGCGCTAATTAACATGTCTCCTAATCTTGAGCTAGAATGACCTAAATCAAAACGAGCGGGCTTAAATTGACCTTAGTTGAATAAATTGACCTAAATTGACCTTAGTTGACTAAATTAGCATAAATATGAACCATAACTACCAAAAAAGTCTCAAATGGCATAAATTGATTGAATTGAGTCTAGGTAAGTTAAAACTAATCATATTAATCATTTAAAAGGATTAAAATGAGTGTTTAGGTTCTTTAGTTCAAAGTTGGGAGCGGAAATGTCATTTTAGCTCTATATATGTCATATAACGACCCAACGAGCCATAAATGTGCATGAATAGGTTCGAATGAGTTTTAGAAACTTAAAACTATGCATATTAGTCATGTAATAAGAATAAAATGAGTCATTAGGTTCTTTAGTTCAAAGTTGGGAGCGAAAATGTCATTTTAGCTCTATATATGACCTATAACGACCCAACGAGCCATAAATGTGCATAAATAGGTTGGAATGAGTTTTAGAAACTTAAAACTATGCATATTAGTCATGTAATAGGATTAAAATGAGTGTTTAGGTTCTTTAGTTCAAAGTTGGGAGCGAAAATGTCATTTTAGCTCTATATATGACCTTTAACGACCCAACGAGCCTTAAATGTGCATAAATAGGTTGGAATGAGTTTTAGAAACTTAAAACTATGCATATTAGTCATGTAATAGGATTAAAATGAGTGTTTAGGTTCTTTAGTTCAAAGTTGGGAGCGGAAATGTCATTTTAGCTCTATATATGACCTTTAACGACCCAACGAGCCTTAAATGTGCATAAATAGGTTGGAATGAGTTTTAGAAACTTAAAACTATGCATATTAGTCATGTAATAGGATTAAAATGAGTGTTTAGGTTCTTTAGTTCAAAGTTGGGAGCGGAAATGTCATTTTAGCTCTATATATGACCTTTAACGACCCAACGAGCCTTAAATGTGCATAAATAGGTTGGAATGAGTTTTAGAAACTTAAAACTATGCATATTAGTCATGTAATAGGATTAAAATGAGTGTTTAGGTTCTTTAGTTCAAAGTTGGGAGCGGAAATGTCATTTTAGCTCTATATATGACCTATAACGACCCAACGAGCCTTAAATGTGCATAAATAGGTTGGAATGAGTTTTAGAAACTTAAAACTATGCATATTAGTCATGTAATAGGATTAAAATGAGTGTTTAGGTTCTTTAGTTCAAAGTTGGGTGCGAAAATGTCATTTTAGCTCTATATATGACCTTTAACGACCCAACGAGCCTTAAATGTGCATAAATAGGTTGGAATGAGTTTTAGAAACTTAAAACTATGCATATTAGTCATGTAATAGGATTAAAATGAGTGTTTAGGTTCTTTAGTTCAAAGTTTGGAGCGGAAATGTCATTTTAGCTCTATATATGACCTATAACGACCCAACGAGCCTTAAATGTGCATAAATAGGTTGGAATGAGTTTTAGAAACTTAAAACTATGCATATTAGTCATGTAATAGGATTAAAATGAGTGTTTAGGTTTGTTAGTTCAAAGTTGGGAGCGAAAATGTCTTATTTTAGCATAAATATGAACCATAACGACCAAACAAGTCTCAAATGGCATAAATTGATTGGATTGAGTCTAGGAAAGTTAAAACTAATCATATTAATCATTTAAAAGGATTAAAATGAGTGTTTAGGTTTGTTAGTTCAAAGTTGGGAGCGAAAGTGTCATATTAGCCTAAAAATGAGTTCTTAGGTTCTTTAGTTCATAGTTGGGAGCAAAAATGCCTCATTTTATCATAAATATGAACCACATCGACCAAACAAGTCTCTAATGTGAATAAATAGATCGGATCGAGTCTTGGAAAGTTAAAATTAATCATATTAATCATTTAAAAGGTTAAAATGAGTCCTTATGTTCGTTAGTTCATAGCTGGGAGCGAAAATGCCTCATTTTAGCATAAGTGGTGTTTTCTAGACTTATCTCATATGAGTATATGATTTCATGATATAAGAGAAGTGAGATTGTCAGATTTCCTCATTAAGTTTCTTAATCATTGTTGCTTGAGTTTAAGTGAAACTCAATTACATAATTTCATTTTACGATCTAACTTACATACTACTCCGTACTATACTAGATTAATAGAACTTGTTTATAGAATGAGTTAGCTGCCCTGCATTCTCATATTGCCTCAACAAACACACCAAGAATGACAAAGAACATTGCAGATCAGATCAGCACAGATCAATGCAGATCAGATGAGGGTAGCACTGATCTGTGTTGATCTGTTCTGCACTGATCTGTGCTGATCTGATCTGCACAGATCAGTGCTGATCTGATCTGCACTGATTTGTGCAGATCAGATCAGCACAGATCAGTGCAGAACAGATCAGCACAGATCAGTGCTGATCTGATCAGCACTGATCTATGCTGATCAGATCTGCACAGATCAGTGCATTCCACATATATAATTTTTCATGCTTGTTGGCTTGTTGCTGCTATAGAGTTCAAATTCTTTGATATGATTTGATTCTTTGAAGGCCGGAGCATGTGTCAACTTAGTATTCTATCAATTGTTCAATTACATTGTAAAGCGATGTTTTGGTCCCTAACAAAAAGCGGAGAGGAATAAAAAGAGGGAAAAGGGGTGAAATGGATCAAGGAAGGGATGTGAAGGTTGGTTTTTCTGGTGATGTATCCATGGTGGGTGGAAGTGAGAGTTGCTTTAGTGGTGACTAGTGAGGTGACGGTGATAGTGGTGGTGAGGTGATGGTGGGGTGGGGTGGATTGATTTGGGATGATGGTGGTGACCATTGAGTCATTGACCAATGAGAGACTGATAGAAATTTGGGGGAATCCAAGTCCAGGGGGAAGTCTGGGGAACCAAACAGCCCCTAAATTTCTTTCTCTCTATGCTGTTCTTATTGATTTTCCATTATGTTGAGCTTTGACATATTTACACTTAAATTTCTCGTTCATTCTTCAATTAGTGCCATCTCTTTTGCATGATCCCCTTTGCACAAACTAGAGACTTAAAATTGGTGGGGAGTGGTACTGTTAGTTGCTGTTGTTTCAAAATTGACCTTGATTTATCTCTTCTGACTGCCATAAAACTAGCATCTGCAAATCCTTGATGAAATTTTATTAACCAAATATTTGGTTAAAATAGTGTCAATTGTTCCTCTATGGTTTCACTTTAAAAAAATGGACTTACCTGACTACCTGTCTCAAGCTGCAGATGCAACAGTCATATTGTTATAATTCGAACAAAATCAACAAGGGGGGAACATTGCAGATCAGGTCAGCACAGATCAGTGCAGATCAGATCAGCACTGATCTGTGCTGATCTGTTCTGCACTGATCTGTGCTGATCTGTTCTGCACTGATCTGTGCAGATCAGATCAGCACTGATCTGTGCTGATCTGTTCTGCACTGATCTGTGCTGATCTGTTCAGCACTGATCTGTGCTGATCTGATCAGCACTGATCTGTGCTGATCTGATCTACACTGATCAGTGCAGATCAGTTCAGCACAGATCAGTGCTGATCAGATCAGTGCAGAACAGAGAAGTGCAGATATCACAGATCAGATCAGTGCAGAACAGAGAAGTGCAGATATCACAGATCTTGTGTGGCGAAACGATTTAGTTGTTTCAAGAGCAAGTTGGTGCGCCGATGGATAACTATGAAGGAAAAGAAGCCAAAAAATCAAACAAACAAGATGCCTTGGGATGTCTACAACTTGTTTGAATTTGTTTGAATTCGAATAAAATGCTAATAACTTGTTTGAATTGCATGATTGCTTTAATTTTCAAGTTATTATTCATGATAAATGTTTAGACTTTGCATGCTTCAATGTATGTTTTAATTATTGTTTATAATTAAATATCTTGCACTGCAATAAATCCTTTTAGAAAGGTAACAGTAAATTTCCTCGATTGGTAGTGAATCCAAGAACGATTCACGGAAATGAGAGAAAGTGAGCAATTTAAAATGTACATTTCTTATATCGACTTTTATGGTTGTTTTCGAGTATCAAAGTCGAATGGCAAACCGATTGGTGCTTGTGAATTCAAAATACAATGTAGTTTTGAGATCATAAAGCATTGAGTTTAAACGCTCAGCTTTACCAATGGTTCACAACCTAAAATCTTTTTTCATTTAATTCTCGAATGAGTCTGGTCCCTAGACATTCGAATAGATCGATGCTTAGAGAACTTTAGAAGCTTCTAGTAAGATCATCTAGTTGAAACAAAATATTCAACATAAATTAAAATGGTAAAGAACCTTGTTGGTGACATTGGACATGTCTAACAAAGTATAAAAGTCAACACTAAAGAATTCAATTCTTAAGACTATAAGAAAGGGTACAAGAAATAGGAAAAACAAGGAACAAGTGAAAGGAATTTTCAATTCCGTTTCTACCTACAAGTTTATGTTTAAAGAGAAGTGACCTAGCAATCAAACTTCCTTGGTATCATATACCGCTTGAGGTTCTTACTTCGGTAATAACTCAAATAATGGAAGCTAGGCTACACTAATGGCCTACAAGTGGGAAATGAAGCATGGCAATGCTACATTAGCTGTAGGGTCATCTAGGTTGTTTTAAGTCCTTTCAAGGCTGGAACTAAATGGCTATTTTGTTCCATAATCAACATACCTAAATTTCTGCTTCAAACACAGAAAGACTCACATTCAGAAGAACAAAAACAATGCTTGTTTGTTTGTTTATTTGAATGAAATGGTCAATTACAGGTTGAGTCAATATGCTTGATTAAAACAAACAACTCTTTAAAGAACTTTACTAGGTTCAAATCAACCCCTTGATTTGAGTTCCACTAATCTTTGGCATTGTTGCTTAGACCATATCAACAAGTTAACATTCAAAATCTCTATTTTGATGGACTTTTGAAAGTTGATTGATTTCTAGATCATTTTAAGACAACTAGTCTTACTTGTTGAAAGTAACAAAAGATATGAACTATTGTTAGAATGCCTAGACAATAGAGTCCAAAGCTAAAGAAAGATTTTATGACTTTATTATTTCACATGGATTTGAGTGAATATAGGTTTATTTACTCAAATGTGATATAAGTTGAATCTGTTTGGCTAGTTCAAAGATTCAGAAGTATAAAATCCACTTGGCAAGAAATCATAAAGATCTAGGTTAGATCATGTTGATGATTACTTGAGACCAAATATGATCATCAATGATTGTGTGTTGTAATTTCACAATCTAGGTCCATAAGATATGGCATATCTTAGTTGGAATAATCGAAGTCAATTAGTACTTGATTCGATTAATGATGAATCATAAAGACTTTTCCTATAATTTCTAAAACAAAATGCTCAAATACCACCAAACTAAACCAAATTCGTCAAAGCTATTGAAAAGTAATTTCAGAATATCTTTTCATAATATATCTAAAGAGTTCCTAAACTCAGTGGGAGCTTAGTGTTTGTTATTCAACAAACTAAGGCCCAAATCTAGATATATGTTTCATTGTGATTTATTCAAATGAGACACAAGGGTATTGTTTCTACCACGAATTTTTGAGAACATAATGTTTGTTTGCTCGAAATAATGTCCTTTTTGGAGATTCGTTTCCAAAATGACAAGTGGGAGAAAATAGACCTCGAAAGTCTTCGAGGAGAACAACAAACATAAACGGACATTCCGGAGGCTTTTCGAAGTGCTTCAGAAAATCCGAACTTATTCTATAAGGACTTTAGAAGTGGCTTTTAAAGAATAGACATCTCTTAGAAGACTTTACAAGTGCTTCAAGGAGAATAGAATATTCAAAGGACTCTCAAAGTGCCTGTTGATATTCTATTGTTTGATGTTCTATACCCAAGTAGGCATAGAGTTCAAGTCACTGGAACTATGAGATTCTTCTATTAGATAGTAAAGAAACATAGAGTTCTGGTCAATGAAACTATGAGATTCTTCTATTAGATAGTGAAGAAACCTACAACTTACAGTCAAACTATTATCATGAAGATTAATGAGTTTGTGACCTGTAAGAAAGCTATGACGAAACCCAGATTCCCTAAAATGGTTAGAGGCCATATATAGACTCAATGTTTTAAATGGTTAGAGGCCATAAAACATACTCAATGTTTTGATGACAAAATTGAAATTTTGTTGATTTGCAAGAATAGTTTCACACCTATTGGTTGCAAGTTTGTTTTAAGGATAAAAACCATCAAACATGGAATTGTGTTCACACACAAAGCTAGATTAGTTGCTAAAGGTTACAAGAAAATTCATGGCATGGATTGTGTTGAAACCTCATGCATAATCGTAATGCTCAAGTCTATAATTCAAGCAATGATTGCATATTGGTACATATAGCAATTGGATGACAAAACATATTCCTCAATCAAATGTTGGAATAAAATATGTACATGGTATGTCATAGGATTTGTGGATCCAAATAAATGCTTGAAAAGGAAAGCTAGCTTATAAAATCTAAGTACAGATTTAAGCAAACAATTGGGAATTGGAACTGTATTTTAAGTGAAGCTAATAAGCATTTTAGTTTCATAAAATATACATGATTCTTATAGATATATAAGAAGTTTAGTGGGAGTACATAAAAACTTAATTGGTCCTATGTGTATCACACACATATCTCTCTATTGTAAAATAACATTCAAATGCTAATGACTTAGATTTGAGATTATTCATCAATGATGGACCATGGCGAAACTTAGTACATACTGGGTATTAAGATCTATTTACAAAGATCTTATGATATTGTTTTGGATTAAGTAATGGCATTTACTAAATCAAACACGAAAGTCTCCATTGGAGCTATTCGACCCATGTGAATAAATCTAAGTAAAGGATGTTTGAACTATGTATAAGCATTTACTAAGTTAAACATCAAAGAGTCTAAATAAGATTCTTAACCTATATTATATGTCAAAGAATTTAGCTGAATTTAGTATCTACTGAAACTAGATAAGCTAAAGTTACATGAATAGAATTCAATTGGGAATTATTCTGCAAAAGAATTTATCATGTATGATATAATATGAGGATCGCCAAAAACGTATCGTATGACTTTAGGCATGACGAACATATACCAATCTCTATTGATCTAAGTGAAGATCAACTAGATTGAGATCAAGAATACTTATGGTACTTGAAAAGGTACATAGGAATAGTTCTTGATTCAAGGAAATAAAGATATGCTAAATATTGATGCTACACGCATAAACATTGGCAAAGGATCAAGCAAGACCCTTTGGAGTTAACCATTGATAAGGACGAGCTATAGAGCATCGTGTTTTGAAATGGCAACATGGATTGGAGACCATGCGTTGTTGCGTGGGAAATTAAAATATTAATTTCTATGTTCTAAGATACAGCTGGAAAGTCTTCCACATGTCTGTGAACTGCTTGGATAAGTAAATCCAAACAAAGCATCACTAGCAACCTAAACAGTTGAAGTAAAAGTACTTATTGCCTAAGAAGCAATAAAACAGAGTTGTTTATATTGATGAGTTCTTCATTGAACTTGGGTGGATCACATGTCTGCTAACTTGATGGCTCTTCATTGCAAGATGCGTAGAACTACTCTTGTAGCTAGAAGGAATAGATCACAAAATAAACACACTCAAAAGATCTTATCATCATATCTCGAAGAACATTCGATGAAAAGATATTAAGATTGGCAAAGCATGATAACTAAACCTATGCAACAAGTGAGAAACAACACTCACATTGTGGCACTGGAAATCAAGCATAGCTTTGAATTCCATGAACTATTTTAAAGATGGGTTTGAGGCCCATGGTTGTAAAACATTGGGGTTGGACATTTATCATATATGAAATGTATTTTCATATTCCATTTAATCTTGGTTTAGTATTAAATGATGAGTCCCTTCAATTTGACGAAATATTCAAGATAGACTGTCAGGACCAGTCCTGTGACTAAGAAATGTCTATCAAGTGAACTTGAATGTCAAAAGTTGAAAATGGTCCCTGGTCGGAGTTTTCTATAAAATTGGACGCATAGAAAACGTTAGACGACTAGAATGCAAGATGACTAGTAGTTCTGTTTCTTGAACTATGTGGACATGGCAATGTCATAATCATTTGCATAGATACTTACTTTGGGAAGACTAGTATCGGACAAGACCTATGAAACTTTACTGTAAGAGATGAAAATCTGTCATAAGTAAATTTCATTAAAATTATTAGACACTAAATCCTCAATACCTGAGTGATTTGAGATTACTTGTTTGAGAACTGGTTGCTTTGACGTTGACCAACCGTCGCACCGTAAAAGGAGGGTATAAAGGCAACGCTCAGGTAATCACCTATCAAACGAAGTCTAATCTCAAGATCACAAGATTGGGATTGTCCTCCCATAAATCGGGATGAGATGCTTAAAAGTTGTACAAGGCCACTCGGAGAGCTAGAAACTGTGAAATGCATGGCCGTGCTCGGATGAATCATAGGTTATGATTATCTGTTTATTTGATCAGTTGAACTCTGAAACCGAGAAACACCTCTGGACATAATAAGGATGACAACTCTTACCTTATGTTCAAGAGCAAGCATCGAGCGACAAAGGAATTAGGAAATGCACACTTGTCCCTAAGGACAAGTGGGAGACTGAAGGAAATAATGCCCTTGGTCCAAGTATGCATTCCATGTTAAGTCTAATAAATGCGGTTCAGTATTAATTAACAAGTTAATAATTCAGTGAGATCAAGTGAGCTGAATGCCTAGCTAGAGGCCGTTTCAGTTCAAGTGGAATTAATGATATTAATCCACAACTTACTCTTGACTGAACTCGTAGGGTCACAAAAATAGTACGTAAACGGATCAAGTATTTAATGGCATTAAATACTCCATCTATGGATATTCGGAATCGACGGATCTTGGTTTCAGTGGGAGCTGAGATCGTCACAGGCAAGAAATGAATACTCCGGAAACGATGATATTGCCGAAAACGGAAATATGGATTGTATCGGAAATATAAATATTATCCAAGTCGTAGATGTTGCCGGAAACGGAAACATGGTACGTATCGGAAAATATTATCGGAAATGGAAATATTGCCGGAATCGGAAATATTGCCGGAAACGGAAATATTGTCAGAATCGGAAATATTATCGGAATCGGAAAATAATTCCGGAAACGGAAATATTAAATATTTGTTCGAAACGGAAATTAATTCCGGAATCGGAAATATTAAATGTTGTTCGTATCGGAAATGAATTCCGGAATCGGGAATTTAATCGGAAGCGTATCGTACGAATTAGCATCGGACGAGGCCCGCTAGACGAAGTCCCAGCACGAAGCCAGGCCATCGCCCAGCGAGCCGCACGCAGCAACGCACGCCTTGACCAGGCCCAGCGCAAGGCCAGGCCCAGCCAAAGGCGCGCGCGCGCAGCACCGCACATGGGATGTGCGCTTGTCGTGGGCCGCAAGGCCTGCGCAGGTGAACGGCTTGTACGATGCGTGTGCGGGAAATCCTAATTCTATTAGGATTCGTGCGAAGATTAAAATCCTTATCCTATTAGATTTGCTTTGTTATTTAGAGTCCTAATAAAGTTCTAATTAACAAATCCACATCCTAGTAGGATTACAATTCCTTTTCCATACCTCTATAAATAAGGGGCTTAGGGTCATTATTTATATACAAGTTTTCAAGTATTCAAAGCTAGGATTTTTAAGCAGAAAAATCAGCCATAACTCTTGCCCATTTAGCCGAAAATAAGTAGTACCTTAAGGGCGATCCTAGTTGGTCAAGCTTAAGGCGGATCCGGACGTGCTGTGGACTATCTACGGAGGGACGACATTTGGAGTCCTAAAGACTTGTTCTTGTTCGGTTCGGGCGCAGCTAGGGAAGGCACGCAACAAAGTGTATGCATCTAAACTATGCTAAATGATTATGTGTAAATAATATGCTTTCCTGGCTTTATGGTTTTTTCTGCATGATTTATGAATTGTCATATGTATCATAACCTAACAAAATATAGTAGTGATCCAATCATACCTCAATACTTCGTTTGATTTACACTTTTCCCATTATGATCCGTGTCTAATCTGGTTGTTGTTCCCATGGGAGTGTGATTCACCTTAGCAGATTCTAGCTCATATTTCTTTAGGAGTTCCTTCACATACTTTTGTTGGTGGATCATGATTCCTTCCTCTATTTGTTTTATTTGTAAACCGAGGAAAAAGTTGAGTTCCCCCATCATGCTCATTTCAAATTCACTTCTCATTAAGTTTGCTAATTCCTTGCACAAGTTTTCATTAGTTGCCCCAAACAATATATCATCTACATATATTTGAACAATTAACAAGTTAGTTCCTTTTGATTTTAGAAACAATGTTTTATCTATTCTTCCTCTTTTAAAATCATTTTGTAAAAGGAACTTTGATAGTCTTTCATACCAAGACCTGGGGGCTTGTTTCAGTCCATAGAGTGCTTTGTCTAACTTGTAAATGTGGTTTGGAAATTCGGGATTTTCAAAACCAATAGGTTGTTCCACATAGACATCCTCTTCTAGGAACCCATTTAAGAAAGCACACTTAACATCCATTTGATAAAGTTTAAAACCCATAAAGGCAACAAAAGCAATTAAAATTCTAATGGCTTCTAGTCTAGCAACAGGTGCAAAAGTTTCTTCAAATTCAATACCTTCTTGTTGGTTATAGCCTTTAACGACTAACCTTGCCTTGTTCCTTATGATTTTTGCATGTTCATCTTTCTTGTTTCGGAACACCCATTTCAGTCCTATCACCTTTCGGTGTTTTGGTTTGGGTTCCATGTGCCATACCTTGTTCCTTTTGAATTCATTTAGCTATTCTTGCATGGCAATTATCCAGTCAGCGTCTTCCAAAGCCTCATTGTGGTTCCTTGGTTAAATCATGGAGAGGAACGCATGAGTTGCACAAAAGTTCCTTAGTTGTGACCTTGTCTGAGTTCCTTTTCTAATATAACTCATAATGAGTTCCATTGGATGGGAACTCTGATGCTTCCAAGGTTTAGGTTGGAACTGTACAATTGGTGTTGTAGCAGCTCCCTCGGTTCCTTCTATGGCCTCAGTTCCTTGTTGTATGTCGTGGAGTTCCTCAGGTTCAGATGCTGTTTCTGGTTCTTCTGGGGCTGGATATTCTGGGTGTTCCTCTTGAATTGGAACAGTTACTTTGGTTGTTTGTCTAGTTGGGCGGAACTCCTCATCATTTTCTGAAACACGAGACAAACCAATTTCGAAATCATCTTGTTCCTGTACTACATTAATTTTGTTAGATTCATCAAATATTATATGTACACTTTCCTCTACACACATTGACCTTTTGTTGTATACTCTGTAAGCTTTGCTATTTGGAGCATATCCTAGGAACACTGCCTCATCACTTCTTTCATCAAACTTCCCTAAGTTTCTTTTGCCATTGTTGTGGACAAAAAATTTACAACCGAAAGCTCTAAAATAGGAGATGTTGGGTTTAATACCTTTTAATAGTTCATAGGGAGTTTTATTTAGAATTTCTCGAATCATTACTCTATTGAAAATATAACAAGCTGTATTTACTGCTTCTGCCCAGAAGTTCCTTGGCAAGGAACTGGCGATTAGCATGGTTCGGGCCATGTCTTCCAAAGTTCTGTTTTTCCTCTCAACTACTCCATTTTGTTGTGGAGTCCTGGGAGCTGATAAAATGTGATCCATACCTTGTTCCTTGCAGTATTCATCGAATTCGGAATTTTCAAATTCTGTTCCATGATCTGATCTTATGTGAACCAATTGATGACCTGTAGTATTCTGGATTTTCATATAAAAGGCAACAAACTCATCAAATGTTTCATCTTTGCTTGTTAGAAATATGACCCAAGTAAACCGAGAGTAATCATCAACAATAACTAAAATATATCTTTTCCCACTTCTACTTTAAATTCGCATTGGTCCGCACAAGTCCATATGGATGAGTTCCAATGGCTTGCTTGTGCTAACCAATTTCTTAGGTTTAAAGGAACTTCAGACATGCTTTCCTTTGGCACAGGCATCACAAACTTTATCCTTTAGGAACTTAATTGAGGGAAGTCCTCGAACCAGTTCCTTGATCTTAGTTTGTCAAGCAGTGAGAAACTAGCATGTCCGAACCTCCTGTGCCATAGTAGTGGATCTTCTTCAATGGCACTGAGGCATGTTAGATTGTTCCTTGGAACCGTATTGAGATCCACAGAATATGTGTTCCCTTTGCGAGTTCCTTCCAAAATAACCTTCCCAGTGTCATTATTAATGATTTAACAGTTTTCAGAAGTAAAGCTTACCGAGTTTCCCTTATCACAAAATTGGGAAATACTTAGTAGACTATGCATTAAGCCCTCGACCAAAAATATATTTTCAATGGCATGTGAACTTGACCTTCCAATTTTTCCAATTTCAACAATTTCTCCTTTCATGTTGTCACCAAAGGTCACAGTTCCTCCATTGTAGGCTTCCAGTGAGAGAAATTTAGATTTGTCTCCTGTCATGTGTTTGGAACACCCGCTGTCGAGATACCACGAGCTGTTCCCCCTCACCGGAACCTGTAAAAGTATCAAAGGTTAGTTACAGGAACTCGGGTTTCCTCGAGTTCCTTTTCAACTACAATATCAGTCTTCTTAATCCATTTTTGTTTCACATAGTTTGAGTTTCTTCTATCCTGTTCCCTTTTCTTGGGACACTCAGCGCTGACATGATTTCCATTTCCACAAGAGACACAGACTTTCACACTTGGGAGTTCCACATACTTTTTCTTATGACTAGTTTTGTGGCTAAAGCCTAACCCTTCTGTTCTTTTGGATTGAGCATTCTCGATCCACTTCGGAGGAACCTTAGGTGGTTGTTTCTGGGCCCTGGCCATGGCTAGTTTCCTTTCTAGTTTCTCTTTCTGTTCCTTTGTGGTAATCAGGTCTTTGTTTAATCTTTCTAGGTCGACATTAAAATTTCCCATGTTGATCTCTAAGGATTTTGTGGGGTCTAGACTTAGATTGAACATTTTATATTGACTGAGTTCCACTTGTAGAAGGATGTTTTCATTCCTAATTTTCTCGAATGACTCGGTGATGGAAGTATTCCTATCTAGCAATTCAAAGAACCTATTTTGGACATCTGATCTAACACTGTTAAGGTAGTTCAAGTGATCTTTGCTAAATTCCAAAGCTCTATCACTCTGTCCTTTTAGTACACTTAATTAGCTTTTTATAATCTTCTAGAGTTTCTAGCAACAGTTCAATTAATTTTGACTTTGAAAAACAGTGAAGAGTTGAGGAACTTGCTTCGTCTGATGGAACTCGTCCAGTTCCATCCGTTCTTGCCATGAGACAAAGATTGGCAGTTTCTTCACTAGGTTGTTCCTCTTCATCTTCTGAGTCTGTTGCTTCACCCCACGCAGCTATCATGGCCTTTTTGAAGTTTGGTTTGTTAAAGGTGGATTTATTGAAGCGTTCCTTAGACTGATTCTTTCCTTTCCCTTTGACCTTGTCATTTTCCCACTGAGGGTATTCACGAATTTGATGGGCTGCTTCTCCACATTTGAAGCAGCCTTGTTCATCTTTGGAATTTGTATTCTTCTTTACAAAGTTCCTTCCTTTCTGATTTCCTGGTTTGTAGTTCCTGTAGAGTCTTATCATCCTCCTGACCAACATGGAAGCTTCTTCTTCATCTGGTTCAGACTCTTCGAGTTCCTCAGCCTTAAGTGCCAGTCCTTGGTTTCTGGAACTCTCAGGAACAGCAGCCCCAAGATGGAGTTCATGGGTCATTAAGGAACCAGCAAGTTGTTCAATGTTGAACTTTGTAAAGTCCTTGGTCTCGAACAGTGCAGTGACCTTTGTTCTCCAACGATCATCTTGTGGCATGCTCCTTAGTATCTTCCTCACCTGTTCATCGGTGGGGATAATTCTACCAAGAGAAACTAATTCATTTGTTATGTTAGTAAATTGAGTGAACATCTCTTGAATAGTTTCTTTTGGAAGCATTTCAAATCTTTCGTATTTAGACATTAAAAGATCAATTTTGGAACGCTTAACTTCATTAGTTCCTTCGTGGGTTACTTGAAGTAATTCCCAAATCTGTTTTGCGTTCTTGCACCCCATGACCCTATTGTGTTCATGGGGTCCAAGCCCACAATGTAAGATTTTAACTGCCATAACATTTATCTCATATTTTTCAAAGTCTTCTTTGGCAAATTCAGACATTGGTTTAGGAACTACCTCATTTTCTGCATTGGTTTTTGTTACCTCAAAATCTCCAACTTCTATTACACGCCACACTTGGTAGTTTTCAGCTTTGATGAATATCTCCATCCTGTTCTTCCAGCATGAGTAAAACTTGCCATTGAACATAGGTGGCCTTTGCGTGGAGTAGACTTCTTCCAGTTTCTCTTGTGAGTTCATACTATCAGGAACTTGACTCAAACAGGGTTTCCTGTGGTTTTAGTGAGTACTGGCTCTGATACCAATTGATAGTCTTATAGGAACACGCACAAGAGGGGGGTGAATTGTATTCCGAACTTGAGTGAGTTTCTTTGCGAACTTAAAGCAATTTAAGGAACAGAAAAATACGGAAGCAAAAGTTAATCAATTTGAGGAAACTTCTTGACACTAATCAAGAAGAGAAAACCTCAAAACTCTTTTATATTAAAATAATTCCTCGATTACAATAATATAACAACACGAGTTCCTCTATAACTCGAGTTCCTCACAGTAATCAACTCTGATTACATTCTCTTCTGTTTCTCTTTTTCTCGACTTAACTCAAAGTCTCTACAAGATTACTCAATCCTCTCTCACTTAGATTACAATTTGTTTTTGAAGACTCTAGATAATAATAAAACTTTTTGATATTTATGGAACTTAGGAACTTGAATTTTGCTAGGATACAAATCGTTTTATAAACTCTTTTAAAGATGTTTTGAAAGTAAGAAAGCTTGTGGAATATTTGTGTGTTTTAATCAGAAAACAAACAACCCTTTTATAGAGATAATCCTTAGGGTTAGTTCCCTTCAAATCTCAACTACCCACGATCCTGCATTACTTGGTCTCCACGATCCACAACTTGTGGAGAAAGGGAAAACCGCTTCCCCTGTAACTCCTTATAGCAAATCGTGGGCTTGGACTCTTTCAACGTACAAAAGATTAGATAACAGTTTGTTTAATTAAATCAAATATGTAGGAGAAATTTTAGGAAGTTTAAAATTGATTTGATTTTAAAAGATAAAATCAGATTTTATTTAGTAAAATAAAAACGATAAACATTTATGTAGTTTTATTTCCTTAAAACTTGCTGCCAAATAATTTGATAAAATCTTATTTATATTCTAGTTAATATCCTATAGTTCCATAATATATCTTTTAGCTAATATTATTATTTTACACAAAATCTAAGAGTACTTAACTACCTAGCTTCGTGTTATCCTTTTACGGGAGCTACGACTCAGCAGCTGCAGTGGTTCCTACTCTAGAACAGGTGAGTTCCTTTAAAGGAACAGAGGAACTCAGCATATGGGAACTTCTCCAATATGGGTGATCTTGTGTGCACCATAGTTCCTCTGATATGTGTCAGCTTTGTTGCTCCAGCTCTGCGTATTCCACCTCGGGAACTTCAGCAGCCATCTCTAGTTCCTCTCTGGAACTTGAACACTTTACTGTAGACATAAAGGAACTTTAGTCAGGAAGTTTGCTATTTGTCATCAACCAAAATTAGGGTCAACAGGCGGGATAATTTGCTTTTGAATTTGCCACGTGTCATCATCTGGGTGAGTGCTTCATCTTGACCGTCCACGTGTTTGACCATATGCCTTTTCAACTGACATTTAATGACGTCTCTTCTGCTTCCGTTCCTTGACTTGTATATATTATCATTTCCTTACGGATTTTGCCGGTTTTTATTTCCCTTTTCGAAAGAGTTCTCTCTAAATTTTCTCGCTTCTCTCTCTTTTGCCTACCAAACTCGTCGTTGTTGCTCGTTCGGGTGGTATTTTATTCATTTCGTGTGGGATTCTTTGTGGTTGTTCTGCAATCCTTTCCACCTCTCTTCTGTGTAATAACGAGGTACAAATTCTTCCCCTATCTTTCAAATTTTTCCTTTTGCTTGCTTATTTTCCCTTAAATATGCCTGATAGTGATGATAATACGAATAGATTTAATGGGGCTGGGTATGATGATTGTGGGTTGTCTTCTGGTGAGTCGTCTCCTTTAGTCGATTCTGGTGGTGTTTCTGAGGGGGATTATATTGGGTTAGCTACGAGTTCCGAGCCCACCGTTCAGCCCCAATGCCCTAGTGGACCCTCTGTCGGCTGGGGTTTGATTAGGACTCCTTCTCTTCCCTTTTCCCAATTTATGAATGCGCGTAGACGTTCTGGTTCGGTTGCGCCTCTGACTGCTGCCGAACGTCAGTCGAAGCAGCTTCATGACCTGCGGGCTAGGATGGAAAGAGAATTGCGGCATGATTCGCACAATGTCCCTGTAATCCCCCGTAATTTTATTTATATATTTTAACGTATATTTAATATATTTAATATATATTTAAATATAATTTACGGGTTTTAGAAATGAATATGTAATTAAAATATAATTATTTTATTTCATTTGGAATACTTTTAATGATTTACGAAATCAAAATGCATTTCCGGATTTTACGTCAAAACGAATTCGAATTACGAAATCACGTTCGATTGAAATTAGAAATTTGGATTCTAACAACTTAAATCCTACTCCTAGCCCAACTGGGAAAAGCCCAAACCAAAAAAAAAACCCAAACCAATACTCCCTTTCTCTTTTCTAACGCACGTGAAAACCAACTACACCCAAAAACCCTTCCATCCTCCTTCAACTTCACGTATACCTGTGAGGGGGTCGAAAAAGCACGAGGCTAATGCATGACCTCGTACCTCGTGGGCGTGACGTTGTCAGTTCAAGTGTAGTTAGATTTCCTGTGAGTTTACACCCAATTGACTAGTAACATAGGAGTCGCCATTCAGTTTTTAACGACAATGAGAAAAACTGACCAAAACCCGGTTATCGTGAAATAAAGGGAGTGCAATTATGTTCGACCACGACGGCCATAGGTTCCCTTGTGATCCCTGGTGTGGGGATCGCTCAACGTACACCCGCAGGGCAGAGATTGAGAGTTCGGGGGACTGTAACTACCGAGAGGAGTGCTCATCGATAACTCCAGAGTCAGGTTATCCTTACTAGCTCAGCATAAATAATTGAAGGGACATGCGTTAAACTATTCTGAATTGATTTTAGCAATATGCAACACATAATACTAAATCGATCGTGATTATCTTATTTAGATTGATTTAAGGTACCTAGCATGATAGTTCAATTGTCCAAGGTATTATCGTTATTAGGCGTGGTAGATCAATCAAATTAATAGTTTAACAATTTTATAAAAGGGTGGTGAAAGCGATTAAATCATGCGAAGGGACACATTACAACGCACCCTTGAGAGGTGCGTCACGGTTCTCAGAAAACTAACCACTTGGCTTTGCTATTTCTCCTTTTATTTAACGAATATCGGGTTTCTGAGCAGTGTTCCATTATTTAGGCTTAATTCATCAGCTACAAGGGACAGGATACGTTCTGTTCGACTTTTGGGTCGATTGCGGCAGAACACGGGATCAATTTCGCAGCGTGAGGCTTAGGCTTAGGGTTGGAGTCAATACACAGATTATGAATTGTGTGTTCTGTTGTGTTTTTCACGTCGGCTTTAGGGGTCTATTTATAGGAAAAAGTGGCGTAGAAAGATAGATTTTCAGGAATATGAATACGAAACGGATTAGGAAAAGAATCCGTCCCAGTTATTTTCGGCGCCCAGCACTGGGCGTCAAAGATTTCGGCGCCCAGGGCTGGGTGTTAAAAATAGGATCTGGGCAGAATTCTTTGTCAGATTGGATCTAGAGTACGGAGTCCATTAAGAGACTTAATCCGAGTTATTTGGTGCGTATCAATTTACGACGGAATGCGTCTCGGCCCTTTACGAACTCTAGGTTCGTTATGAGTTTAATTAATACGTTAACTCTTTTATCGAATTGCGATAGGAATAGAATTCCTTTTACAATTTCTATCTCTTTTAGGATTTATGTTGGAGTGCAACACCTAATTCTGAGAGGTTTCTATCTTTTTATTCTTACTACTTTTAGCAATTACCTTTTACGGAAGCTACTATTTTTAGCAGGTTTCTATAAATGGAAGCTTTGGCTGAAATGAATGGGTGATTTGAGATTCGTTATTTTATAGGAGATGCGTTGCCAAGTGGAGATTTATGTTCTCATCATCGAACCTTCCCTTTTGGGAATGGGGACAAAAGTAGGTGTCTACAGTTAGCCCCCACTTTGACTGAGTCTTGGAGTAAGACCATGGTCAAAGTATTAGACGGAGTGCGTCATACAAGCCATGGTGTATGTGACCTGTTTTGCGAGGGTCTCACGAGCCCCCGAGTGATAACATTTGACTTAAGGGTCATCACTTGAAATGTTAACACATTCCTCACGTGTCATTGGAATTGGTTAAGTATAGAAACTCCCTCACTTTATGATTGGAAGTATCTACATATGTATAGAAACTCCCTCACTTTGTCATTGGAAGTATCTACAAACGTTTTCGAAATCAAAGCTATAAAGTGTAATCAGGCCTGGCCAAGCCCGATCACGAGGTAAAAATGTTTTTAAAGATTCTCTTTTTTAGGGTTAGCTAAACGAGAAAACCCCCTTGTTTTTGTAGGACGTAAAACGAAGGAAAATCCAGCACATCGCTCTTTTTTGGAAAAACGGAAAACCAATCCTTTGATTTTGGGAAAAGGGAAACCATCTTTTGATTTTTGGAAAAAGATAAACCACCTTTGATTTTTGGAAAAAGATAAACCACCTTTTGATTTTTGGAAAAAGATAAACTACCTTTTGATTTTTGGAAAAAGATAAACCACCTTTTGATTTTTGGAAAAAGATAAACCATCCTTTGATTTTTGGAAAAGGATAAACCGGGAAAAGTTATTGCTGCAACAAGTAAGGACCTGTGCGGTTACTGGCGTAGACCCCGCCCGCTGAAGGTGGGCGAGCCTGTCCTGCTGAGGGTGGACGCCCCGTCCGATAGAAGTGGACGAATCTGTTTTGATATTTTGAAAATAAGGACCTACGCGGTTTGTGACGTAGACCCCGCCGGCTGAAGATGGCGAGCCTGTTTTTTGAAGATTTTATTTTATTATTATCTTTTTTGTTTTCGAAAACTGAGGACCTGCACGTTTTAGTGACACAGACCCCGCCCGCTGAAGGTGGGCGAACCTGGATTTGTTTCTTTTTTTTTGATTTGGGACTCGCATGGTTCTGACGCGATCCTGCCTGATCGAGGTAGGCCAGAATCTATTTCATTTATCCTTGGGATTTCTTTTGAGAAATTTATATTCATTCTTGTAAGAGCGAGTTCTCTCGAGAAATGCTCGGGTTTAGGTGCAACCTGAATGTGGGTTGACAACGTGTCTAAATGGACCATCGTTTAATGGCCGTTTGCCTTTCATGGTTTCGAACAAGTCTTTGCGGCCCATAGGATGTATGTCACCGTTTAGAACTGGCTTAGTTGTGCCATTACTTGGGTCCTTGCGAAATGACTGGTGGGACCATATGCGAATGTTAACGGAGACCTTTGCCTTGAGGTCGAGTCCGTTTTTGAATTTGTCCAAGCACGGGACGCAGCCTGGAAGCGTTGTTTCAAACTTGCATCGTGTATTTTCTTTCTTTCGAGCCCCCAAGAATTCGTACTTGATGATTGCTCTTTGCCAAGAAAAGTGTGTATTTTATAACGTCCTTGATCGTGTTTGGGATCGTGCTCGTAAGTGCGAGCGACCTTGGTAGTGGTATGCTACTTTGATGAAATCGTGGAGTGCGACTTCATTTTCCGGGCGACAAAGTTTGCTTCATTTTTCAATGATTAGTACATCGAGCTTACTTCGGCCCGGATTGATCTTTTTGACAAATAAACGCTTTTAATTTGAGAAACCAACGATGTAATGATTTTTTGTTTCGGAGAATGACCTTGATTATTATATGTTTTTTTTATTGCTTTGAAAAATGTACACATATTTTTTGAGACGAGTCTAAGTTTCGACATTTGCTTTCACTATTTGGGCTCTAAAAGTGCTTTGGGCTTGATCTTGATTACAACAGGGCCCCGTGTTTACTAACACGGTTTTAGGTATTTTCCTGGTTCGCGTTTTGGAAGAGTTGGGCCTTGGGCTGCATTTTCATCGCCCAGGGCCAGGCGTTAGATATTTCGGCGCCCAGCCTCGGGCGCTGAAAATGCTACCTTAGCCGCCCTTTTTGTATTACGAGATTTCTCAACGCGTTTCCGAATGGGATCAGGATGATTTTGTGTATATATAGGGGGTTAAGTACGCTTTTCTTTTTCACCACTACCAACTTCTTCTCTCCTAGAATTATCTAGCTTTATTTTTCTACTCTTTCCATGTAGATTCCTCCTTTCTCCCTCCAACGAGTTGTTAGGCGCTGGCTTAGGGCCCTTAATTCCACAGAAAAGGTTTTGTTGAAAGGATACCACTTAGAGGCACTTTTAGGCTTACAACAAATTAACATTGATTATAACTTTCTGTATGCCGCCCTAACCTTTTGGGATTCTGATCACCATGTTTTTGTTTTTCGGGGCAATGAGGTATGCCCTTTGCCAGATGAATTTGCCGCAATCCTGGGTTATCCTACCAATGCTACTCCTGCTACCCCTGGCACTGTTGAAGAGGGTAAAACAACTATAGGGGCTTTCCTAGGACTAGATGATGACACGCTTGCTAAGATCATTGTGGGTGATAAGGTTAATTTGGCGAAGCTTACAAAACATCACTTTAGGCCTAGTAAAAATATGACTGAACAGAAATTGAATATTCGGGCACTTGTATTCTGCTTGTTGAACCACTATTTACTGTCGAATAACAATGGTGAGTTTGGCGACATAAGGTTGATTCCCCTGATCAGTCAGATGGAGAGTTGCTATTCTATTATGCCGTTGATTGTCGCTGAGACCTTGTTGGGTGCGGATGAGTTAAAGAAGGATGCCAAGTCTGAACATTTTAAGGGGAGCCCCCTATTGCTGTAGGTAATTGATCGTTTATTTGCGCGCATATAATTATTTTTTTCTTTTCGTTTGCCTCTGCCTGGAGCTGATTTTCAGCGCCTAGGGCTGGGCGTCGGAATTTCTGGCGCCTGGTCCTGGGCGTTGAAAATGCGTCCCAGGCCTTATTATTTTTCTGATCGTACCCGTTTTTTTTTTTGCAGACTGGGCTCATGGAACGACTTAGGCTTCTAGAAGCTCCTGCCGATCCTAAACATTATCGCCCTATAGCTTTAGGCAACCGAAAGTATTTGCACCAAGGCCAGGACGAGGCCGAATGGGCCTCCTATTTTACTCATGGAATATGCTCTATTAAGTGGGTGGTACCGTGGTGGGGTTTGACTAATATGACGGGGGGTTCCGAGACGGTAGTTCATGTTTCTTTGTTGGGATTATCTCGGCCTGTTTACATCTTTCCTTACCGAGTCATGCGACAATACGGCTTAAGGCAAACTATCCCATTTGCTGATACGGTACCACCTAAAGTAGCGGTTTTTTCACTAGCACGGGTTCAAGCGTGGGCTAAGTATTATGGTGGCCTCTCGCGTTGGACCGTGACTACAGATGGTTTTGTGGGTCTTTCCGAGAATTATAAGCTGTGGATGAGTTCCGATGATAAGGCTGTGAGAACTAAGGCTCAAAATGAAGAGTCGGCTGAACTTTTGATACCTCGAGGTAGGGCTAAGTATGAAAACCGTAATCTTGCTAACCCTCGCAAAAATGGCATTAAGACTGTGAAAGCTCGTCCTGATCGAAAGCGAAAGGAAATTCCTCCCCGTTCCAGTTCTAGGCCTAAAAAGGTACCTAACATGAAGGGGCCTGCTGTTCCCAAAAGAAATGGAAGCTCTCACGGAGATCGTCGCCGGAATAATATATGGGTTAGGAAAGTTCAGCCCCCGGTAAAACCAGTGGCTAATCCAACTGATGTTGATAATCCTTCTCCTCCCATTATTTGTGCCCTTGAGGCTGAGCGGGCTATAGCTGTTCAAACTGAAAATGTTTCTGAGGCCTTGGCATCCTTGGAAGTTAGTGTCAAGGAGCCTGTTCTTATGGAGATCGACATAGGGGTAGCGCAGAAGCCTGTGGGGGTGGATCCTGCGAACATTGCCCTCTACAACACTCTATTTGATGATCCGGAAGAACTTGAGTAGTGTAGTTCTTACTAGGGTGTAGATGCCCTTTATTTATTTCAGTTGTGTTTGTATTTTTTCATTCCTTAGCACTTTTGTTTTCCTTCTTATTATTTTTAAATATTAATAAAGGCGTGATTTTATTTTTCTGGTTTCTTTGCTTTCTTGTTCTCGCTTTGCTTCTCTTTTTTATTCACTCATTTCCAACACTTATGCACATTATATATTTTTTGATTGGACCAAATCCATAAATGGGATTGCCTACGTATCCTTGTTAAATAACTTTAACTTAGAATCAGGTCGCGCGTAGTTCTAGCTAGAATGAATTTTAGGATGCCGGATTCGATAAGTATGTTCTGAGATGGAAACATATTATTTGAAACGGTAGAATAGGCGATGTTTATTTTGATCTGCTGCTTTGCCGTAAGTCGAAATTTGCTTTATGATTTTTTTTTGAGTACATGGATTTTGCGCATCGTTTTTTCATGTTTTTGTGGTATGTATATGTTGTACCCCCCAAGTGTTTGTTATTTTCCGTGTATGTGCGGATAAAATGACGAGCACTTCTGGGTAAACTTCGGCAAGCAGAGCGTTTCAACGCCCAGAATGGGGCGTTAATGATTTCGGCGCCCAGCTCTGGGCGCTGAAAATATATTTCTTGGGTGATTTTTGGGCGCGTTGCTTCTTTTCTTTCACATGTTTCTTGCTTTTATTTCTTTTTTGTTCTTACTTTTCATTCGTCTTTTGACACTATTTCGGAAGCTTTTTAGACTGTTAGCGTGAGATGCATTTTCGTTCGGATTAATTTTATCTATTCGTGACTCAAAACGGCTTTGAAAACGAAGTTAGGGTGCGAAAGATGTGAAGATATTTGTGTAGGGTTTTTGGGTGGGTTGAGGTGCGTGTTGTTAATGGTGGGAATGATGGGTTCATGTTTTATGAACTTTTTTTGTTGAGCAACATTTGCATTGTTTGATTTTTTTTGATTTTTTTGGGTTGCATGGGTTGAATGTTATGATTGCACAGATTGACTTTTATGTCTTGGAGGTACGGTTTATTTTGTGGATTTCGAGAATTGGTTTTGATGTCCCGATTCAAGACCGAGTGGGCCTTGCTATTGGGCCTAAAGTGGGCCGCTTCCTTATATTTTTTTGATTTTGTTTTTGCAAATATGATTAGTGCTTGTTTAGTGTTAGAGCTATTTTTTAGGAGAAATCTTACGCCTTTATTAATTTGGAAAGTAAGGAAAACACACTGAAAATAAATTAACCTATATTCTAAAGGGTCTTAGGACCATCTCTAGAGTTTTATTATTTCTATCATCTAAAGAACTGCTAGGCGTTTTGCTAAAGTGCTCTCTATGGCTCAAGCCTTGGGTTTAGTCTCGTAGAACTTTGGTCCTTCGCATGTACTCATCTTGAATTCTATTCCCTTTGCATTGACCCACTGATATGTCTTCACCCATCCGTTTTCGGTCTCTTCTGGTGGTGATGTAGGAGTGATTAACTGGGTTGGATTGAAACCTTCATCTTTTAGGGCTAGGGTGGTTATTACAGTCTCGTCCTCCATAGGCCTCGATTCGTTAAACAATGTCCATAGAGCTTGGTTGTCTAATATTTCAGCTGTTTCAGTCTTGGTGAGGTGGGGTGCCTCATCCATAGTATGACAGTCATGGAAAATCTCAAATCCGGGTTTTAGCAGGCCATTCTGAACAAAGGGTTCAGGGAAGTCGCAGCATGGGTGTTCTTCTCCTTCTCGGACAAACATACCGTTAAGGGTTCTTTGGTATGGGGAAAGAAGGGTGGTTTGTTTTGTCTTGGCTGGCTTAAGGCGTAGCCTAGACAAGTGGTCAGCAATATCTTCCTCCGTTGGTGTATAGCCTAGACCAAAGGGAGTAGTTTTGTTGGGTGGGGGATGGAGCATATTGTTCTTCTTCCTTATGCCCAATGGAGTTCCCGGGAAATAGCCTTATGCTAGCAACATCTTAGGGATGACCCGGGACGCTCGCGGATCTAGAAATGCTAAATTGTAGTCCTCAATGACTTGGATGACTTCATCCACTTGAAAACCGTAAAGGTCTTCTGCAGCATTGGTCGTTCCGACCATAGTACAACTGACGTCGAGAGGAGGGGCGTGTATTTCTAGAATTACCCCGTTATGGTTAAGTTTAACCATCTGGTGCAAGGTAGAAGCCACACCTCCTAAGTCATAGAGCCAAGGGCGCCCTAAGAGGAGGTTGAAAGTGGGCTTGATGTCAATTATCTGAAACTCCGTGGTGCGTGTCACAGGCCCGGTTTGTATTGTGAGGTTGATTTTTCCCAACACAGGCCTTCGAGAGTTATCATAGGCTCGAACCCCTTGCGTGGAGGTTTGGAAGTCATCATTTCCTAGCCACAAGCAATGGGCGGTTCGCAATGGGCAAACATTTACCGCCGAACCGTTATCTACGAGTGCTAGGGGGATGTTTTGTCCTTTGCATCCAACCACTAGATAGAGAGCCTTATTGTGGGCGCCTCCTTCTTTAGGTAAGTCTTTGTCAGTAAAAACTATTGCTTTTTCCTCAACATCTCTCGTGACGTGGCTAACCAACGAGTCAGGTGTGATGTCCTTAGGGACTGAGATGAGGTCAAGTGAGCGAATAAGTTTTTCACGATGTTCCTTTGAAGTGCACATGAGATCCCAGATGGTAATCTCGGCTTTGGTTCTTTTTAGTTGCTTCAAGAGAGGATTTTCGATGACTTCTGCGACGGTGGTGTGCCGCACGTTTTCAGGAGTCTATCTGACTGGGATGTCGTCCACGGGAGGTGGGCGAATATCCTGTTGGTATACCCTTCCGGACCGAGTGAGATTGTCAACTTCGGGCTCTTGAGGGTTGGTGTCAATGGGAGCATGCCCGGGCCAAGTTTCAATAAAGAGGTCCTGGCCCGATACTTGGGACAGGTAGATATCTTCAGCAGCATCATCCCACACACCGCACACTTCTCTCTCGATTTGATCCGTAGGAACCATGGCGAGTGGTGCACCTTCGGGAGTAATATACACCGTAGGGTCAAAGTTCATATTTTCTGGTTGATCGAGAGAGATCTGACAAGAGCCGAGTGGGCTCTTGTTGTTGTTGAATTTGCCAACGTTAGGGAGAGGTATTATTTCATCCTCTATCATATCCTGGATCGTGTTTTTTAGATTCCAGCAGTTTTCAGTATCATTCCCATTTCCTTGATGGAACTCGCAGCGGGCGCCCTCGACCCAATATTTATTTTTGAATGGAGGGTCGGGGGTAGGGCCTATAGGCCTTAGTTCTCCTTGTTTGGTTAGTCTTTGGAAGGCTTGTACTAGAGTCGACCCGAGTGGGGCAAACTTTCGGTCTCGGGTCCACCTTCCGGGGCTCCTTCGGGTTGGGGTTTCTTCTACGGTGTGGACCTCTTGGGCTTGAGGCGTGTGGCCCCTGTCGTAGGTATTACTTTTGTATGCAGGCTTGCTTTGTACTGTTTTTGTGAGGTCATCCTCAATCTTTATTCCCACATCGTAAACCCTCTTGAAGGTATCAAGGCCCAAGTATCTAAGATGTTGTTTATAAGCTGGGTCTAGGTTGTCAATGAATTTTTGGACCAATTCAGTTTCAGGAGGCCTATTGATTAGTTGGGCCGCTTGGTCCCTCCATCTAGCAAAGTAGGTCGTGAAACCTTCATTTTTCTTTTGGAAGAGGACTTCCAGCTCGCGCATGGTGACTTGAAAATCCATGTTCGGCGAGTATTGCTTGATGAAGACATTGACAAAGTCCTCCCAAGTGGGGAAGAGCTTAGGGTCCTGGTGGTAGTACCATTTGAGGGGCACAGGTTCCAAGGACAAAGGAAAGGCAGGCAGATACATGGACTTGTCCACACCTTTCAAGTTCATGGCATTTACAAAGCTCAAGAGATGATCACGGGGATTGTCCATGGCTTTGAACTTTGGTAAGTCGGATGAACTAAACTTTTCCGGTAGTTTGCCGGGAAAAGGTTCAGGATCGAGGGAGAAATACTTGCTCCCCATAGTTTGCTGCAGAACCATTTTTTCGATCTTCTTCTCGTTATCGAGGTCATGTTTGGCTTGCGCAGCAGCTAAGGATTCGTTTTCCATTTTCAATTGATTCATAAGTAGGGTCATTTGGGCCATTTGGTCCCGCAGCTCTTCCATGGACATGTTTGAGAGTGCGAATCGAGGTTGGGGAATCGGAGATCCTTGAAAGGGGGAGTGACGAATGGAGCTTGGAGTTGCTAAACCTTGTGTTGGTGATGTATCTTCGAGACGTACTAACCTTTGATTTTCAGATCGACGCCAAGTGGCAGAACTAGCCCTATGCATAAGACAAGCTAAAGTTTAGGCCCAAAGTTAAGCATTACTTAGTCTAGACTTTTGACTCTTCCTATCGGTTTTCTATTCTCACTCTTGTTGGTATATTTTGGCTTTTCTTTTGGTCATTCTTTAGATTCTCGAAACACTTGCCCGCGTGACATTCAAAGTTACATTAATTGGCATGCTTGGTTTTGGTGCCGAACATTGTCGTCATAGGAGGCCTAATGACGGCGCGAGGAGTTATTTATTTTATAAGCCATTTTTAGAATTGAGTGCCTTTTCCATACGCCCTCGTAGCAAATTTGTTATGAATTTTTTTTTATTGCCACGTATATTTTGTGCGCGGGCACCGAGGGTGCGGTGCCTGGCCAAAAGGCCAAGCAGCAACTTCAACGCCCACCAGGGGCAATGAAATAATTGGCGCCCAGCCAGGGGCGCTGAAAATGCGTCCCTGACTGGTACTCGTATTCTGTTCGTCTATTTTTTCGTACATGCGACTTAATTTTGCGTGCTTGCCTAATAACGTCCTTTACGCGTTGTGCAGCGTTTGTGGGATCCGTTACAGGCCATCCTAGGCGTCGCTTATTTTTGTGGCGATCGCCCGGGTTTGCGGAACACGTATTTAGGTATAACTCTTTGGCCAATTGGTGTTTATGAATGTTTAGGCAACTTTTAGGGTCGTTGGTTTTCTAGCGTTATTTGTCACACACAATCACAATATAATCACATAATTCGCTACACATAACTAACATTACAACATGAAGCAAAAAATAATGTCACGTAGTTTATGATAGGCTTCTATGGGTAATATTTGCGCCTGGCTTGGTACCGCTTCTATCGAAGATCCAACACATGCCCTGGTCGAGGTAGTGCATTCAACAGACGAATTTCGTCCCAAGAGGCCAATCACGATGTAAGCCAAGGGGGCATGCACCAATGAGAGGGACCTTATTGGGCGAGCGATTGGGTTTGGGACGGGTGTACTACTAGCGACAAGTGCCGAGTGGACAACATTCGAAGCGTATGCACCCCCCGGTTGGCGATGGGTATCCTTTGTCCCAACTCCCGAGATGAAACATGCCAAGGGAGCTGAGATTCGTTATGCGGTTCTGTCCGTTCACATTAATATGTTGATTTTCAGGTCGTCCCAACTTGAAAAGGAAATAAACGCGGAGTAGGATCGTTTAACCCTTCGGCTATTTTGATTACCTACGAGCACGAGTATTTCATTAACGTTCCCCAGTGGAGTCGCCACTGTGAGGGGGTCGAAAAAGCACGAGGCTAATGCATGACCTCGTCCCTCGTGGGCGTGACGTTGTCAGATCAAGTGTAGTTAGATTTCCTGTGAGTTTACACCCAATCGACTAGTAACATAGGAGTCGTCATTCAGTTTTTAACGACAATGAGAAAAACTGACAAAACCCGGTTATCGTGACATAAAGGGAGTGCAATTATGTTCGACCACGACGGTCATAGGTTCCCTTGTGATCCCTGGTGTGGGGATTGAAGGAAATAATGCCCTTGGTCCAAGTATGAATATAATATTAAGTCTAATAAATGCGGTTCAGTATTAATTAACCAGTTAATAATTCAGTGAGATCAAGTGAGCTGAATGCCTAGCTAGAGGCCGCTTCAGTTCAAGTGGAATTAATGATATTAATCCACAGCTTACTCTTGACTGAACCCGTAGGGTCACACAAATAGTACGTAAACGGATCAAGTATTTAATGGCATTAAATACTCCATCTATGGATATTCAGAATCGACGGATCTTGGTTTCAGTGGGAGCTGAGATCGTCACAAGCAAGAAATGAATACTCCGGAAACAATGATATTGCCGGAAACGGAAATATGGATCGTATCGGAAATATAAATATTATCCAAGTAGTAGATGTTGCCGGAAACGGAAACATGGTACGTACCGGAAAATATTATTGGAAATGGAAATATTACCGGAATCGGAAATATTGCCGGAAACGGAAATATTGTCAGAATCGGAAATATTATCGGAATCGGAAAATAATTCCGGAAACGGAAATATTAATTATTTGTTCGAAACGGAAATTAATTCCGGAATCGGAAAAATTAAATATTGTTCGTAACGGAAATAAATTCCGGAACCGGGAATTTAATCGGAAGCGCATCGTACGAATTAGCATCGGACGAGGCTTGCTAGACGAAGGCCCAGCACGAAGCTAGGCCCGCGCCCAGCAAGCCGAGCGCCCAACATGGAGCTGCCACAGCCTCGCTAGGCCCAGCGCAAGGCCAGGCCCAGCAAGGCCTTGGCGCGCGCACGCTAGGCGTGCTGTTGGGCTGCGAGCAGCTGCTGCTCGTGTGGGCCGCAAGGCCTGCGCGGGTGGTGCGATGCTCGTGGCCTTACGATGCTCATGTTTGTAACGAATCCTAATCCTATCGGAATTCGTGTATTGATTAAATCCTAATCCTAATAGATTAAATTTATTATTTAGAGTTCAAGTTGGATTCTAATTAATAAATCCAAATCCTAGTAGGATTATAATTCCTTTTCCATACCTCTATAAATAGGAGCCTACGGTCATAATTTATAAAAACAATTGAAGTATTCTAAAGGTAAGATTTTGACGAAAAATCAGCCATACACTTGCACCTAAATAACCGAAATTCCTAAGCAACCTTAAGGGCGATTCTAGTTGGTCAAGCTTAAGGCGGATCCGGACGTGCTGTGGACTATCTACGGAGGGACGACACTTGGAGTCCTAAAGACTTGTTCTTGTTCGGTTCGGGCGCAGCTAGGGAGGGCACGCAACAAAGTGTATGCATCTAAACTATGCTAAATGATTATGTGTAAATAATATGCTTTCCTGGCTTTATGGTTTTTCCGCATGATTTATGTTTTGTCATATGAATCATAACCTAACAGTGGTATCACGAGCCTCTTATTATTTTCATAATCTAAATTGCATAAACATGGTTAAATTTCACAAATTTGCAAGGAATTAAAAGGGGTGATTAATTTTCGTAATTGTTAATTAATTGCAAATTGCGTTTATTTAATTATATATACGCAGTTTTTCGGCAGAATGTTCGTTACTCAACCAAATCGAGTGATTTTTGTGTCAAATCCGCATGTAAAAGACATTCCAAATTTTTGACAAAAACAAGATTTATTTCGTCCGAATCCAGAATTCTCAAATTCGAAGCCTAACTATGACTTTTCAGAGGTTTTAGTTTTTCGAACGCAAAAGTTTGTAAATTTAAGATGTTAAATTTAACATTTGCGATTCTTGTTGATAAATCTTGAATTTTTTATTGACCTACAGTATATGTTTAACAAGTTTGAATGCCTAGCCTTGTTAATTATACAACCTAATATGTAATTATGATTAATTTGTTGAAATTCGAATAATTTAGAATTAATTTGATTTTCATAATTAATTAATAATTTAATTAGGTACCAATGATTAAAAACCACCATAAAAATTGTTAATTTTTGTTAAATTTTAAATTTTTATGACCTAGATTTGAATCCATATTAATCGGAAATTAATTGATTAATAAATTTTTGATTTTTCGCCCTAAAATTATGAAATTAATATGATTTATTAATTTGTCATTAATTTTGGAAATAAAAGTTTTAATTTTTAGGCAATTCGCTCATAAAACTTGCACGCACAAAGCAATGGTCGCTACGTGTTACCCTTAAGGGGTGTTGTATACTGCGGGCATGCGACGACGAGCAAGGGAGCTCGTCGCCCATGCGGTGCGAATGCAGTGAGCAAGGCAAGTAGCACGCGAGCACAAGGCAGCAGCCCTGCCTTGCGTCGAGTGCTGCGATGATGCATGGGCGGATGGGCGAAGAAGCAAGGCGAGCGAGTAAGCGCGCAAGTGTGGCTCGGCTTGCTGCGTTTGCGCGTGGCAGCTGCTCGTGCCTTGCTGTGCGATCACTCGTGAGGGGTGATGCTGCCTCGAGGACTCGACGGGGCATGGGCGCAAGCCCATGGCCTCGTCTTGACCCGATTGATGCGTTTTGAATTTAATTTTTAATTTTCAGTTCGGAAACGATTTTAATTAATTTAAAAAAAAAATCGTAATTTAAATTGTTTTCTTGGATTTTAATTTTGAATATTATAATTATTATAAATTTTATTTATACTAATTATTTTACTAAAATTAAATCTTGAATTAATTTAAATTCGTTTAATTCAACTGAAATAAATTAAATTAATGGATTCGATTATAAATTTATAGGAGCTTTAATTTTAATTAAATTTGTATGTTTCCGGTTAGACTAGAAATACATTTTTATGTTTAAAATTAGTAAAGCATATTAATTTATTGGTTTAAGTGGGAGCATTTTTAGTCATAAACTCTTGATTAGGTCTACAAATCCTTTAAGGTTAAACAACTTGATTAGAATTAATAAGGACTGAATAATTGGTAGATTATTGGTGCCCTTAATTAATTGCTGCAAATATTTATGTGATGCATAACGTGTTTTACTAACCAGCTATGTGCGCCATTCATGATAATGAATGGGTGAATGGTATGTATTCTATATGTACTGTTTTGCAGGTTATGGAGTGACTAGTATGGCCCAAATAGGATAGAAAATATGGTCTGCGCACCATTAATTTGAATGTAATTGGTCTAATGCACCAAATTTGTTTTTCAATTTAAATATGGTTTGCGTACCATCAAATAGTTGTAATTAGTTTAATTATAGCTTATCCTATTTGAAGAAAATGGCGCCTCCCACGGTGAAATTCAAGACGAAGTTACCATTTTCGAGACGGACTTTGAAGTTGAAGCTTCAAGATGAAGTCGGTCCATACTAGATCACATTTATCTTATGCATGCTTTAAGTTATTTATTGCTTTAAATATGTCTTAATTATGCATGAGATTTTGGCTTGATTATGTTGCATGATTAAGGATTTTAGTTCACTTAAAATCTAACCAACATAGTAAGAGCCTTAAGTTCCAAACTTAAAAATTGAGTTAAAAGGTGCCATGCCAAAATAAACACTTGCTTGGATATCCTTTACATCAATCTAGTAATAGTTTTCGCTCAGCGAGGTGTTACTTATTGGTCCTAAAGGGGCAAGGTACACAAATAATTGTGAGTACATGTTAGTTTTGGTGAAACTCAACGATATAAGTAAGGAGTCATTTTATGTCGTGGCAAAATCGATAGGTTTACCTAATAAGCTCTTAGACGTACCTATCAACCAAGAGTAGTTTCTAGACTATTAGCAAAAGGCTTTTGCTTACCTAAAAGATTTTAGAATTGAGTCTAAATACATAATGTGCTTAATTCTTCAATGGATTTTAGGGTCTTGGAATCATTTTATTCACACCTGCCGGAACACATAACTTGAATAAAATGCTTAATGAAAATTGAATTATGCATGTATGCTAGAATTTAAGTTTATTAAGAAACTGTGAATGGTTATTTATTTGTTTATTCTTTTCAATTGTAGTTTTTAATTATGGCAAACAATTCATTCAACATTCGATCAATTCTCGAAAAGGAGAAGTTGAGCGGGAAAAACTTCCTTGACTGGCAAAAGAACTTCCAAATAGTTCTTATGCAGGAAGAAAAGGAGTATGTCCTGGAAGAGGCGATGCCCGAAGCCGCAGGCGAATGGGTCACTCAGACAGCCCTCAATCGTTGGATTGATGCCAACAAGGATGTGAAATGTCTAATGCTCGCCACCATGAGTGCAGATCTGCAGAAAACGTTCATCAACTCAGATGCTTTCACGATCATCAGTGAGTTAAAGAACATGTTCCAAGATCTGGCTCGAGTCGAAAGATTCGATACTCATAGGCAAATTCTTGAGACCAAACTTAAGAAAGGCGAGCCCGTAAGTCCACATGTTCTCAAAATGATTGGACTCATTGAGAATATGAGTCGGCTGGATCAACAATTCTCTCAGGAAATGGTTGTAGACACCATCCTCCATTCTCTTCATAGCGGGTATGATCAGTTCAAACTGAACTACACTATGAATAGTCTGGACAAAACGCTCACTGAGCTTCACAGTATGCTGAAGACCGCTGAAAAGACGCTCAAAAGTGATAAGCAAGATGTGCTTATGGTGCGTGGGGGCAGGTTCAATAAATCTGGAAAGAAGAGGAATGCTAAGAAAGGTGGCAACAAGGCCAACCAAACTAAGCAACCAGCTGGCGCCAAATCTGAAAAGAGGAAGGTCAGTCAACCCACTTCTGAATCTGAATGCTTCTACTGCAAGAAGAAGGGGCATTGGAAGAGAGATTTCTTGAAGCTAAAGGAAGATCAGAAGAACGGAACAGTCGTTCCATCTTCAGGTATTTTCGTTATAGACTGTATACTTGCTAATTCAACTTCTTGGGTATTAGATACAGGTTGTGGCTCACACTTATGTTCCAATCCACAGGGACTAAGAAGAAGTAGAAAGTTAAGCAAGGGTGAAGTCGACCTACGAGTGGGAAATGGAGCACGGATTGCTGCATTAGCTGTAGGAACTTATTATTTGTCGTTGCCCTCTGGGCTAGTTTTGGAACTGGAAAAGTGTTTCCATGTTCCAAGTCTTACTAAAAACATCATTTCTGTTTCTTGCTTAGATGCTAAGGGATTTTCCTTTTTAATAAAAGACAATAGTTGTTCGTTTTATTTTAAAGAGATGTTTTATGGATCTGCTAGATTAGTCAATGGACTTTATTTATTAGATCACGACAAACAAGTTTATAACATAAATACCAAAAAGGCCAAAAAGGATGATTCAGATCTCACCTATCTGTGGTATTGTCGATTAGGCCATATTAACTTGAAACGCATGAAAAGACTTCAAAAGGAAGGAATTCTAGAACCATTTGACTTAGAGGATTATGGTAAGTGCGAATCATGTTTACTTGGCAAAATGACAAAGCAACCTTTATCTAAAGTTGGAGAAAGAGCAACTGAACTATTGGGTTTAATCCATACAGATGTATGTGGACCAATGAGTACAAATGCTAGGGGTGGTTTCAGCTACTTTATCACTTTCACTAATGACTTCAGTAGATATGGTTATGTTTACCTAATGAAGAATAAGTCTGAATCCTTTGACAAATTCAAGGAATTTTAGAGTGAAGTAGAGAATCAATTAGGCAAGAAGATCAAAGCACTGCGGTCTGATAGAGGCGGTGAATATCTGAGCTATGAATTTGATGACCATCCGAAAGAATGTGGAATTCTATCAGAATTGACTCCTCCTGGAACACCACAATGGAAGGGTGTGTCGGAACGGAGGAACAGAACCTTGCTAGACATGGTTAGATCAATGATGGGTCAGGCCGAACTTCCAATAGAATTTTGGGGACATGCACTAAATACAGCTGCACTCACTATAAATAGAGCTCCGTCTAAAGCTGTGGAAAAGACTCCATATGAGTTATGGTTTGGAAAGCTTCCAAAAGTGTCTTTTCTTAAGATTTGGGGATGTGAAGTATACGTCAAACGATTAATTTCAGACAAACTTCATCCAAAATCTGACAAATGTATCCTTGTGGGCTATCCAAAGGAAACAAAGGGGTATTACTTCTACAATACATCTGAGAACAAGGTGTTTGTTGCTCGAGATGGTATCTTTTTGGAAAAGAATCACATTTCTAAAATGACAAGTGGGAGAAAAGTAGACCTCGGAGAAATTCGAGTCGAACAACAAACTCTAGAGAATGCTCAAGATGACATTCAAGATGAAACTCAGAGATCTTTAGAAGTATCTGGTGAGAATCATGGTCAATCTAGAGATGTAACCCCGCGTAGATCGCAGAGATATAGATCTCAACCGGAAAGGTACTTAGGTATTTTGACGAACGAGAGCTATGATGTTATATTACTTGAAAGTGATGAACCTGCGACTTACAAGCAAGCTATGACGAGCCCTAGCTCCAAGCAATGGCAAGAAGCCATGCAATCTGAATTAGACTCCATGTCTGAAAACCAAGTATGGGATTTGGTCGATTTGCCAGATGGCTACCAAGCCATTGGAAGCAAATGGGTTTTCAAACTGAAAAAGGACAAGGATGGGAAACTTGAAGTTTTCAAAGCTAGATTGGTTGCAAAAGGTTACAGGCAAGTCCACGGTGTGGATTACGATGAAACCTTTTCACCAGTTGCAATGCTAAAGTCTATTCGGATAATGTTAGCAATCGCTGCATATTACGATTACGAAATATGGCAGATGGATGTCAAAACCACTTTCTTAAACGGCGTTTTAACAGAAACTGTGTTTATGACACATCATGAAGGTTTTGAGGATCCAAAGAATGCTAAAAAGGTATGCAAGCTAAAGAAATAAATCTACGGATTGAAGCAGGCATCCAGGAGCTGGAATATACGTTTTGATGAAGCAGTCAGTGACTTTGGTTTCATCAAGAATGCAGACGAATCTTGTGTATACAAGAAGGTCAGTGGGAGCAAAATTGCTTTCCTAGTATTATATGTCGATGACATATTACTTATCGGAAATGACATTCCTATGTTAAACTCTGTCAAGATTTGGCTTGGGAAATGTTTTTCGATGAAGGATCTAGGAGAAGCACAGTACATATTGGGCATCAAGATTTACAGAGATAGATCTAAAAAGATGATTGGACTTAGTCAAAGCACTTATATCTATAAGGTGCTTGATAGGTTCAAGATGGCAGACTCCAAGCGAGGCTACCTACCCATGTCTCATGGAATGACTCTAAGCAAGACTCACTGCCCAAAAACACTTGATGAGCGTAGACGAATGAATGGGATTCCATATGCATCATTGATTGGTTCAATTATGTATGCTATGATATGTACACGCCCGGATGTTGCGTACGCACTCACTGCTACGAGCAGATACCAGTCAGACCCAGGAGAGGCACATTGGACTGCTGCCAAGAACATTCTGAAGTACCTGAAAAGCCACAAAGATGACTTCCTGGTCTATGTTGGAGATGATGAATTAATTGTTAAAGGCTATACGGACGCAAATTTCCAAACCGACAAAGATGATTTCAGATCACAGTCAGGGTTTGTCTTCTGCCTCAACGGAGGTGCAGTAAGCTGGAAAAGTGCTAAGCAAAGCACCATTGCGGATTCTACAACTGAAGCGGAGTAGATTGCTGCACATGAAGCAGCAAAGGAAGCTATATGGCTAAGGAAGTTCATAGGTGAACTTGGTGTAGTCCCCTCCATTAAAGGACCAATAGCCCTGTATTGTGATAATAACGGAGCTATTGCACAGGCAAAGGAGCCTAGACACCACCAAAGAGTCAAGCATGTACTTCGTAGATTTCACCTTCTACGAGAGTTCGTTGAAAGAAAAGAAGTCGAGATAAGCAAGATTGGAACTGATGACAACATATTAGATCCATTGACTAAACCTCTGCCGCAGGCGAAGCACAACTCGCACACTGCAGCTATGGGAATCAAGCATATTGGAGAATGGCTTTGATGTCCTTATTTAATGTTTTAAAGTTTTAGAGTTTAATTCTTTGTAAAACATTATTGGTTAATCATTCACAATAAATTAATAGAATTCATTTTTCCATTTAATTTGTGGTTTATTAAATGATAAGTCCCTTCAATTTGACGATATATTCAAGATAGACTGTCAGGACCACTCCTGTGACTAAGAAATGTCTATCAAGTGAACTTGAATGTCAAAGGTTGAAAATGGTCCCTAGTCGGAGTTTTCTGTAAAATTGGACGCATAGAAAACGTTAGACGACTGGAATGCAAGATGACTAGTAGTTCTTTTTCTTGAACTATGTGGACATGGCAACGTCATAATCATTTGCATAGATACTTACTTTGGGAAGACTAGTATCGGACAGACCTACGAAACTTTACTGTAAGAGATGAAGATCTGTCATAAGTAATTTCATTAAAATTATTAGCCTCTAAAACCTCAATACCTGAGTGATTTGAGATTACTTGTTTGAGAACTGGTTGCTTTGACGTTGACCAACCGTTGCACCGTAAAAGGAGGCTATAGGTAATCACCTATCAAACGAAGTCTAATCTCAAGATCACGAGATTGGGATTGTCCTCCCATAAATTGGGATGAGATGCTTAAAAGTTGTACAAGGCCACTCGGAGAGCTAGAAACTGTGAAATGCATGGTCGTGCTCGGATGAATCATAGGCTATGATTATCTGTTTATTTGATCAGTTGAACTCTGAAACCGAGAAACATCTCTGGACATAATAAGGATGACAACTCTTACCTTATGTTCAAGAGCAAGCATCGAGCGACAAAGGAATTAGGAAATGCACACTTGTCCCTAAGGACAAGTGGGAGACTGAAGGAAATAATTCCCTTGGTCCAAGTATGCATATAATATTAAGTCTAATAAATGCGGTTCAGTATTAATTAACAAGTTAATAATTCAGTGAGATCAAGTGAGCTGAATGCCTAGCTAGAGGCCGCTTCAGTTCAAATGGAATTAATGATATTAATCCACAGCTTACTCTTGACTGAACCTGTAGGGTCACACAAATAGTACGTAAACGGATCAAGTATTTAATGGCATTAAATACTCCTTCTATGGATATTCAGAATCGACGGATCTTGGTTTCAGTGGGAGCTGAGATCGTCACAAGCAAGAAATGAATACTCCGGAAACGATGATATTGCCGGAAACGGAAATATGGATCGTATCAGAAATATAAATATTATCCAAGTCGTAGATGTTGCCGGAAACGGAAACATGGTACGTATCGGAAAATATTATTGGAAATGGAAATATTACCGGAATCGGAAATATTGCCGGAAACGGAAATATTGTCAGAATCGGAAATATTATCGGAATCGGAAAATAATTCCGGAAACGGAAATATTAAATATTTGTTCGAAACAGAAATTAATTCCGGAATCGGAAAAATTAAATATTGTTCGTATCGGAAATGAATTCCGGAACCGGGAATTTAATCGGAAGCGCATCGTACGAATTAGCATCGGACGAGGCTTGCTAGACGAAGGCCCAGCACGAAGCCAGGCCCGCGCCCAGCAAGCCGAGCGCCCAACATGGAGCTGCCACTGCCTCGCCAGGCCCAGCGCAAGGCCAGGCCCAGCAAGGCCTTGGCGCGCGCACGCTAGGCGTGCTATTGGGCTGCGAGCAGCGGCTGCTCGTGTGGGCCGCAAGGCCTGCGCGGGTGGTGCGATGCTCGTGGCCTTACGATGCTCATGTTCGTAACGAATCCTAATCCTATCGGAATTCGTGTATTGATTAAATCCTAATCCTAATAGATTAAATTTATTATTTAGAGTTCAAGTTGGATTCTAATTAATAAATCCAAATCCTAGTAGGTTTATAATTCCTTTTCCATACCTCTATAAATAGGAGCCTAGGGTCATAATTTATAAAAACAATTGAAGTATTCTAAAGGTAAGATTTTGAAGAAAAATCAGCCATACACTTGCACCTAAATAACCAAAATTCCTAAGCAACCTTAAGGGCGATTCTAGTTGGTCAAGCTTAAGGCGGATCCGGACGTGTTGTGGACTATCTACGGAGGGACGACACTTGGAGTCCTAAAGACTTGTTCTTATTCGGTTCGGGCGCAGCTAGGGAGGGCACGCAACAAAGTGTATGCATCTAAACTATGCTAAATTATTATGTGTAAATAATATGCTTTCCTGGATTTATGGTTTTTTCGCATGATTTATGTTTTGTCATATGAATCATAACCTAACGGGGATCGCTCAACGTAGACCCGCAGGGCAGAGATTGAGAGTTCGGGGGACTGTAACTACCGAGAGGAGTGCTCATCGATAACTCTAGAGGCAAGTTATCCTTACTAGCTCAGCATAAATAATTGAAGGGACATGCGTTAAACTATTAAACTATTCTGAATTGATTTTAGCAATATGCAACACATAATACTAAATCGATCGTGATTATCTTATTTAGATTGATTTAAGGTACCTAGCATGATAGTTCAATTGTCCAAGGTATTATCGTTATTAGGCGTGGTAGATCAATCAAATTAATAGTTTAACAATTTTATAAAAGGGTGGTGAAAGCGATTAAATCATGCGAAGGGACACATTACAACGCACCCTTGAGAGGTGCGTCACGGTTCTCAGAAAACTAACCACTTGGCTTTGCTATTTCTCCTTTTATTTAACGAATATCGGGTTTCTGAGCAGTGTTCCATTATTTAGGCTTAATTCATCAGCTACAAGGGACAGGATACGTTCTGTTCGACTTTTGGGTCGATTGCGGCAGAACACGGGATCAATTTCGCAGCGTGAGGCTTAGGCTTAGGGTTGGAGTCAATACACAGATTATGAATTGTGTGTTCTGTTGTGTTTTTCACGTCGGCTTTAGGGGTCTATTTATAGGAAAAAGTGGCGTAGAAAGATAGATTTTCAGGAATATGAATACGAAACGGATTAGGAAAAGAATCCGTCCCAGTTATTTTCGGCGCCCAGCACTGGGCGTCAAAGATTTCGGCGCCCAGGGCTGGGTGTTAAAAATAGGATCTGGGCAGAATTCTTTGTCAGATTGGATCTAGAGTACGGAGTCCATTAAGAGACTTAATCCGAGTTATTTGGTGCGTATCAATTTACGACGGAATGCGTCTCGGCCCTTTACGAACTCTAGGTTCGTTATGAGTTTAATTAATACGTTAACTCTTTTATCGAATTGCGATAGGAATAGAATTCCTTTTACAATTTCTATCTCTTTTAGGATTTATGTTGGAGTGCAACACCTAATTCTGACAGGTTTCAATCTTTTTATTGTTACTACTTTTAGCAATTACCTTTTACGGCAGCTACTATTTTTAGCAGGTTTTTATAAATGGAAGCTTTGGCTGAAATGAAAGGGTGATTTGAGATTCGTTATTTTATAGGAGATGCGTTGCCAAGTGGAGATTTATGTTCTCATCATCGAACCTTCCCTTTCGGGAATGGGGACAAAAGTAGGTGTCTACAACACCCTCCTCAGCCGTTTCTCTCTCCCGCCTTCACTGCTCTCTGCCCAGCCGCCGACCACCACGAGCACGTTAATCTTTTGCTCCTCCCCTTCAATTCTCTTTCTCTTCTTTTTTCGTTCTTCCTTGCGTTTTCTCTCCTCCTTAATACTTTGTCTTCTTGCACAGCCACCAAGGCCGCCGGACCACGTCGATGTCCTCGCCGATAAGCCACCGCTTCATCTCCCCGTCGTTCCCTTCTTTTCTTTCGATTCACTGTTTTTCGTCCTCCCTCACTCCCCTTCTCTTGTTCGACTTGCGCACAGCACCACCGCGACAGCAACCACCGCTGCTGCCACGTCAACAACCCCAGCCGGCCGCCGCTGACCGCGTCGTGCACCGCCCAGCCTTTCCTCTCCTCATTCTTGGTTATTTCCTAAACCCTAAGTAACTAATTATTTTAATTGATTATAGTTTTTAATTTAAATTATGTTCTTAGTATTAAAGTTATAATTTTTATGGCTTGAATTTGATTTTCAGTTTTGGTGTTGCTAATTATAAACGAATTGTTTTCAGTTTTGGTTAATTAAAAATTAAGTTAGGGCTTAATCATGTTTTGTTAATCCAAACTATGTTTCCTTGAATTAAAGCTATGGTTTTTGTGATTTAAATTATAAATTTAAGATTATACGAATTATATAATAAAGTTATTAATTTTCAGATTATCTAATTACATTGAAATATTGGTTTTTGATTGTTTAAAGTATGAAATTCAAAGTTTACATGATTGTAAATCATGGTAGGTTGAGTATAGATTATTAAATTTATTGTTTTGACGTACTAGGAACGTAGATTGACCTTGGTAAAGTTTTTAAATGAATTTATATTGCTGAGAATTTAAAGTACGATGTTTGCAAAAAGTTTTCAACGAATTTCAGCCACTAGTTCAATAATTATGATGCTAGGAAATCAAATTTTTAAGTTTTGATATTGGGGAAGGTTCTAAATATGCTTAGGATGCATTTATAATGCTTTACTAGGGTTTCCAATGATTAGAAATTGATTGGGACTATTTGTTGGTTATTTTAGGCGGAGAATTCTCTTTAGGCGACTTTTGAAAGTGCTACAGTGGCCTATCAGTTTGTTTACACAAGGTACGTACATACCTGTGTGCTTGGAATGCGTGCTATTTGTTGAAACCATGTTGAAATTGTTGATAAACTTGGTTATGTTGAGTTTGTTGATGAACTTGGTTATGTTGATATTGTTGATTAACTTGGTCAGGTTGAAATTGCATGTTTAATAATGTTGGATGGACATATTGAACCTATATTGCATTATGAGAATTATAACATGTTAGTATGGATGATTGATGCAAACATGTTGGTTGGGAACACTAGATTATTCTATATATGTTGGTTTTGATCGATCGATCGTTGTTCCCTTTTTAGCTTTTCACTACTTTATGAGGGCTGTGGACCTTGTTTAGTAAGTTGAAACCTTATACCCATATACAGGGGTTGATCATGGTTAAAGGAAAGGGTGGATTAATTTGAATGAGTCTTGATTGATGCCTTTATGATCACTTACTTAATTCCAAGATAAAAACAGTTGTGAACAAATGTGGATTGTATGCCTTATGTGATTGTTGAGTCATAACAGAGTCTCAATTTGTAAATCATGTAAAGTGAAACTGAGTAGCAATAGCTTTAGACTGTGCACGTCTAAAGTGGCGGACAAATAGGAGTTGGGGTTCATGGTGGTAGCCCATGGCCTTTTCTGGGACCGGATTGATCACCGTGTTCCATTTTTATTCAAACGTTCCTCGATATCGTAGGTCACTGAGGTTACGGAGTCGCGCCCGTACCTCATCTTCCTTATTGAAGACTTCTGGATGGACAACTCGGTCCATTGTCTATTTCAACCAAAATAATATTATTGTCATAAGTTTAGCCTAGTCTAGCCAAGTATGGTCGTCAAATTATCATGTTTTGTCTGCCCTTATTTATGTTCATTAGTATCATGTTAGGTTTGTTCGTTTAATAGTATCATGTTAGGATTATTATTGTTTTAGTATGTAGTACTCAGCTTTGCTGATTACGTGCTTTGTTTGTGTGTGTTGATCATGGCTATGCCTTATTGATCCTGTGATGACCCATCTTTGGTGAGCAGTCTCTAAGGATCAATAAGCGTTGCCCATCTACAGGTTTGAAGATGATGCATCATTGGGATCGGGATTAGAGAGCTTGTAGTTATATTTGTTTTGTTAAGTGATTTGGTTTGTTAATTTGGATTTGAAATTTGTCGTACTATTCGTATTTCCTTATTTCCGTTAATTGGTTTTTGACTTAATATGTAATCGATTATTTATGAACCTAAATGTTAGTTTTATGTTTTCCGCTGCAAAATTCTGAATAAGCCGTTACGTTTTCACACGGGCGATAATACTTTGATAATTCTCTATAGTTATATTTATAAAAGGGTTATTATAGAAAAAGGGAATTGTTGGGGTGTTACAGTCCCTGACTTAGAGCCGATGCTGGATGTAGAACCCTTAGCCTTTCTGATAGGCTAAAGTCGTATCACCTAATCAAAATAAACCTAATTCCACTACTTTGTCTAGGATTCAAGAAACGTTTTACCTTCGGCGACAAAGGGAATAGTTGAGTCGAGCTCCATTAGTCCTTGCTTCCACCCTCAATCGAAATCTACATCAACTTCAAAAGAAACAATGGCAACAATTGATCAATTCAATCAACTCACTACGGGGATAACTAACTTCACCGCCATTATGAAAGACATTGATACTCGCTTAAGAGCAGTCGAAAATGAGCAATCTCCAGCGATCATTGCGAAGAATATCAAGGGCATGGTGAACCATATTACTAAGAATAGCATTACCTTGATGCCTCGACTAACGCTGCACTCAAGGAGAAGGTGAGCTTTCCTAACGAGTTCTCTGCCAATGACATCCCCCAAGCTCAAGTCAAATGATAACCCTAAGTACCACTTTTGAAAATTTCAAGTTGTAATAACTATTAAGGTAGTCTAGCAGGAGCTATTCTCGTCGTCTTTCCCATGTCACTAGATATAATATGCTAAAAGTGGTTCTACTCCCTAAAGGAAAAAGACGTCAATACTTGGGAAGCGTCACTCAAGCATTCATGAGCCAGTACAAGCCTAACATCAAACTTCAAACCACTCTACGTGAGTTAGAAGTTTTTCGAAAAGACAATCAAGAGGGGTTCACCGCTTACCTCAACAAGTAAAGAAATTTTGCTTCCCAAATGGTATCGAGGCCTTCATAGAAGAAGCGCGTTAAAAACTTCAAAGAAAGTCTCCTTCTAAAGTACAAGGATCACATGGTCTACTTGGGCCTCGAGAATTTCCGAAGTGCCTACAACATTTGGGTAGATATCGAAGATGTCCAAGACAGTGAGGTTGGGGCAGACACGGAAGAGGACCCAGTTAATGAGACAACTCAGTGATGACCAATCAAGCGAGCTAGAAGAAATTGGGACGGATGGTTCTTACAATGAAGATTATTGAAGAAGCCACGAGCGCATAAACTCAAACCTAGCTTAGTAATCCATATCACTTTTTCTATGTTTTTCTAAGCTTTCCCTGGTAGTCTAGCAATAGGACCTCCATGTATGAATTTTTAATTTTCAACCAATAACATGAGAATTTATTACCAAACTTGACCGTCTTTATAAAAAAAACATGTGTTCAAGATCTTTCCAAGGGCTCAAAATTTTGCAATTGATTCAAGGCAGCGGAACACCAGTGATATATGAAAACCTCAAAACCTCCAATACCCTTCTAATTCAACTGGAAATTCACTCCCTATATTAAAAATTAACCATACTAAGCCTTACAAAATAGCCTTCTTATTTAACCTATATTACCCTTACCTTGGGATGGGAAGAAGACTTACGTTAACAAGTTCAAGAATCAAAATATTCAAATATTGAAGCATTTATCAAGGATCGAAGTGACAAAAATAAAACTTTCGAAAACTAAAGAGGACAAGCATTCAAAATTTAAAGTACCAAAAAGTGAGGAGGCAAGCATTCTTAATTCAAAGTGCTGAAAACTGAAGATGCAAACATTCAAAATTCAATGTGTCGAACACAAAAGAGGAAAATATCAAAGATCCAATTTTCAAAAATCAACTTTAAAATTTCAAAGTTCAAAGATCGAAGTGTCAAAATATGAAGTTACAATATCCAAGAGCGAAGCATCTGAATCAAAATCTAGGGTGGGAACCTGAACCTCTATCCCTTTATTTTCTAAATATGGTCTGGTTACAACCATCAAATACTGTAATGAGTTCAATCACTTGTGCTAAAATCAATTACAAAATTTCCAAGAACAAGAGCTACATACGGCCTGATTCCACCTTGGATACGTAGGAAACTCTCACGGGGCTCGACCACTTTTTTCAAAGCCCCTTCCCAATTTCAAAAAATTCAAAGATCAGAAATTCAAGAGATATATGTCGCACATGAGGAAAGTGTGCGTCGAATATGAAGAAAGAACATGATGATCATGCAAAAGACTATCATTCTAAGTTTTTCCAGTGCTCATCCCTTAACCATTAGAGCTAGACTTGGGGGCTTGAACCCTCATCATGCCCTACTCTGGCTTGTGAGCTAATCCATCATGGCTCACCTCTTCATAATACAATTTTCCTAACTTAATTTGAAAAGTTTTTGCATCTAAACTTAGTATCATCTATCACATGTCACACACTTCACAACTACCCCTCCATCTAGGACCCTTGCTTGGAATCCTAAGTTGAAAATGGAATAAGCACACATCAATTCAAAGGTTCATTGGTCTCATTCAATCATGTCTTGTTGGGCTTCTGTCACACTAACAACGTGAGAGCATCCATGAGACATAAGCACAATCATTTCACCCCAAGTTCATGAGAAAAAAAAAATCCAAGGGCCAAGTTCAAGCAAGTATGAATCAAATCTCACTAATAAATTCCTCATAGTCACAAATAAAACTATATTGATATCACGCAAAGCTCACAAACTATGCACATAAGATCGATGTCTAGAATAGCTCACCGTATATGCCAGTCCTCTCAATTTTGTGGCAGACTTGTTTTGGTGATATTTGAAGATGTGAAGTCGCCCGATCAGGCGGAGTTCGCCCGCTTCGACCGATTAGGAGGACTTTAGTCCGGATTTATGTTTTACCATTATTTTCATTCTTTTTATTTGGCAAGCCTTTAAATACTCTTTTAATTAGGCTTTGACGAATCTTATTTTCCATCTATTGTTCCTTAGTTTATTTTCCAGAACTTTTAAGCTTTCAAACACTTTGTTCTCCATTCAACTTTCATTCGATCAAGTATTAATCTTTCCGTTCATTTTCAAAAACACTTTCTTCGCAATACAACTGTTATTCGATCAAGTATTAGAGCAAGATTAGCGCTAGTCTGAGCTAAGACTGCCACATCGTCTTTTTTATTAATTTTTATTTATTTTCAATTTCTCATATTCTTGTCGAGACCCTTTCAGACTTACTTAATTTTTTCACTTTACCCCTCGTACTCATTCAGGACTTATCAAACTTGTGAAAATAATAAATTATAAATATAAAAAACTAATAATTAAGATAGAATTTACTGTTTAAACGTCTGAAGGAGAGTCTTGATATTCCAAGACTCTTGCTCATAATTTTTCCATACTCTCCCACTTAAATTGGAGGTCTTTGGATAATAATCAATAAGACTATTTTCTCAGACTAGAGCTAATCTTTCTCTTAATCTTTCCATTCATTCAGTTCATCTTTAGCTGGTATAATTTTATTCCTTTAATTTCTTTTATTTATTTAATTATGTTTTCAATTATTAGTATTTCGTTTATTTCAACTATACGTGAGTAGTTTGATTCTAGGGTTCTAGTGATCCATAAATGCATGACTGAGATTGGATTGGTTTTATTTTCTGATTGTTAATTATAATTCCTATGGTCTGTTTTCTTTGCAATCTTGTTTGGTCATATTTTATTGATTAACTATTGTTAGTATTTAATTACGCGGCGAGAGGTACAAATGTGATGTTTAATTTAGACTTGAGACCATTAGGTAAAACTATTTTTTATTAAATTGTGAAAGCCTACTAGTTTTGTGTTCTAAGGAAGTTATAAGATTAGAGCGAGCATGTTCTTCCTAGCTATCTTTATTGATTAACTAGTATTGTACGTTTATCCAATCCTAGTCTGTATTTGTGGTGACCTGTTGCCCTTGATGTTTTATCGTTGATTTAATCCTTTTCATTTACATTCTCTTTTGATCCTCACAGAAACCCACATACACATTTACCTGGTTACTTGGTCTAGTTTTGTTAATTGTTAGTAATAAGAAAGTTGTTTCCTTGTGGATACGATTTCTACTTAGATATATTTTAGTTGATGAACTAGGTTTATCTTTGATAGAAGTACGATTTAGCTTGTCAAGGAGGAGTGTTATAAAAAGATATATCTATACTATTATTAAATCTCCAATGCAAAGCATGTCACGCCGTCATGTGTCACATTCTCTAAACATGACAAGGTGACACATCAACAATGACATGGAGGTGTGTTTTTAAATATAGATACGCAAAATGTTTTTGTTAGGGTTTAAACACGGGACCAACAAGAACTATAGTAGAAAGTTTACCAACTTAGCTAAGTATTAGTTATGCCTTTTCACTATACTTAAATATATTTGAGTTGGGTAGGATTAGTGTGTATTTATACTATATTTTCAGATGTTTTATATTATTTGTTATTTTTCACAACATAGTAATTGCAAGAAAAAATATATTTTGTTACTATTACAAAAAAATGGGTTCGAACAATTATTACATCTTTACTTGGTCCATTTTTCATATATAATAGAACAAGTTTTTATCATTCATTAATCAACAATTGTGTTAACATATATATATGGATCATAAGTTCATAACATACAAGACATTAATTAGATATTCACTAGTAGAAAAAACCCTTATTGCAGCGGGCTTTTAGACCCCTGTTGCAGCGTACATCGTATGCTGCAACTGAGGGGCCTGCGACAAGTCTAAACTTGTTGCAACGTACATTGTTAGCTGCGAAAAGTGCTTTTTTACAGCGTACATATATTTGTACGCTGCAACAAGTGTGAAAAATTTGCCAAAATCATGACTTGTTGCAGCGTACAAATTGGTGTACGCTGCAAAAAACCCATCCTGTTGCAGCGAACATCTATTTGTACGCTGCAACAGGTCATGATTTTTGCCAAATTTTACAGCCTTGTTGCAGCGTACATATATATATGTACGCTGCAAAAAATCACTTTTGGCGGAAAAAATTTAATTTTATTTAGGGATAGCTAGAGTGCCTTGCACCAAATATAGAAACCTGTAACAACAATAATAATATCTCAAATTGTATAACAAATATAAAAACAATAACTGGTGTTTTGTATATATCATAAAACCAAAATGCACGTACTACATTTAAATATATGTACGTCCTAAATTCAACGTACGCATACATTTTAATATAAAAGATTGTACTATAACATCTAAACCAACTCGATCAAGCGCGCTCAGGCCAATAATAAGGCGCATTCCTCGGAGTATAGACCATTGCTCACGAACCACATCAATTTCCTCACTAGCATAAGGCGCATTCCTCGGAGTATAGACCTTTACAAAAATAAAAATTTGTAGGGAGAATTAGATTAAATGCAAATGAAATGTCACATTTTAACATTCAAGCAACTAAGAAAGAAATATCCCTAAAACTCTTGTAAATAGGATAAAACACGATGTAAAATATAGAGTTCCTAGTATCTTGTCTTGTAAAGTTTCTGGTTTTGACAGAAAGAAACTGGTTGTTAACTGTCTCCTTGTGTTGTTTACTTTTAAGAAGGATATAATACTCACTTACAACCAAGAAAAAAAGAAAGAAAAATATGTTAGGTTATGATACATATGACAATTCATAAATCATGCGGAAAAACCACAAAGCCAGGAAAACATATTATTTACACATAATCATTCAGCATAGTTTAGATGCATACTCTTTGTTGCGTGCCTTCCCTAGCTGCGCCCGAACCGAACAAGAACAAGTCTTTAGGACTCCAAGTGTCGTCCCTCCGTAGATAGTCCACAGCACGTCCGGATCCGCCTTAAGATTGACCAACTAGAATCGCCCTTAAGGTACTATTATTTTCGGCTAAAATGGGCAAGAGTTATGGCTGATTTTTCTGCTTAAAAATCCTAGCTTTGAATACTTGAAAACTTATATATAAATAATGACCCTAGGCCCTTATTTATAGAGGTATGGAAAAGGAATTGTAATCCTACTAGGATGTGGATTTGTTAATTAGAACTTTATTATGACTCTAAATAACAAAGCAAATCTAATAAGATTAGGATTTTAATCTTCGCATGAATCCTAATAGAATTAGGATTTCCCGCACACGCATCGTACAAGCCGTGCACCTGCGCAGGCCTTGCGGCCCACGACAAGCGCACAGCCCATGTGCGGTGCTGCGTGCGCGCGCGCGCCCTTGGCTGGGCCTGGCCTTGCGCTGGGCCTGGTCGAGGCGTGCGTTGCTGCGTGCGGCTCGCTGGGCGATGGCCTGGCTTCGTGTTGGGCCTTCGTCTAGCGGGCCTCGTCCGATGCTAATTCGTACGATACGCTTCCGATTAAATTCCCGATTCCGGAATTCATTTCCGATACGAACAACATTTAATATTTCCGATTCCGGAATTAATTTCCGTTTCGAACAAATATTTAATATTTCCGTTTCCGGAATTATTTTCCGATTCCGACAATATTTCCGATTCTGACAATATTTCCGTTTCCGGCAATATTTCCGATTCCGGCAATATTTCCATTTCCGATAATACTTTTCGATACGTACCATGTTTCCGTTTCAGGCAACATCTACGACTTGGATAATATTTATATTTCCGATACGATCCATATTTCCGTTTCCGGCAATATCATCGTTTCCGGAGTATTCATTTCTTGCCTGTGACGATCTCGGCTCCCACTAAAACCAAGATCCGTCGATTCCGAATATCCATAGATGGAGTATTTAATGCCATTAAATACTTGATCCGTTTACGTACTATTTGTGTGACCCTACGGGTTCAGTCAAGAGTAAGTTGTGGATTAATATCATTAATTCCACTTGAACTGAAGCGGCCTCTAGCTAGGCATTCAGCTCACTTGATCTCACTGAATTATTAACTTGTTAATTAATACTGAACCGCACTTATTAGACTTAACATAGAATGCATACTTGGACTAAGGGCATTATTTCCTTCAGTCTCCCACTTGTCCTTAGGGACAAGTGTGCATTTCCTAATTCCTTTGTCGCTCGATGCTTGCTCTTGAACATAAGGTAAGAGTTGTTATCCTTATTATGTCCAGAGGTGTTCCTCGGTTTCAGAGTTCAACTGATCAAATAAACAGATAATCATAGCCTATGATTCATCCGAGCACGGCCATGCATTTCACAGTTTCTAGCTCTCCGAGTGGCCTTGTACAACTTTTAAGCATCTCATCCCGATTTATGGGAGGACAATCCTAATCTTGCGATCTTGAGATTAGACTTCGTTTGATAGGTGATTACCTGAGCGTTGCCTTTATAGCCTCCTTTTACGGTGCGACGGTTGGTCAACGTCAAAGCAACCAGTTCTCAAACAAGTAATCTCAAATCACTCAGGTATTGAGGATTTAGTGTCTAATAATTTTAATGAAATTTACTTATGACAGATTTTCATCTCTTACAGTAAAGTTTCATAGGTCTTGTCCGATACTAGTCTTCCCAAAGTAAGTATCTATGCAAATGATTATGACATTGCCATGTCCACATAGTTCAAGAAAAAGAACTACTAGTCATCTTGCATTCTAATCGTCTAATGTTTTCTATGCGTTCAATTTTATAGAAAACTCCGACTAGGGACCATTTTCAACCTTTGACATTCAAGTTCACTTGATAGACATTTCTTAGTCACAGGACTGGTCCTGACAGTCTATCTTGAATATATCGTCAAATTGAAGGGACTCATCATTTAATAAACCACAAATTAAACGGAAAAATGAATTCTTTTCATTTATTGTGAATGATTAACCAATAATGTTTTTCAAAGATTTAAACTCTAAAAATTTAAAACATTAAACAGGGATATCAAAGCCATTCTCCAATATGCTTGATTCCCATAGCTGCAGTGTGCGAGTTGTGCTTCGCCTGCGGCAGAGGTTTTGTCAATGGATCTGATATGTTGTCATCAGTTCCAATCTTGTTTATCTCGACTTCTTTTCTTTCAACGAACTCTCGTAGAAGGTGAAATCTACGAAGTACATGCTTGACTCTCTGGTGGTATCTAGGCTCCTTTGCCTGTGCAATAGCTCCGTTATTATCACAATACAGGGCTTTTGGTCCTTTAATGGAGGGGACTACACCAAGTTCACCTATGAACTTCCTTAGCCATATAGCTTCCTTTGCTGCTTCATGTGCAGCAATGTACTCCGCTTCAGTTGTAGAATCCGCAATGGTGCTTTGCTTAGCACTTTTCCAGCTTACTGCACCCCCGTTGAGGCAGAAGACAAACCCAGACTGTGATCTGAAATCATCTTTGTCGGTTTGGAAACTTGCGTCCGTATAGCCTTTAACAATTAATTCATCATCTCCACCATAGACCAGGAAGTCATCTTTGTGCCTTTTCAGGTACTTCAGAATATTCTTGGCAGCAGTCCAATGCGCCTCTCCTGGGTCTGACTGGTATCTGCTCGTAGCACTGAGTGCGTACGCAACATCCGGGCGTGTACATATCATAGCATACATTATTGAACCAATCAATGATGCATATGGAATCTCATTCGTTCGTCTACGCTCATCAAGTGTTTTTGGGCACTGAGTTTTGCTTAGAGTTATTCCATGAGACATGGGTAGGTAGCCTCGCTTGGAGTCTGCCATCTTGAACCTATCAAGCACCTTATTGATATAAGTGCTTTGACTAAGTCCAATCATCCTTTTAGATCTATCTCTGTAAATCTTGATGCCTAATATGTATTGTGCTTCTCCTAGATCTTTCATCGAAAAACATTTCCCAAGCCAAATCTTGACAGAGTTCAACATAGGAATGTCATTTCCGATAAGTAATATGTCGTCGACATATAATACTAGGAAAGCAATTTTGCTCCCACTGACCTTCTTGTATACACAAGATTCGTCCGCGTTCTTGATGAAACCAAAGTCACTTACTGCTTCATCAAAACGTATATTCCAGCTCCTGGATGCCTGCTTCAATCCGTAGATTGACTTCTTTAGCTTGCATACCTTTTTAGCATTCTTTGGATCCTCAAAACCTTCAGGTTGTGTCATAAACACAGTTTCTGTTAAAACGCCGTTTAAGAAAGCAGTTTTGACATCCATCTGCCATATTTCGTAATCGTAATATGCAGCGATTGCTAACATTATCCGAATAGACTTTAGCATTGCAACTGGTGAAAAGGTTTCATCGTAATCCACACCGTGGACTTGCCTGTAACCTTTTGCAACCAATCTAGCTTTGAAAACTTCAAGTTTCCCATCCTTGTCCTTTTTCAGTTTGAAAACCCATTTGCTTCCATTGGCTTGGTAGCCATCTGGCAAATCGACCAAATCCCATACTTGGTTTTCAGACATGGAGTCTAATTCAGATTGCATGGCTTCTTTCCATTGCTTGGAGCTAGGGCTCGTCATAGCTTGTTTGTAAGTCGCAGGTTCATCACTTTCAAGTAATAGAACGTCATAGCTCTCGTTCGTCAAAATACCTAAGTACCTTTCCGGTTGAGATCTATATCTTTGCGATCTACGCGGGGTAACATGTCTAGATTGACCATGATTCTCACAAGATTCTTCTAAAGATCTCTGAGTTTCATCCTGAATGTCATCTTGAGCATTCTCTAGAGTTTGTTGTTCGACTCGAATTTCTTCGAGGTCTACTTTTCTCCCACTTGTCATTTTGGAAATGTGATCTTTCTCCAAAAAGACACCATCTCGAGCAACAAACACCTTGTTCTCAGATGTATTGTAGAAGTAATACCCCTTTGTTTCCTTTGGGTAGCCCACAATGATACATTTGTCAGATTTTGGATGAAGTTTGTCTGAAATTAATCGTTTGACGTATACTTCACATCCCCAAATCTTAAGAAAAGACACATTTGGAGGCTTTCCAAACCATAACTCATATGGAGTCTTTTCGACAGCTTTAGACGGAGCTCTATTTATAGTGAGTGCAACTGTATTTAGTGCATGTCCCCAAAATTCTAATGGAAGTTTGGCCTGACCCATCATTGACCTGACCATGTCTAGCAAGGTTCTGTTCCTCCGTTCCGACACACCATTCCATTGTGGTGTTCCAGGAGGAGTCAATTCTGATAGAATTCCACATTCTTTCAGATGGTCATCAAATTCATAGCTCAGATATTCACCGCCTCTATCAGACCGCAGTGCCTTAATCTTCTTGCCTAATTGATTCTCTACTTCACTCTGAAATTCCTTGAATTTGTCAAAGGATTCAGACTTATGCTTCATTAGGTATACATAACCATATCTACTGAAGTCATCAGTGAAAGTGATAAAGTAGCTGAAACCACCTCTAGCATTTGTACTCATTGGTCCACATACATCTGTATGGATTAAACCCAATAGTTCATTTGCTCTTTCTCCAACTTTAGAGAAAGGTTGCTTTGTCATTTTGCCAAGTAAACATAATTCGCATTTACCATAATCCTCTAAGTCAAATGGTTCTAGAATTCCTTCCTTTTGAAGTCTTTTCTAGGCGTTTCAAGTTTATATGGCCTAATCGACAATGCCACAGATAGGTGAGATCTGAATCATCCTTTTTGGCCTTTTTGGTATTTATGTTATAAACTTGTTTGTCGTGATCTAATAAATAAAGTCCATTGACTAATCTAACAGATCCATAAAACATCTCTTTAAAATAAAAAGAACAACTATTGTCTTTTATTAAAAAGGAAAATCCCTTAGCATCTAAGCAAGAAACTGAAATGATGTTTTTAGTAAGACTTGGAACATGGAAACACTCTTCCAGTTCCAAAACTAGCCCGGAGGGCAACGACAAATAATAAGTTCCTACAGCTAATGCAGCAATCCGTGCTCCATTTCCCACTCGTAGGTCGACTTCACCCTTGCTTAACTTTCTACTTCTTCTTAGTCCCTGTGGATTGGAACATAAGTGTGAGCCACAACCTGTATCTAATACCCAAGAAGTTGAATTAGCAAGTATACAGTCTATAACGAAAATACCTGAAGATGGAACGACCGTTCCGTTCTTCTGATCTTCCTTTAGCTTCAAGCAATCTCTCTTCCAATGCCCCTTCTTCTTGCAGTAGAAGCATTCGGATTCAGAAGTGGGTTGACTGACCTTCCTCTTTACAGATTTGGCGCCAGTTTGCTTAGTTGGGCTGGCCTTGTTGCCACCTTTCTTAGCATTCCTCTTCTTTCCAGATTTCTTGAACTTGCCCCCACGCACCATAAGCACATTCTGCTTATCACTTTTGAGCGTCTTTTCAGCGGTCTTCAGCATACCGTGAAGCTCAGTGAGCGTTTTGTCCAGACTATTCATACTGTAGTTCAGTTTGAACTGATCATACCTACTATGAAGAGAATGGAGGATGGTGTCTATAGCCATTTCCTGAGAAAATTGCTGATCCAGCCGACTCATATTCTCAATGAGTCCAATCATTTTGAGAACATGTGGACTTACGGGCTCGCCTTTCTTAAGCTTGGTCTCAAGAATTTGCCTATGAGTCTCGAATCTTTCGACTCGAGCCAGATCTTGGAACATGTTCTTCAACTCACTGATGATTGTGAAAGCATCTGAGTTGATGAACGTTTTCTGCAGATCTGCACTCATGGTGGCGAGCATTAGACATTTCACATCCTTGTTGGCATCAATCCAACGATTGAGGGTTGCCTGAGTGACCCCGTCGCCTGTGGCTTCGGGCATCGCCTCTTCTAGGACATACTCCTTTCCTTCCTGCATAAGAACTATTTGCAAGTTCCTTTGCCAGTCAAGGAAGTTTTTCCCGTTCAACTTCTCCTTTTCGAGAATTGATCGAATGTTGAATGAATTGTTGTTTGCCATATTTAAAACTACAATTGAAAAGAATAAACAAATAAATAACCATTCACATTTTCTCTTAATAAACTTAAATTCTAGCATACATGCATAATTCAATGTTCATTAAGCATTTTATTCAAGTTATGTGTTCCGGCAGGTGTGAATAAAATGATTCCAAGATCCTAAAATCATTGAAGAACTAAGCACAGTTTGTCGACTTAATCCTAAAACATCTTAGGTAAGCAAAAGCCTTTTGCTAATAGTCTAGAAACTATTCTTGGTTGATAGGTACATCTAAGAACTTATTAGGTAAACCTATCGATTTTGCCACGACATAAAAGGACTCCTTACTTATATCGTTGAGTTTCACCAAAACTAACATGTACTCACAATTATTTGTGTACCTTGCCCCTTTAGGACCAATAAGTAACACCTCGCTGAGCGAAAACTATTACTAGATTGATGTAAAGGATATCCAAGCAAGTGTATATTTTGGCATGGCACCTTTTAACTCAATTTTTAAGTTTGGAACTTAAGGCTCTTACTATGTTGGTTAGATTTTAAGTGAACTAAAATCCTTAATCATGCAACATAATCAACCTTTTGATCTCATGCATTTTAAGACATATTTAAAAACAATAAATAACTTAAAACATGCATAAGATAAATGTGATCTAGTTTGGCCCGACTTCATCTTGAAGCTTTAACTTCAAAGTCCGTCTTGAAAATGTCTGTGGGAGGCACCATTTTCTTCAAATAGAATAAGCTATAATTAAAACTAATTACAACTATTTGATGGTACGCAGACCATTTTTGAATTGAAAAACAATTTGGTATTTTAGACCAATTACATTCAAATTAATGGTACGCAGACCATATTTTCTATCCTATTTGGGCCATACTAGTCACTTCATAACCTGCAAAGCAGTACATATACAATATATACCATTCACCCATTCATTATCATGAATGGCCCACATAGCTGGTTAGTAAAACACATTATGCATCACGTAAACATTTGCAGCAATTAATCAAGGGCACCAATAATCTACCAATTATTCAGTCCTTATTAATTCTAATCAAGTTGTTTTAACCTTAAGGATTTGTAGACCTAATCAAGAGTTTATGACTAAAAAGGGTTCCCACTTAAACCAATAAATTCATATGCTTTACTAATTTTAAACATAAAAATGTATTTCTAGTCTAACCGGAAACATACAAATTTAATTAAAATTTAAAGCTCATATAAATTTATAATTGAATCCACAAAGTTTAATTTAATTTCAGTCGTATTTAAATTAATTCATGATTTTAATTTTAGTAAAATAATTAGAATAAATAAAATTTATTATAATTACAATATTCAAAATTAAAATCCAAGAAAATAATTTAAATTATTAATTTTAAAATTAATTAAAATTACGTAAACTGAAAATTTCAAATTAAAATTTCAAAACGATCTAATCGTAACGCAACAACCCCACGCAACGCACGCCCATGGGCCATACGCACACAGCCATCGCTGGCCATGTGCGCGCAACCCATGCGCTGCCTCGCATCGCTGCTGCTCACCATCGCAAGGCATCACGCGAGCTGGTGCTCGCTGCGCGCGCCAGCGCTCGATGCACGCGAGCCATCGCTCGCTGTGCTCGCTCGCCAGCACTCGATCCATGCGAGCCATCGCTCGCTGCGCGCGCTCGCCAGCGCTCGATCCATGCGAGCCATCGCTCGCTGCGCGCCTGCCTTTCCCGCACGCGAGCTTGCGCTCATCGCACGAGGCAGCAGTATGCGAGCTTGTGCTCGCTGCGCACGAGGCATCGACGCTGGGCGTAGCACTCGTGGCACGCGAGCTTGCGCTCGCTGTGCGCGAGGCTCCGCACGCTTGCGCGAGGCAGTGCGCGCTGTGGCGCAGCTCGCTTGCTGCCCACACGCGACTGCTCGGCCTTGCTCTCGCCTCGCCCATTCGCCCATCGCACACAGCCCACGATACAAGGCAGGGCTGCTGCCTTGTGCTCGTGCACCATGGCCTTGCTCATTGCATTCGTACCGCATGGGCGACGAGCTCCCTTGCTCGTCGTCACATGCCCGCACTATACAACACCCCTTAAGGGTAACACGTAGCGTCCATTGCTTTGTGCGTGCAAGTTATATGAGCGAATCGCATAAAAATTTAAAATTTATATTAAAATTTAATGACAAATTAATAAATAATATTAATTTCATAATTTTAGGGCGAAAAATCGAAAATTTATTATTCAATTGATTTCCGATTAACATGGATTCAAGTCTAGGTCATAAAAATTTAAAATTTAACATAAATTTACAATTTTTATGGTGGTTTTTAATCATAGGTATCTAATTAAATTATAATTAATTATGAAAATCAAATTAATTCTAAATTATTCTAATTTTCAACAAATTAATCATAATTACAAATTAGATTGCATAATTAACAAGGCTAGGCATTCAAACTTGTTAAACATATACAGTAGGTCAATCAAAAATTCAAGATTTATCAACAAGAATCGCAAATATTTAATTTAACATCTTATATTTACGAAATTTTGCATTCGAAAAACTAAAACCTCCGAAAAGTCATAGTTAGGCTTCGTTTTTGAGAATTCTGGGGTCGGCCGAAAAATATTGTTTTTGTTAAAATTTTAGAATGTCTTTTACATGCGGAATTGACACAAAAATCACTCGATTTGGATGAGTAACGAAGAAACTGCCGAAAAACTGCGTACGTATAATTAAATAAACGCAATTTGCAATTAATTAACAATTACGAAAATTAATCACCCCTTTTAATTCTTGCAAATTTGTAATATTTAACCATGTTCATGCAATTTAGATTATGAAAATAATAAGAGGCTCGTGATACCACTGTTAGGTTATGATACATATGACAATTCATAAATCATGCGGAAAAACCATAAAGCCAGGAAAACATATTATTTACACATAATCATTTAGCATAGTTTAGATGCATACTCTTTGTTGCGTGCCTTCCCTAGCTGCGCCCGAACCGAATAAGAACAAGTCTTTAGGACTCCAAGTGTCGTCCCTCCGTAGATAGTCCACAGCACGTCCGGATCCGCCTTAAGATTGACCAACTAGAATCGCCCTTAAGGTACTATTATTTTCGGCTAAAATGGGCAAGAGTTATGGCTGATTTTTCTGCTTAAAAATCCTAGCTTTGAATACTTGAAAACTTATATATAAATAATGACCCTAGGCCCTTATTTATAGAGGTATGGAAAAGGAATTGTAATCCTACTAGGATGTGGATTTGTTAATTAGAACTTTATTATGACTCTAAATAACAAAGCAAATCTAATAAGATTAGGATTTTAATCTTCGCATGAATCCTAATAGAATTAGGATTTCCCGCACACGCATCGTACAAGCCGTGCACCTGCGCAGGCCTTGCGGCCCACGACAAGCGCACAGCCCATGTGCGGTGCTGCGTGCGCGCGCGCGCCCTTGGCTGGGCCTGGCCTTGCGCTGGGCCTGGTCGAGGCGTGCGTTGCTGCGTGCGGCTCGCTGGGCGATGGCCTGGCTTCGTGTTGGGCCTTCGTCTAGCGGGCCTCGTCCGATGCTAATTCGTACGATACGCTTCCGATTAAATTCCCGATTCCGGAATTCATTTCCGATACGAACAACATTTAATATTTCCGATTCCGGAATTAATTTCCGTTTCGAACAAATATTTAATATTTCCGTTTCCGGAATTATTTTCCGATTCCGACAATATTTCCGATTCTGACAATATTTCCGTTTCCGGCAATATTTCCGATTCCGGCAATATTTCCATTTCCGATAATATTTTCCGATACGTACCATGTTTCCGTTTCCGGCAACATCTACGACTTGGATGATATTTATATTTCCGATACGATCCATATTTCCGTTTCCGGCAATATCATCGTTTCCGGAGTATTCATTTCTTGCCTGTGACGATCTCAGCTCCCACTGAAACCAAGATCCGTCGATTCCGAATATCCATAGATGGAGTATTTAATGCCATTAAATACTTGATCCGTTTACGTACTATTTGTGTGACCCTACGGGTTCAGTCAAGAGTAAGCTGTGGATTAATATCATTAATTCCACTTGAACTGAAGCGGCCTCTAGCTAGGCATTCAGCTCACTTGATCTCACTGAATTATTAACTTGTTAATTAATACTGAACCGCACTTATTAGACTTAACATAGAATGCATACTTGGACCAAGGGCATTATTTCCTTCAAAATAATGCTACATCTATCTTTGAAACGAATGAACCGATTATGGGGTTAGCTATGCAAGTCACTAAACTGGTTTCTCAGGAAAAGAAAGCTCCAATTCACAATTAGTGACGGACTTCCAAAAGTCCCTACTATACAAAATTTTCAATGAAAATTTGAAATTTTTTAGTACCAAGTTCAAGTAAATGTGAACATGTTCCTGCTGGTGTAAAAGTAAATATAGATTCCTGATCATGTTTTTGTTCCCTCATTATAACACTCACAATAATTCAGCTGAATTCAATTACTGCCATCTCAACAATTTTAATTCAATCATCAAAACTATTAGATTCAACCATATAAATTTAATTGGTTATTGTTTAGTTTGAGCAGAAATGTAGAATTGTGTAAGAGAGAAAGATGAAAAGAACTTTAGAGTGGTGGTACAATTTGCCTTTTGGTGAAGTACTTGCCTCCTCTTTTACTGTCAGATTCTCTCTATACTGATTCCATGATGGTAACTTTACAAATTCAGTGCTCGAGTTGCGGGGTATAATATCAGGTATTAGTTATACATATATTTTTGCGTACGCAATAAAATAAAATGTGAAATTACAGGCATGATATAAACTGCTCTCATCTCATATGATATTTATAAGAATACAAGTGACTCCACAATTACAGATTCCTCAACAGATGAATTATTAGGCCAAACTAAAATTTTAAAGACCTATCTTCAAATATTGAGAAGTTATCAGATCTTATCTGATGAATTTGTGAGCAGTAGCCAGGTCACACAGGAAATCTATTACAAGCAGGGTTGAGGGGAAGAAAGAGAGAGAAGAGGGGTATTAGCTCGTCGACTGAGTCCAGACTCTATTCTGAAATAACAGTGTTGTTTTCTCCCGTGCTCTTATTTGTTTCTATAGGTCATATTTAGGTTGTTCATGGGTGTTGTATATAACGGTAGTACACTTTGACTCCTGCTTAAAGGGTTTTACTATCTTTAAACTGGTTTATCTCAGGATAATGGCCTGATAAATGAGACCAGCTTTGAGGAGAGCTAACATGACCCTAGGTTTTATTGGCTTTAAACTCATTTAGGCGTTGTCTATTAACTGGTTTTTTCCAGGAGAAGGCTGCTTTGTTAGCAGGTTAAATTAGAACTTAGAAATTACGCGGGAAACTGGATTAAAAATGTTTCAGGAAAGAAGACAAACCTCGTATAACTTCTTACTTCTTCCTTTAGATTCAATTGGGAACTGTCTCAGCATTACAAACAATCTGGAGTCGTTCATAGAAAACATGACAAGTAAATACAGATACGAAGTATACTGGTATACCAAATTTGCATTATTGTTCGGTTATAGACGATCAAACTACTCAAACATTCAAAAACTGACCTTCGTCCGTAAAACAAGAAACTGATCGCAGCAACAAATGAGACAGCTGACAGAATATAAAGAAGTTTAGACAGTCTGAAAATAGTGGTCCCATAACAAAAAAAATCATCATCAATAATAAAAACGAACCTACAATAAAGATCCTTCCTACGGTTTCCAATGCTTCATTGTTATACAAACAGAGAAAAATCCAGATACAAACCTAAAGCATAAAATATAACTATCATGGGTTCAAATCCTTCGAAAATAAACTGGTAACAAATCACTAACATGAAAGATAAAGTAAACATGAGATGTAATAAACCTGTATGAAGTAAATTACAGCGTTTGAGCAATATGTAAACAAGCCTCAGCTTATCAGTTGGTACATATCTAGCCTGAAAAAGTATTGTTAGGCGGAAAAGGAGCTAAGATGAAATGAATGTTGCCATTTTCAAATGTAAGCAAGGCAACATCAGATTACACTCTGCCTGATGATCGATCTCTGCCCAAAAGAGGACAAGGAGAGTATATGTGGAGAAAAACAGAAGTTCAGGAAGATCCAGTAACACCAATGTTAGAACCTGTCAGAAGCAGAATATCAATGCTATTTTAATTTTCAGAACTTGCTGCGGTTTGCATCTAAAGCATAAACCTTCAAATGAAACAATAACATAAACAACTAGTTACAATTTCCACCCTATATCCCTAAATAATCATGGGAAACTAAGAGCCATCAATGGCAGTAAGTGTACAACAGTACAAGGATACGAGTAACAGTCTTTTTCTGACATTACTAGGCATACCTGCAATCCAGCATGATGGTGACAGTGATATATCAGACCACAGAGCGAAATACCGATAATAAAAAGTGATTGTTAGCTGGTTTTTTCCAGGAGAAGGCTGCTTTGTTAGCAGGTTAGAACATTTTTGTCTCCAATGACTTATTTGGCACTTACTAGAACTACAATGAGGCCAGTAGAAAACTAAAATAAGAAAGACTAAAATGACTGATGCAAAGCACAAGAACAGTTAAATACAAGTTGTGCCAAATACTACACTAAAACAATCAATAGCAATTACAGGTAACTTAAAGACAATGAAGTACCACATTGTATTACCTAAACACTAGTACTGATAAAAGTAAATTCTTGAAGGAATCAATGGACGTTAACACACTATGTAAACCAAACAATATCCACAGGCCTTGGTTCCCTGGCTGAGACACTATTTTTATCTTTAGCCAGCAAAAAGAGCTAAAACGCACAGAAAATCCACCAAAATCTATAAAAATGTGGCTTATAGCACCCTGACAATCTGACATTATTGTAATAATATCAATCTCACCGAAACTCTGCTAAACAAAAAACTACCTTAATTCATCTTTCCTTCCTAATTTTTGTTGGAAGTTCTTATTAGTGACACACAAAGAAAAGAGCAAATCTCCGAAACAATCTCCGAAATAATCCACAAACAGACTTGGCCCAATAGGAAAATACAATTCATAACAAAAGCATTTACATCCAAATCATACATAAAAAAACCAAAAAACAGACTTGATAAGTACACAACTCAAACAATATAAAATATTTGAGAAAAGGGAAGAAATCATAAGCAGCAGGAGGGGTGAGGCAGAAGAAAGGGAATGAGAGAGATTAAGAGACGGGAATACCTCGCCGGAGAAGTCGACGCCGATCGCCAATGAGTTTGCGGTTCTCTAGAAAGACGATGCTAAAATGCAGGTTTCTTGGAAGCCCTAACATCAAGAAAATTACCATAAGGTAAACCCAATAATTCCGACCCCGCAACAAGCCCAAATACAGTGAAAATTTTCACAAAGATCAATTTACACTAAAAGAATAACATCACCAAGATATTATGAAATAAACCAAATTGCGACCAAGATATTATGAAATAAACCAATGAATTCATTAAATTAAAATATGAATCAAACAATTTGAAAAATTAATTCACCAAATTAACAAACAAGAAGTGGTTTCAGGAATAAATACAGTCATAAAACAAACAAATAGTGAGCTACTTACTTACCCCCGAACAAGTGGTTTTCTAGTCTTCCTTTGGCCAAAAACTCGTACACCAGAAACCAATCTTGGCCATCAAGGCAGTATCCAAACAGTTTCACCAGATTAGGATGATGCAGTTGGCCAATATAGTTTAACTCTGACTGCATCAAATAAGCGTACGTGCTATAAGGAATCGAAATAGACTAGCTAGGAAGAGTCATTGACAAATGAACGAATATAGAAAGGTAGCAAAACATTACCAACCAATACTCCTTGTCACCCTGGAAACCTTCAGGTTTAAGGTTCTTGAAAGAAACAGTCGTTCCAGTTTCAGGTGTTAAAGGAGAGAGAGTCTGCTCATCAATCCACCCCTTGAAAACTAAATCAGAACCATCATCGCCGTTCTTTCACCAGTTGAAAAGGACGAGCTTCCATCGTACATGTCTACCAAAATTTCAAGTTAGATTCATTTATATGATCCATATATCACAATTACCATAAAAGGTCGATCGGATATGCTTCTATTAAGCTTAATAAATAACTTGATGAAAGAAAGCAACAAGTATTTTTCAACATATGCCAACATGAATAAGACCTTCTATTATTTTATATATGTTGTGACTAATCGTTAACAATAACTCGACTGAAACTAAAAACAATGATCCATTTCGAAATAAAAGGGCAAAAGTCTAGCAGCAACGATCGATTCGTTTACCCTGTTGATTTATACGATGAATATTAGATGATCAAGACCCACGAAATACCAGCAACATAACCCAGAAAAGCATTTTCCTAACAAATTAAACCCAAAACCATCATCATTCTTCAATCTATCATGTTATCAAATTCTCAAATCCAGAACAATCTAACTTATACTTCTTAATTAAAAAAAACAGCAAGATTTAATAAAAACAAACTGCAAACAACTGATTGAAACAAATCTTTGAGTACAGGGAAATTACCAGCAAGCTAAGTGAATCCGGATGATGCGAATTTCCAAAACTGCTAAGTATTAAAGACAAATCAATCCACAAGAAAAACAATTAAACCTACTAAGTTGCTTATATTACTTGCCTCTCCGTTTCGTCTCAACTCTCAAGTAATCTCGGCTTGCTCCGTCGACCACCACTGTGGGCTGTCGTCAGTCACTCACGCCGCTGCTGTGGAGTGGTTCTGAGTGGTGCTCTGCCACCGATACGAAAAGCCCTAACTCCCAAATCCCCAAATTCTAATTCACAAACCCTAATTTTTTGAGAAGTAGAGGAGAGAGAAAAACGCAGAGGGAAGAAGAAGAAGGCCAGCGAGGAAGATCAAAGAAGAAGAAGGGGGAAGGTCTGCGGTGTTTCCGGTAGAGCTGAGGGAAGATCGAAGAAGAAGGTCCAGGTGTACGGTGCGAAGGAGAGGAAGATCGAGAGAAGAAGAAGGGACTACTGAGAGTGGGATATGAATTTCGAAATTGGTCACGAGGTTTGAGATAGAAATGTTTGGTCTGAGTTAAAGTTGCAGCGAAAAAAATTTACAAACATGTTATTGCATGGGGCTTTTACCATGTACGCTGCAAAATAAAAGGCCTATTGCAGGGGGGGCTTTTACTACGTACGCTGCAAAAATCTCTTTTGCAGGGGGCAATTAATTTGTACGCTGCAATAACCCTTTAAAGGATTTGACCCGCGTTGACCGACTAGTTGTTGAAGCGTATTAATACTTGTACGCTGCAACAAAGGGGCTGCAACAGGGGTTTTTTCTACTAGTGATTAGATATAGTTTAGGACAACTAACAACCCCAAAAGGATTAAGAATACCGTTACTTAAAAAATTATACTACGTACAATACACCACTCCGAATAAAATAAACGATTTCCAAATAGTTGTAGAAAAAAAGTCAAACTCACATACCAACATGTGTAATTGTGTAAACAATGCAAAGAAAAATACGAAGGACTTCATATAGTACTATTCAATGTCGTAACCCAGGGCATCGCCCGAGACAAACACTAGTTAGTGTGGATATCTATTATACCCTTACCTTTTATGATATACTCCCTCCGTCCCTTAATACTCGACCTGTTTTGACTTTTGCACTATTCACATAATTCACTTTGATCCTATTTTATTTCTGGTATATAAAAAGAAATGTTAATATATAATATATTGTTGGCTTCATCTTAATATATATTTTCAAAATATTAATATTTTTATAAGTTTTTATAATACATAGTTAAAGAAATTAGTAGTCAAAGTTGTGCATTGGCAACCATATCCGATCAAAACAGGTCAAGTATTAAGGGACGGAGGGAGTATTATGCTTATTGAACAAAAGGTAACTGGCATATTCTTCCTCTTTTTCTTCTCTCTCTATTTTCATAGTAATACGGAGTATCTTATTACCCTATTAATTATTTTGCAATTATTATCCATTCCAAGAAAATGGAATCCTTGAATGATTTTACTTAGCATTAAACTTCCAATACTTAGATGGTTGTGTGAGAGCTTAAACGACATCTTACTATTGTTTTTAAGACTTCCAAAGGCATTTATATTTTAATTTCAAAACTTAAATATATCAATTGTTTTGACGATAAATTACTCAATGCGTATATACGTACTTTATTCTATATGGAAAGGTAACATGTTACCTTCATAATCTTGTAATAGTTCTCTCTATGTTTCTATATATTTGTTCTTCCTGTTTTGACTTTTTTTGCCTCATCAAAATATTTCAAATAGGAAGAACAAAAAAACACGGAGGGAGTACAAGATTAGGGGCATGACCATACTCTCTACGTTTTCGTTATATATTTCTTGTCAATTTTTATGAGATAATGTGTTTGGCGATTCATTTGTGTTTCGTTATTACCTCGCTCACCATTTTATTTATTTTTACATAAATGCATACTTTGATAATCTAATGCAACATAAGTTAAGGATTAATACACTACAAAATTATGCATTAATTATTAGAGACTATTTTTTGAGACGGATACTATAATAAACATCTCAAACTGAAGATACTTTTTATTTCGCCCGTTTCATAATGTTCTATTGCAGGACATGTAAAATGTATCATCTTATCCCTTACCCCCGCAAATTGGCATATTTCCACTTATTTTCTCTTATTTTATTATTTTTTTCTTACATTTACCCACCATTTTACCTCTTCCTTACTTTATCCATATTTTATTATATTTAACCACTTTTTTACACTTTATCTCATATCTTAATATTTGTACAAATATTAACTGTAAAAGTTATTGTGAAACGGAGGTACTATAACTTAACCAATTATCCAAATGACAATTTTTCAATGGTACAACTTTAAGTATGTCGTATTTTCTAACACTTTTAGGATAGAAGCTACTACGTAATTTCCAAAAAAGGAAACTAATGGTGCTCAAGTAGTCTACCGATTATGAAAAATCCTATCCAAGGAACATCCATAATTTTAAGCCAATAAGAACAAAGATGTGATCCCTCTAGATAGGTTAATAACTCATATAAATACTAGCATTAATTCAATACTCAAAACATCAACCAAAACATATCCTGCTCTTTACAATCACATATTTTTGTTGATTTCTTTATTCACTTCTCTTAGCTATGGCTTCCTCAACAATGGCTCTTTCTTCCCCGGCCTTTGGCGGTAAGGCGGTTAAGCTTAACCCAAGCACCTCCGACATGATTGGTGAGGGAAGGATCAGCATGAGGAAGTCAGCTGGGAAGCCCAAGAATGTATCATCAGGAAGCCCATGGTACGGTCCCGACCGTGTTAAGTACTTGGGCCCATTCTCCGGTGAGGCTCCATCCTACCTTACTGGTGAGTTCCCAGGTGACTACGGTTGGGACACTGCTGGGCTTTCTGCTGACCCAGAAACCTTCTCTAAGAACCGTGAGCTTGAGGTGATCCACTGCAGATGGGCTATGTTGGGAGCTTTGGGCTGTGTTTTCCCAGAGCTTTTGGCCCGTAATGGTGTTAAGTTTGGTGAAGCTGTTTGGTTTAAGGCTGGATCACAAATCTTTAGCGAAGGTGGACTTGACTACTTGGGTAACCCAAGTTTGGTTCATGCACAAAGTATTCTTGCTATTTGGGCTTGCCAAGTTATCTTGATGGGTGCTGTTGAAGGTTACCGTGTTGCTGGTGGGCCACTTGGTGAGGTTGTTGACCCACTTTACCCTGGTGGTAGCTTTGACCCATTGGGTTTGGCTGAAGACCCAGAGGCTTTTGCCGAATTGAAGGTAAAGGAGATCAAGAATGGTAGATTAGCAATGTTTTCAATGTTCGGTTTCTTTGTTCAAGCTATTGTTACCGGAAAGGGCCCATTGGAGAACCTTGCTGACCATCTTGCCGACCCGGTTAACAACAACGCTTGGAACTTTGCCACCAACTTCGTTCCCGGCAACTGAAAAATTTGTGAAGCTGGTTCAATTGTGTCACAGTTTCAGCTTTTAATGCCTCGGTGTAGTAAATGCTTTCAATTGTTCCCGGCAAGTCAAGTAATCAAGTGTTGACATGAATTATATGAATTTGGGTTTACATGCATGGCAACAACACGCATGTAATGTACGTGGCTAATTAATTGGTGGATGTAGTTGTAGGTTATACATTTGTTTGGACAGACCAAATTACATTTTCAGCTACATTGTTTTTATTTGTAAATTATCCAAGTGAAAGCCTTGTATTTTCTACAAAATTTTTAATCACAAACTCATGAACTATATACGGAGTATTAATCAAATATGAAAAATAAAAATATTGATATGCACCTAAAGATGGTTGTGGGCCGGCCCGGCCCGAAGCCCGACCCGACCTAGCACGAAAAAAGTCCGGCCCGGCACGGGCACAAAATCGTGGGCCGTGGGCCGGGCCTATGCCTTATTTTTTTGGAAAAAGCACGATAAATTTAGTAAAATTAGCCTTAGGCACGACGGGCCGGCACGGCACGAAAGCCCGTGGACTTGGGCCGGGCCTGGGCCCTTTTTTAACTTTTAGGCCCGGCACAGCACGAAACAACGGGGCCCGGCGTGGGCCCGGCCCGTGGGCTCGACCCTAAGCACGATCCGGCCCGGCCCACGACCATCTTTATATGCACCTAGTCATAAATCTTTATTAAACCGAAAGCATTCATTGCCTATCGTTAAATTATGTCCCATATGTTAGACACAATAATATGTATATATTATTGTTCCATATATAGCATTGTAAATATAGAAACATGTAAACTCTAGTTGACTTTGTTAACTATATATATGCTGATAATCAATGCATAGCCTCCTAAGGGAGAATTCCACAATTCTACATGGTATACACCATACTAAACGTTCGACGAAGATCGTAGTTTTCTTTAAAGGAAACCTTATTTGATTTTATTTTTATTTATCGTTTACACTCAAATGTAGATGTCGTATAATTTTTTATCAATAAATTAATTTGTTATCCATTAAAAAGAAATGATGTTCCAAGCTTGGCGTGTGACCTGTCTACTACTAGTTTGCCGTTGGTAAGGTGCTAAAACTTACCATAAATTAATTAAAATTGAAAAGAGATAGTGTGGAATAGCAGAAATTGGTATTGTGCAGAAGCTGACAATATAGTTGATTGATTGAGTTATTTGGTAGGGTTTAGTCGTGTAAGAAAACAAAATTATTTGCTGGAAATTTTCTGTTAAAAATTTTCCGATTGTATGTTTTACCCAGTGGCAGTGCTAGCCAGTAAGGGTTCAATACTTCAATGGTTTCAACTGAATCCTTACTAGCTAAAATAAAATATGGCAGGTTTTTAGAAAACAAAAGGTCTTGCGCGCATAAGGTGTACAATAAATTTATTGTACACCAAGATAACTTTTATGCAGTTTTTTGTAACTTTAACTTATTTTCCGGTAACTTTTATATTATAAAAATAAAAAGTTGATAGATAAACATGTTAAAGGGTTAAATAATTAATTCATACATTATTAGTGACACTAGTGGAAAAAGGGTCATTTGCATCGCACTTTTAAGCACATTTGCGTCGCACATCGTGCGTGGCAAAAGCTCTCGACGCAAATGACTAAAAGTCATTTACACAAATGAACCTTATTTGCGTCGCACATTTAGCAAATGTGCGTTGCAAATGACTTTTCAGCACCATGCCTGAAAAGTCATTTGCAACGCACATTAGCTAAATGTGCGACGCAAATGACTTTTCAGCACCATGCCTAAAAGTCATTTGCAACGCACATTAGCTAAATGTGCGACGCAAATGACTTTTAGGCGAAAAAAAAAAGTCATTTGCCACGCACATTAGCTAAATGTGCGTTGCAAATGACTTTTTTTTTAAAAAAAAAATTCGTTTTTTAATATTTTAGTTACAACCCAATAAAAGGCAAATTCACCATAGATCAGCCAACATGTTGATAACCTAACTACACTTTTAACATAAAAGTTTAAGTGAACCATAAACGAATGAGGCCCAAGATATCATTCAAGCAGATGAAAAAAACTCCATTGTCAGACCAAAATCAAACAAATTACAATATGAAATAAAAATAAAAATTTGAACCGAGAAAAAAAAAGCCGAGAAATTAAAATTGAAGCACACTAAATTATGAATTTACAGCGTTCGTGCGACACTAAGACAAACAGGGAGGACTTCTCCTGGACGCTTCAAAATTTCAATTACCAAATCAATTTGAGAGTTGAGATCATGCTTGGATAAGCAACTTCCCATGACACACGTAGCACGCAGCGTCAGCGTCAGCGTATTCAAAGACAAATGAGGGAACCATTCAAGAGTCCCAAGAGCAAGATCAAAGGCGACAATTCTCACAAGTTTAGCGGATTGAAGAGCAATTGTTACCGAGTTTGTTTCCCTTTCTCAAGTTTTAACTTTTCAGTTCTCCTACAATAAAAATTTAGAAATTCATTAATTATCTGAACAGCTTGTTTTCAGTCTCAAGAAATGATTCAAACCTACCCAGATCAACAAAAAAACTAACATTAGGTTCATATTTCTCACTAACTGCGCCACCTTTTTGTTTCTGGAATTGGATGTACCGCAATGTGCTTGCAAAGAAAGCTTCAGCAGCAGAATCTGTTGCCGCATTATCACTTTGCATCTCTGTAGTAATTAATTCCATTAGATCCTGGATTGTATTGACGGTGATTTGGTTGTTTCCCTTCTCAAAAAAATAGAGATACCTAAATATGATGGCAAACTCCAAACTTAAATATGCTGTGAATTATCATGGAAATTCAAACATCCAACACGGTCAGAAAACAAACTTTTCTAGCAAGTAGAGAGCTTACTTATTGATGATTTCAATGAACAGCATAACTAAACCACCACTACCCCGAGTAGCATTAGCCATCTGTTGAGCGGCATTTGCGATTTTTAGAGCCCGCTTTAAGCAAAGTAGAACCCTGCATAAAGGAAAACCAATTAAATACACGATAAGGAATTCCAAACCTACCCAGATCAACAAAAAACTAACAACTTAAAAAAAAAATCAAAATCCTCAATTAAAAAGTTCAAAATACTCGAATTGACAAACTAACCAACACGATCAAACCCTATATTTATAATAAAACAACTTCAATCCTGCTGTGAGAAACCGGTTACAGTAATTGGCTAAGCTGAAACTGTCATTCGACAGACCGATAGTAATGCGTTGAATAGAAAAAACATTTCCTTATTTTACTAATTGAATAGAGGCCTCACCTTGGGAGAAAACCAATGGCACTGACCCTCACTCAGTGGAGTATCCGAACTACTATAACTGCAGTTGAAGAATACACATTGGTTGTATCCTCCTACATTCACTAAATCATATTAGAACAACACAACAAGCATCAAACTGATGTTTAAATTTGTGTGAGCACAATGTAAGCAACAAAAATATCAAAACAACTAAAAATATGAAAGAAAATAGTTTAACTTCCAAAGAACTATTGATTTTAAAAATTGAATACTCACCAAGACCAGGACTATCTCTGAGCTCATACTTGATATGAGGCTGCCTCCCAACAAACCCATCACCCTCTACAATATCAGGCACCATCTGAAATCAAAATCCTCAATCAAAAGTTCAAACAATTGCTAAAAATGTTCGAATTTACAAACTAACTAACACAATTCATCAAAACAATATAAAAAGTAAAAATTAATTGAAGTTGGATTCATGGTAAAGAGGGGGGAAATACCTAAGAAATAAGGTAATCAATGACGGCGGCGACGTTAACCGAAGATCCAGCTCCAACGGTTTGGCGTTTCACCCAACCTTAAAAACCCTAGAAATAGGCTGATAAACAAGAACCCTTGAAATCTTCTATACACCGTAGGCTGATAAACAAGAACCCTAATTAACATAAATTGCGCTGTACCTAAATCGCCGACGAACTAATTCGCAGAATTGGATCGGAGACTCGCTAGCAATCGAGCTGCACTGCTTTGAAATGTCTCCTTCTTCGCGGCGGAATCTAGGATTTTTCTCTTCGAGCCGTGTTTTCGCAAATCTTGATTTTTCCGGGTAAATTAAAGGCAAAATACGTATAGTGGTTAGAGGAGATTTCAAATGAATGAAAGATTGAGAGGTATTGACATCTCATGAATGGAGTTCTGGAAAGAAGAAGAGAGAGAAAAAGAGGGGAGAAGGAATAATTAAAAACTTCCGAATTTTTTTTACCTCCTCTGCGTCGCAGAATTACTAATCTGCGACGCAGGTGACTTAAAGAGTCATTTGCGTCGCAGATTAGTAATTCTGCGACGCAAAGGAGGTAATATTTTGCGTCGCATTATTACTAATCTGCGACGCAAATGACTCTGAGAACATTTTAGAGTCATTTGCGTCGCAGATTAATAATTCTGCGACGCAAATGACTAATTTTAAAGCTTAGAACTATCAATTGCGTCACATGTTTAAATGTGCGAGGCAAATGTGGTGATGCAAATGATTGTTTTTCCACTAGTGTGATTTTGAAGAAATAATTTTGATTCAAATAAAAAAAATTATCATTAAAAAATAGATAAATTTTACATATATAAATATATAACTTTTAAGCATTTTGAGTTAACTTTTACTCCGACACCCATTATAAATAAGAATTTGTGTTTAGAAAAAGGTCAAGTAATCTGGTAGGTTTTTATTTAACTTTAACTCTTACTCCGGATTTTTATTTTTGTCTTATTATCTTTTACTGAGTTTTATTTATCTTTATCTCTTGTTATCTTTTACCGGTCTGTTTATCTATTTTTATTTTTTTTATTAAATCTAAATTAATATTATTGTTTGATAACATGAAAATACTATGTGGCGTTCCAAATGCTCTTGAAAAAACTTTCCTTATATATATATTAGATTTGTTCTTGGAGGTTAACCAACATAATTTCTTCTTGGTGCACAAAATTTTGTGGCCCCGGTGCTGTAGATCCGGTTGGACCTCCCTTTAGCCGGCCCTGTGCTGGCTTGTGGAATGAACCCCCGGGTTTGTCAAATTTTGAGGGTTTTATCTCAAAATTACACCCGAAAACTTGTTCTCTAGGGATTTTAGGAAAGAGATGATTATGCTATTCAAAATAGCTTATTTGATTTTGTTATGTGTGTCTCGAATCTTCCTTGAAGGATGTTAGGGTATTATAGTGGAAGGTCTGACTTCAAATGGACATATCTCATGATCTACTCATTAGATTGAGTTGATTCAAGTCGGAGGTGAAAGCCTGGCTCAATAGCTTTCCAACGCCTGGTCATAAGCTCATTTTGGATGAGAAATGAGGGAGTTATGACTATTTTACCAGAAGCTGTCATACAGCTGGGGAAGTTCGGCCGAACCTGCTCGAGGTTCGGCCGTACCTGCTGGAAGTTCAGTCGTACTCTTAGATAGTTCGGCCGAACCTAAAGAGAGTCAGGAACTGTGATTTTGGAGGTTCGCCCGAACTTTGGGTAAGTTCGGCCGAACCTGACCTTGGTTCGGCCTAACCCTTTAAAGGTTCCACCGAACTCTGCGGGTAATCTGTTTTCTTCTCCGCAAGGTACAATCGACGTGGCCTTTTCTTGTTCCTTAAATTGGTTTGATGTCTAACACTATAAATATGGTTTGATGTCTAACACTATAAATATCTAATGTAATGAGATTTTCACAATTAAATGAGAGATGTTGGTCGTAATGCAAAAATTAAGATACTTGGTACTATTTTTGATGATGGTCAGTTAATGCCACAGCTAAAGTGTGGCTTGTATCATGAGCCGCGGGTAGGCAGTGATCTTCACTGTTTGTGAAGAAAGAATGCCAATTAATTCTTGTCCCCTTAAATCATACAAAGTCAACGAGTTTGTAAACCACAAAACTCTTTCACCCTTTTTATTAGGCCTTTCCTAACTAATTTAAGGATAAGAATCATGATTTTCTTCTTTGTATTTTGATATTATCATATTGACAAGAGTTACGTGGAACTTTGGAATTCTTAGGAGGTTTACAATATTGCCGGGGCCCACTAATATTCTCTCTCTTCTAATCAATTGATGTATTCCTCTTTGTATACGGTATATACATATCAAAGTTCCGGTCTTTTCTGATACACGCACGTATACCATAAACACAAACCCAAAACCCTATTAGAGATCTGAGCAGTTCTTGAACAGTTCCACCTTTCAAGTTCGGGTACACGGATTTGAAGGAGACTTGTGTTAACCTTGGGGGGCATTCGTCACTTGAGAGCCTGTATCGGTAGTGGCGAAATTTGCTTCTAAGTCAGTGACCTTCATACCACGACGCAACTATTTTTTCCTATATGATATATAATCGGGTAACATCTTATACGACTATTAATCGTAAATTCTTGATTTCAACAGCTCTTTTTTCCTACAATTTAGAAGCAAATTTATACTTTTGATTCCTTGAATTGGGTGAATACATGATTTATGCTTGTTCGAGAAATTGCGAAAGCGGAAAAACGTATATTTTGACTATGCCAGTTGACTGTCTATTCTAACCAATTGGACTAAGAGAAAACCTAGTTGTTATAAATTTCAAGTTGGCGGTTAATTGGATAAGTATGCTTTGGAATCTTCAAATTAATAATCTCCGAGAATAAATTAAGTATAGCATACACATGGAAAGATTAATTGTAAGGTGTTTGTTTTGGGAGTACGAAGCCTCGTACTTTTCAAACCTTTCAAAGATGTGCGACTATCAAATAAGAAATACAAGTACTATGTATCTCGTTGATGATAAATTGGTTTAGGTGCAAGACCCAAACATTGTGGTCAATATCGAAAAAAAAAATAATCTTTGTTAGGCGAATCGCAAGTGATCGATAATGTTATAGACTAGTTGTAACTTGTTCTGGTTGCTTGCTGCGGATAATGAACTAACAATGGGTCGTGCTCGAGACTTTATGATTGAACTTGGAAGTGCACTAGTTTGGTTTCAAGATCATAGCATAGTAAAATTCTAGCTTGATATAGTCTGACAAGTTGCACCTTAGTTGTTCAACACGGTTGGTCTCCAGCAATCATTGGAAGTTTGGTACGTGTCGTCATGTTGATTGCTCTGAGTAGTGTCTGGCAAAATGTACAAGTGTTGTGGTTGTTCTGTTCATAGTCAAATACGGAGTACAAGGTGTTCAATTTATTGTGGTTCTGTAAGTAATAGATGAGTTTGGCGGGGAACATTCAAAAGCTTACAGACAAGTAATTCTCAATGGATCTCTCCTGCTCATGTATCCACAACCTTTGATGTTTGGCAAATATAACATGTTTGCCTACTCATTTACAGGGAAGTTCTCTTATTTTATTTATTTTGAAAGTCTAGCTTTAATTTACATAATATTATTATTGTTATTATGTGACCCTTTCTATGCATCATCTTAATTGGTGTTTCTGTTAAGACTTAAGGGGGTGAAGCTAGTGTTTGAGACTAACAATTAAGTTAGTTTGACTCTCGTTAGTGAGGGTGCGGAGTTGAGTATCTTCCATGAGGGTTTGTTTGGTAAACTTTACAAAATAAATGGATTAGACCAAAGAATGAGGTTAATTAATCTGGAGAGACTTGTTTGTCTTTGTGGTGCATTTATTGAAGTTGAGTAATTTCACCATGTGTGGGGGTAGTAGTTGGTTTCGCTCTTCATACGGTTAATGATTTCTCTCACTTGAAGTGGTTTCTTCCAGGTGTGTCCTTTTAAGGGTATGTTTGTTATTACGAGTTCTTGGAACTGTGGGGGTGTGGGTAACCCTTGTGAGACTTCTAACTTTGACGTAAGCCAGAGTTAGTTTGTGCACTTATGGGGTACTCTCTTTTATTGTGAATGCCAAACAAGTTGCATGGTTTAAATGTTTCCTGGTTTTCATTTATTTGTATTGAACTATCTGTCTTATTGTGAATCCTATGAAGTTATCATTTGAATGTGCAATCTTGCAAAAGTATGATAAAGGTACGTCTATGTTCACTCACTGTTGTTAATTTTCGCTTTGCTTCCAGTCATTTCTAATGTGTTGGATGAGTCAGTTTTACTGAGGTGTAGCAAAGGTAAGAACACAACTAGAGGAGTCCATACTCTTTTATGTTTTGCTTTAAAGAAGTTATGAGGGACCAGTGAAGTTCATGGGGTTTCTTTGAGAAGTAATGGTTAACTTTTATGAATTCTCTTAATAGGTCATGTGCATTAGTTGGAACTAGTTGGATGAGTGCTGTAATATAAAAGTGATTACGAGTCTTTTAATTAAGACCTATTGTACCTTGCATATGTTAGCTCTGACTTGCCCAACCTTAGCGGGGTTGACTACTAAGTTTCTTTCAGGTGTGAGTTGAAAGGTAAGAGCTTGTAATAGGATAAGGGCATCACAAGTCATATATGTTTTTAGAGGATTCTCTCTGGCTTTATTATTGACCACATATTATGTATCTCTTGTGACTAAGTTTGTCTAACTTAGGGGGTCTATTTGCATCAACATGGTTTCATGTGTGATTGAAGTTCAAAGAGAATTTTAAATTGCATTGTTGTGTGGCACCTTAGATAAGGACGTGTACATAATGCAATTACATGATGGTTGTTTCCTAGTAAGGAATGTTTGGTAGTGGTCTTGAGAAGTCTAAGGTCAGTTGCAGATACCTAAGCGTGGTATGAGTAGTTTCATGTAACTTGTATTGCCTCATTAGCTTGATTATTATTGGTTGTGTATGTATTGTTGGACTTTGATGATTGACTAATCACATGGTGTTACATAAAGTATACACAGGAAGCTTTAGAGACTAAAGCTGAATCCTTTAAAGCCAAAGTGTTGGTTAATTGAGTTTAATGCATTATTGGTGGTAAGATCAATGAATTGGTAAAGTACATATAAACTCAATCTCTTTGTGTAGAGAAGATATGTGGTAAATTAACTATCGTGTATATTAGTTAATAAACATTTATTGTGACTCTAGCCAACTGATGTTAAAAGTAACTGAGAAGGTATGTCTCAAAAAGTTATGTATGCTATGAGTTTGAGATTCTAATACTTGACAAATTTTCTTGACTAGGTGTTGCTTTTACAATGAAGTAGACTTGCTAGCAGAGCCAACATTCATGTTTGAGTGGTCGTGTTTTATTACCTAGAAGTTCTCATATTCATGAACAGTCTGGCGGAGTGACTCGGGCACCTCGGGAAATCTTCATTTCATTGACAATGACAGTGATTGACGTTGAGTTTTGGGTTTTGGGTTTGCGCTCGGTTGGGGATAGATTCGTCCTTTCAGACTGGGCAGCATAGGTTCCCTCTTCGAAACGTCGACTTTCACTGATTTTTTATGTCACGTATTCGGACAGACCTGGCGATGACTCATTTGTATTTATCTTTGGAGTCGGAAAAGCAAATGAGTATTGAAGTTCCACTATGAAGACAATTTCTTATTGGTGGATCTTGCTAGTCAAGAAGTCAAGTGATTATTACTGCATGATAGTTCGATGTGGGGGTTGGTAATTCCTCTGATTCTCTATAATTTAACTCACTGGCTTGCATGTGCATCCAGAAATTCCGATCTTTCTGAAGGTCAAAAACACTATAGTGTGAGACGTGAGCAAGCAGTGAACGTGGTACTCCACGTGGAGTATATATGCTAGACAAGAGAAGAAATACTCAAATCTTTATGCGAAGAATGAATCACTATGTGATGGTATCTAACCTTTTGAGGGGAATGAGTTTTAAAAATTCATGCGTTGATCCATCCCTTATGGGGTGATGACGAGTTAGAGCTTAAGGCTTTGCATTTGTTTAGCCTCACAGACCCAGACCTCCTGTTTGGATGGTGTCATGAGAAGTTATGGTGGATACATGCTTAATGTGTTAGCTTCATAGACCTGATTGGCCTCCTTGATGGACAGAGTCACGAGATGTTTGATCTAAACACTAATATTTAAGATTAGCCTCATAGACCGAGGTCACTTGTCTAAGTGATGTCGTGAGATGTTCTTGTTGATTTTCTGGTATCTAGCCTCATAGACCCGAGGTCACTTGTCTAAGTGATGTCATGAGATGTTCTTGTAGATACAATGGTTTCTTTACTTAACCTCATAGACCGAAACCATTCGAGTTAATGGTGTCATGAGAAGATCTATACAACTAGCCTCATAGACGTAGGTCACTCGAGTAAGTGATGTCGTGAGATGACCGGTGAGTTGTATAGATGGAAGGTTGAACTTAAATGTTCTTAATGTTCGTGGAACACCTGCGGTGAATGTGAAGGGATGACCTCCTTCTATGAGTGATGGAATATCTCTCTAGAGCGTTCACTAAGAGTCCCAAGATGAGCGGCCGTGTTATTTATCGAGGAATTGCTCAAGCTCCAATGGCGAGGTATGTGTTGTCGGGTCCCTTCTATAGTCTAGGAGTTCAATCCTTTGGACACTCTCTAGATCGTTGAACACCCCACTCCACTATGTGTTAGTTCAAACCTTTAGGATACTAACATTTAAGTACTAAGCCTAATTTTTACTGCTCAGTTCTTTAAATCCGGTGCTATTTTGCATTAGTGGGGGAATGTTGGTCGTAATGCAAAAATTAAGATACTTGGTACTATTTTTGATGATGGTCAGTTAATGCCACAGCTAAAGTGTGGCTTGTATCATGAGCCGCGGGTAGGCAGTGATCTTCACTGTTTGTGAAGAAAGAATGCCAATTAATTCTTGTCCCCTTAAATCATACAAAGTCAACGAGTTTGTAAACCACAAAACTCTTTCACCCTTTTTATTAGGCCTTTCCTAACTAATTTAAGGATAAGAATCATGATTTTCTTCTTTGTATTTTGATATTATCATATTGACAAGAGTTACGTGGAACTTTGGAATTCTTAGGAGGTTTACAATATTGCCGGGGCCCACTAATATTCTCTCTCTTCTAATCAATTGATGTATTCCTCTTTGTATACGGTACTCCCTCCGTCCCGGAATACTCGACCCGGTTTGACCGGCACAGAGTTTAAGGGAATTGAATTGACTTATTTAATTTAATAGGTAGTAGTTGATAGTGGGGTATTATTTTAATGTAGTTAGTGGGAGGTGGGTTAAGAGGTGGGGTTGGGGGAGAGTAGAGGTTGAATTTTTAATTATTTTTTGTATGGAGTAGGGGGGTAGGTGGGTTAATAGGGGTGGAGTGAGAAATAATATAATATTGTTAGAATATTTCCATTTTTAGAAACAGGTCAAGTATTAAGGGACGGCCCGATAAGGAAAACAGGTCAAGTATTCCGGGACGGAGGGAGTATATACATATCAAAGTTCTGGTCTTTTCTGATACACGCACATATACCATAAACACAAACCCAAAACCCTATTAGAGATCTGAGCAGTTCTTGAACAGTTCCACCTTTCAAGTTCGGGTACACGGATTTGAAGGAGAGTTGTGTTAACCTTGGGGGGCATTCGTCACTTGAGAGCCTGTATCGGTAGTGGCGAAATTTGCTTATAAGTCAGTGGCCTTCATACCACGACGCAACTATTTTTTCCTATATGATATATAATCGGGTAACATCTTATACGACTATTAATCGTAAATTCTTGGTTTCAACAGCTCTTTTTTCCTACAAGAGAAACACAAGTGAGGTTGAAACCCTAGATCTAAGCATACATAGAAGTCTCTCTTCTTCACCTTTGAGAATTCCTCTTTGTAAACTTTTCTCCATTGAAAAGTAATACAAGCTCCAAACCGTCCGCGATGGTGGATGTAGCTCATTGAAGAGTGAACCACCTTAAATCTTTGTGTGTGTTTTAATTTCTTTAATTATTTTTTCTCATTATTCAAACATCAAATTGTCATACAAATCAACATTCAAGCCTAAAAGGTCCTTCATTGGTTTTGTGAAATAAGCTGTTTTTCATGATGTTAATTGGAATGTTTGTTCTAGTTTTCAGGAGTTGTTGCTGTATAATCCTCAGATGTCAGATTGCTCAAGCACAAACGTTCTTGGTTTTAGGTGATGAATATATTTGCTTTTGTTTTTGTTATAATTAGTTTATACAATATCTTCTCATGTTTCTATATTCTTGTTGTAAGGTCCTTCCACTCTCTATTAGTGTAATCCTTTTTTTATTTTGGTGCAAATGAGCCACAAGGCATTACAAATAACAAATCGGGAAGGGGGTATTCGAACTTGTGATCTATTTTATGCATGTCCCCAGTCTTTGCCAATATCCCAATTAGTCTACTCTCCTTAACTAATAAAAACTCAGCTATAACACTTTCTTCAATCCATATTGTAGTTTCATAGAATTATACGGAAAAGAACAAGATATAATAGTATGTCATCAGTATAGATATCTTCATGAAGTAGACTGTAAGGAAAAGTTATTTTAAGATTTATTTTTAATCTCTAAATAACCATCTTCAGAACCTTAGTTATTCACTGTTCCTTGTTGTGGTATGTTCTGAAATCCAAGAAAAGAAAGAAACAATTTACATCACTTCAATTCCCCAGTTCAGTTTGGAAATTTTGAAAATTTATCAATTTCGGCGAGCCTGCTGCACGTTTAGCTTTTTGAGAGACGTCAGCAGATATTTTATATCAGGCCTTTGTTCAGGAGCTGACGAGGTGCAAATCAGGGCTAGTTTGAAAAGCTCTTTTGCTGCCTTTTCTTGATCCCTAGTAATACTTGAGAGTAGTGCTGGGTCTATAACCTGAAGTAGTTTGTCCTGTAGAATTGCCCTTTCTACAATGTGGTTCAAGGTGACTGGTAATCCATCCTCTTCTGCTAGACTCGTTGGCCTTTTGGCAGTGAGGTACTCCATGATTATTACACCCAAGCTGAATATATCAACTTTGGTGGTGACAGTCCTCATATATGCAAATTCTGCAGAATAGTTTACATTTATGTTAGAATAAGGGAAGACTCATTCCATAAGAATTTACACTTCTTTAATAGGAAGTGAAGGACTATCCTTCACCACATTAGCTCCTTTTAATAACGCCAAAAGTCAGCATTGACAAAAACTTCATCGAAGTTTATGTTGCTTGGATGTCTTGAACTGGGTGACGGAAAATCAAGTATGTGTAGGTTAAATCAAGTGCTATGAATAGCTTTTGGGAATTTTAAGTTTTACGCGGCTAGTAGCATGTTCTCCAAAACCGAGATAAACTTGTAATGAAACCTAGACTAACCTTCTATGGCTAGTATGAGGTTTTCTTGTTAGGGGTGAGTGTACAAACAATCTCTGGTGCTGTATTTTATTTTTATTTGTTTCCCCTGAACATTTACCTAAGATTTCAGTCCATTGAAGCCTTTTTTTTTTGTTGATATATTTGTGAGAATGGAATTATTGCACAGCAAAGAATCGTACTTAGTCATTAGACTATAATTATAGGCCTTTTTGTTTTGTTCAGATTTCTATTAAATGGGTGGTGTCTCTAGACAGGAAAATGATTAAGAAGACTCTTACTGATTTGTATTAGAAAAAAGACAAAGCAACTGTATTTATTGCTAGCCTTTAATGATTAATTGGAATTGGCAGAGAATATGTAGTGTAAAGACACCTAGAAAGGCTGACATAACTGGGATAGAATTACCTGGTGCCATGTAACCTATTGTGCCTTCAAATGCCGATGCAGAAGAAACACTGCCACCATTGTCGAGATGAACACCTAGCATCCGGGCCATCCCGAAGTCACCAACATGGGCTTGCCAGTCTCCATCCAAGAGAATGTTTGAAGGCTTCAAGTCACAGTGAATAATGGGAAAGTCATAACCTGAATGCAAATAAGCTATTGCCTCGGCAATTGAGATACAAACATCAATTCTCGTTGATAGTGTCCATATTGAGCGATCTACTGAAGGATCATGGATGATCTGTTCTAAATTTCCTTGCTCCATGTATTCAAGAACCAGAGCCTTCAATTTCCTGCTTTCCCAAGCATAACCAATAACTTTGACCAAGTTTCTGTGCCTCAGCTGACTTAGAATCTTTGCTTCTCTGTAAAAGTACTTGTCAAATTCTTCTGCAAATTGCTGCAAGTTCAACTTCTTTATGGCTACAATCTGTCCATCTTCCAATCTGCCCTTGTACACGGTGCTTAAACTGCTGCTGCCGATGATGTTCTGTTGGCTAAAGAAATCAGTTGCTGTTTCTATATCTTTTGGATCAAACCTCTGAAGGATTAAAGGTGCAGTGTAATCCGCCCTACAAACCTCACGTTCTTTCAGTTCTTTCTTCTTTTGGCATTGTTTGTAAGACATGATTCCGAGTACAAAAAGAAGCAGTGCTGAAGTACAAACTAGAGGTATCATAATCAGCCGTGCTTTCCTTGACAAACTCTGCCTAGATTTCCCATGGCTCCTCTCAGTACACGAAGCAAAAAATTTGGTTCCACACAGACCTTTGTTTCCTGTTAAGCTAGATGCTGGCAGGTTCTTAAATATACCAGATTGTGGAACAGGGCCTTCAAGTTGATTGTAAGATAAATTCAGATGTTTCAAGCTGGAGAGAGCATTGAATTTCTCAGGGATTTCACCTTCTAGGTGGTTCCAAGAAAGATTGAGTGCACTCAGATGTTTTAGATTCGACAAACTAGTTGGAATCTTACCATTGATTTGGTTTTGTGACAGGTTCAAGTTTGTGAGGAACTCCATATCAGAGAATACTTCTCCAAGGGGGCCAGACAGCTTGTTTCTCGACATATCAAGTACAAGCAAGTTCCTGCAACTCTTAAGTGAGGCTGGGATTTTTCCTGATAAATCGTTGTTTGAGATGTCGATAACTTCTGCCATCTGCAGTGTCCCAATATCTTGAGGAATTGTTTCTGACAGGGAATTGTGTGATAGGTTCAGGTACATTAGAGAGCTTCTCATGCTTGCAATAATTGACCCTGTGAAATTGTTGCGGGAGAGATCTAGTGATGTCAGCTGGCTTTGTTCAAATACTTCTCTTGGGATGGACCCATTGAAATTGTTTCCGCTTAGGTCCAAAGCTGAAAGAAGCTTCATTTCAGAGTAAGACTCAGCAATCTGACCTCTGAACTGATTATTTTGCAACTTCAGAATGTTGAGTTGTTTCAGTCGAAAAAGCTCTTGCGGAATTTCATCCTCTAGTGCATTATCATTCAATGAAAGGGCTTGAAGGAGAGACAGCTTAGAGAGTTCGGCAGGAACTCGGCCTGCGAACCTGTTTGTGTGGAGTCTTAAGCTGATTACCATGGTTAAGTTACCTATCTCTGGTGGGATTTGCCCAGTAAATGAATTCTGAAAAAGTTGCAACTTTCTTAACTTGTTCATTTTACCAACTCTTGGTTTCAGAGTCCCGCTTAAATTGTTACTGGCTAAATCTAAGGTTTCAAGGTTGAAGCAATCGAAGAGGTCATCAGGAATATCTCCAGATATGAAATTGTTTCCAATGGAAAAAAATGTGATGTTCAACAACCTCCCTAAACCTTCTGGAATTTTCCCAGTTAACATGTTATAAGATAAGCTTGCAGAAAGTAGGTTTGAACAATTGGTAATGCTACTAGGGATCGGGCCACTCAATAGATTGTTGCTCAGGCTAATGTTCTTCAAGTTGGATAGTTTACCAATGTCAGATGGTATTATTCCTGTTAGAGAATTCACACTTGCTGAGAATAGTTGTAAGTTTGTCAGGTTGGTCAAAGAAGAAGGAACTGGACCTGTCAAATTGTTCACCTGCAAATACAATACTTCTAATAATGGCAGAGATCCAATCTCAGGAGGTATAATCCCGCTTAGTTGATTTGATGAAAGGTCTAAAATTGTCAAATATTTGCAATTGGCTAAGGATTTTGGGATTATAGAAGTTAACTTATTTTTATGTAGTGTTAGGGCTTGCAGGTTCAATAAATTACCCAACTCTGGAGGGATGCTGCCTTTTATGTTGTTGCTGTACAAACTGAGGGTAGTGAGATTTTTGCAGCGGGCAATTTCGGGTGGTATATTTCCGGTCAGTTGATTCTCCATGAGCTGAAATGTTTGTAGGCTTGTCAAGTTCCCTATGCTGGGAGGAATCATTCCAGATAACTGATTTCCACTAAGATCTAAAAGAGTCAATGCTGTCAACTTCCCTATGGATTCAGGTATTGGACCTTCTAAAGTATTGGAATATGCAATGAAGATTTGAAGGAAAGCTAAATTTCCAATATTAGATGGAATGTTCCCTGTAAGATTGTTATAACTGAGTGAAAGTTGTTCCAGGGATGTGCATTTGGTGATATCGGTAGGGATACTTCCAGTTAAGAAATTGTTTCCTAAGTTTAGGTATGTCAAATTGTGCAGGTTGCCTAATACTGCTGGTATTACTCCAGAAAGTTTGTTTTGGAAGAGATCTAATGCCCCTAATTCTGTCAACTTCCCTATGGATTCAGGTATAGAACCTTCTAAGTTATTTTTAGGGGCAACAAAGACTTGGAGAAGAGCTAAATTTCCGATTTGGGATGGAATTTTACCAGTAAGATTGTTTGAACTCAGGCCAATTTGCTCCAAGGATGTGCAGTTTGTAATACTGTCTGGGATGCTTCCAGAGAAGAAATTGTTACCCAAGTCAAGGTATGTCAAACTCAGGAGGTTACCCAATGCTGGCGGTATTGGCCCAGAGAGGACATTCTGATGAAGGCTCAACTTCATGAGCTGAGAACAGTTTCCCAGCTCAGGAGGAACTGAACCATAGAATAAATTATCGGATAGATCAAGTACCTGGAGGTGGGAAAGGTATCCCAAGGAACTGGAGAGTCTTCCTTTGAGCTTCTTCTCTCCAAGAGAAATCTCAACTACATTGGTTGAAGATGAGTTGCAGGAAATGCCGGTCCAGTTGCAATAGTGTATTGTGGCAGTCCAGTCAGAGAGTGAATCAAAAGGATCTTCAGTGACAGACTTCTTGAAGGAATTTAAGGCTTCTAGTTCTACCTCAAGGTTAGTTTTTACTGATAAAACAGTTGTTGCTACGGCGCAAAGTAGTAGTAGTATAAGAAAAGTGGGTAAGCAAGTAGATTTGTGGGATGCCATCTTTTTTTACACCGATCAATTGATGCTGTTAATCTTGTATTTGTATTAATTGCATGTGTTCATACTGATATCAGAAGCAAGGTTAACAAGAAGTTGTTTTGTAATTTACAAAAATACAAGACACCTATTTTGACCCAAGTGTTTGACTTCTATAGTCAGCAAAAACTGGAATTTCCACAATGTATGATTGTTAATGCATGACATCATTTTTATTTTTGTTTTTGTTTTTGTTTTTGTTTTTGTTTTTTTGGTGTATAAAGGGAAGTATGTAGACGGGATTTGATCCTTGATCTTAATTAAGTACCCTTTCCGGCTAAGACTTTAACCAACTAAAGATAGTTGACATCCAAATTCTAATGTCTATCGTTATTGAAAGCGAAATTGATATCATTCACAAGCAACGGCTTTTCAACAATTAGTAAGTGATACTAAAAAGCCCATGAGCTCAACTCAAGTATTTGACTAGTATTACGTACTAAATCTAAAAGCAAAGAGGGTGTGAAATTCAGGCAAGTTGCACTTGTTACGTTTGACTTACACATTGTAGAATCCAGGCTTTTGTTATTTCTTGCTGCATCACTAGACTAGACCATTCGTCATGAAATTAACTATTTGGAGCCAATTTTGGATTTTTGCCACCACCAGTATCATTGTATCAAGTTTAAATTTCTGGGAAAGTTCTTTGCTGGAATGTTTTTGTTAAGTATATGAACATGCGATATTCCTCGAGTCTAGGTAAGTAAATACTTCTTGCTGCGTATCCTGTATTGAATTTCTAATCAATATTCATCCTGAAACCTTACCAGGCAAGAATAAATTGACTGAATTAGATACATAAAAGGTTTAACAGAAAATTGGAGAATTTTTCTTCACGCTGTACGCTTCTCTCCTAGAGCTAATATTTGTCCGGAACTATTAGTTACTTGTACTGTATAATGTATTAGGACGTTAGATAATCTATTACATTATACTAAACATCACGAATGATAAATGTCACTTTATAGTGCAAATTTTTTCCGCCAAAAACATATCCACTTTATTTTTATTTTTATTTTCTCTTTTTTTGTATAAATGTTTATCTTTGGAAAAAAAATTATAAGATTATGGAATATGACATTATTAGACAGTTTTGGTAATATCTTATTCAATTCGTCATATCAATAATAAAAAATATTCGTACTCAATATTTTGGTTAAATTAGCATGCATATTAATCGTATCTAATATTTTAGTCAAATCATCATATTCAACTAATAACACATAGTAGGGCGAAAATTGTATATTATATGATAAAATGTTACGTTCGAGATTTATTAATTGCGCAATAGATTTAAGAGTTAAATATTTCAGTTAAATATTTTCTAAAAAGATGGTCTAATAATAAATTTCAAATATCCGTGCGTGCACGGGATGTAATCTAGTAGGAGTAGTTGCTGAAGGAATTATGTCCTAAGACATTTCCGTCAATTACTAAATATAAATAAATAGGAAATATTATGAAGATAAATATTATGTTAAATTAGTAAATCATAATTACTTGTTAGGGAATAATTATGATAGTAGGTTACAATTGGATTGGGCCTACAACTAATTTAGCTTAATACCTACGAGGTCACACATATAAGAACATTAATTGGAATAGCAAAAGGCCCGTATACAGAGCAAGCAAGAGGCTGCTATGCGAAGAGAAAGAGCATAAGTTTACGCATTCACTCATCAGGTATCATATTTGTATGTAACATATATACTACGTATATCACTGTCTTGATGTTAACTTTTCTCTTAATAATAAACTTTGTGTGGGAATAATTAATTTATAGGAACGGGTGCTTCTATTCAGGAACCAGAAAGCCCTCCACATTAAAAAAAAAGAATATTTAAGACAATTGATTAACATCGTAATATAAAACAATTCTACACTAACTCAACTCTAATATCACAACTCTACCTATATTAGGATAGTACTCCGTATTAATTATAGTATAGGTATTATACTACTCCGTATTATAGTAGTACTATAACTCTATCTTAACGTATATACTATGGCGTAGGGGAAGCAGTAGTACTACTATAACTCTATTAGTATTAGTAGTATCGGCATCTTTTGTGTAAGACCGTCTTACTGAAAAGACCATTATAATTGCTTAACTAATTGGTTTGTTGCTTAACTTATTTATTTGTTGGTTAACTAATTGGTTTCACTGGTTAACTAATTGATTCTATTGCTTAACTAATTGGTTTCATTGATTAACTTATATGACATTAAGGTCGTCTTTTGTGTAGACCGCCTTTTATAAAGGTTTGTATGGTAGATATATCGTTTCGTTTCTTATGTCATAAAGCAAAAACGATGAAAGATTACATTTTCTTATTTAGTTGGGATTGTTGCTTGGATTTCAGATTTGATTATGATCGAGATGGAATTAGGTTTGGTTGATCTGAGTTAGAATTTAGAATGTTAATCATGGATTCTAGCATATGATCCGAGTGTCGAAAAGTAGAGAGAAGTCCTAACAATCAATTCGAGTATAGGAATCGTATTGGAATTAAACGTCGATCAATCGAGTCGTCCTTAATTGTGGGTTGTTTGCAGTTCAACTATATTTAGTGAGAAATATTACTCAAGGTTCCATCCCAATCAAATTTTTTCAAACCCAATCTTATCGGAAACAAATTAACACAAGTGATGTAGGTCTTAACTTTAGAGAAAGACTATTGACAAAAAAAAATTGGAAAGGTATCATAAGCAAGAAATATGAACTATTTTAGTTAGGCTTTTAATCAGAAATGGCGGCATTTATCATTATTTCATAGCTGCTCTATTTGTCATGTACTACCTCTATTTCACAAAGATCTTTACCGTTAATGTTTGCATCAATATTAAGACAAAAGTAGAAAAGTTGGTTGAATATTATAATAAAATATGGATAAAGTAAGAGAAATTTGTAAAAATGTGGGTGGGTATAAGAAAAAATGAATAAAGGAAGAGAAAGTGAGTGGAAAGTCATAAATATTGTGAGGTAAGAAGGATAAAGTAGCAAATTTTCATGTCAAAAAATTAGATAAAGCAAAGTGTAAAGAACATTATGAAACAAACTAAAACGGTGAGTGTAAAGATCATTTTGAAAAGGAGTAGTACGAAGTACTACTTACTTTTGTAATCAATATCAATAGAGTCCATATGTCATGTACAATACTACTTATTTTTGTAATCAATATCAAATTTATCAATATAGAGTCGATCTATCATGTACTACTTACCTTATAGGATAGGATATCAATATAAAGTTTCCTAATTTTTAGATTTGACGATCATATATTTGAACAATAGTTGGAGTAACTAACGAAGAAGAAATTGGGTCATTTGATGAGAGGTACTTTTCTTATTTAAAATATCATATTTTGATTGCAGTTTTACACCTCTTATCTATCAATTAACATCATATAAGTCCAATTTTTTTTTTTAATAAACTCATATATTCTTATATGTTAATCAATGTCACGTTACTTAAGTAACTTTTGTCTTCCTAGTTTAAATTAGCTGCATTAATAGGAAGTACAGAGTGGGAAACATGAATAAGACTAAGTATTTGTTGACCAAGTATTTTGATCATGACATGTTCCGTTTATTTCTGATTTTTCGTTTAAGCGCAATGATGTACTACTTGTTATTCATAAGTTGCTTATTTCTATTAATAAGGATATGAAAGTAAAAATAGAAGTCAACAATTACATAAGATACAACATGCTAATGAGTCTCACACTCTCACCTCACATGTGAGTCAGTCTTTGCAACCAATTTAGTATATCACTATTCTATCTAAAGTTGGGATGAATAATGTACATAGGAAAATTCATTTTCAAGTCAAACTAGTGAAACAACATGCTGAAATAATTAATTTTGGACAACATACTAATATGATCATCGACCTTAAATTTTCTGATATTAAAGAACCTGAAAACCATGAAGTGCATATAAAAAAATATCTGGCGATATATATTGTATTTGGATTACAACATATATTGACCCAAACATTAATTAATGATTAGGAATTTGGAGACATATTTTGGAGGATAACTTGAAAGAGTGTTTGATGAATTCGTTTACTTTCATACTACATGTTCCAAAGTTAAAGAGTGAAGATATCATAGTTGCACCGATTTTGCAAGTGAGATGGAAGAAGAGTTCTACTATTTGAGGAAACAAAACGAGGAAAATGTTGAATTATTTGAATAGGAGTATATGGTTTTATGAGGATTTATTTGTAATTATTAGTAAATTAAAAACTAACTACTCTTTATATACCTTTATTTTTATTTGCAATATTTTATATATCCAGCGCTTATGCACGGGCACATTCTAGTATGATTAAAAGCGATAACCATGCCAAGAAAGTGAAAATATTAGATGGAAAATCACCATCGACAGGAGCTTCTTACATGATGTTCCTGAGGCTACAATCTACTTGAATGAATTACTGTCATTGTTTTGACACCAAACAGCGGTTTCTAGTTTTATAAGGTTTGACAGCACCAAGTTCATGTCAGGTCGTTTTTCAGGAGATAAGGAGGTGCAGGACAATGCTAGATTAAGAATTTCTGTGACAATGTCTTCTTCATTTCTTGTGATACTTGAAGTTAAATCAGGGTCAATAACTTGAAGTGGCTTCTCTTCAGCCATTGCCCTCTCTACCAGATGGCGCAAGGTTAGTGGTAATCCCCCCTCATCTTTAAGACCTGTTGGCCTTTGTTTCATGAATAACTCCATGATTACAATTCCAAAACTGTATGTATCTACTTTGGTCGTCAGAGTCCTCATATATGCAAATTCTGCAATACAAAAATGGTTAAGTTTCAATTGAAAAAATCACAGATAAACTGCAAGAACTGATGCAGAGGAATTTACCTGGTGCCATGTAGCCAATTGTTCCTTTAAATGCTGATGCAGTGGTACTGTTACTATCACATGGAAGATGGACACCCAGTATCCGAGAATTTCCAAAGTCACTGACATGGGCTTCCCAATCTCCATCCAACAGAATATTTGAAGGCTTCAAGTCACAGTGAATTATGGGAAAGTCGTATCCTGAATGCAAGTAAGCCAACCCTTTAGCAATCGAGATACAAACTTCAATTCTCTTTGATAACGTCCATTTTGAGACATCTGCTGAAGGATCATGGATTATCTGTTCTAAGTTCCCATTCTCCATGTATTCTAGAACTAATGCCTTCAACTTTCTGCTTTCCCAAGCATAGCCAATCACCTTAACCAAGTGTCTGTGTCTTAGCTGGCTCAAGATTTTGGCTTCTCTGTAAAAACACTTGTTAGATTCTGCTGCAAACTCTACCAAATTTAACTTCTTTATAGCCACTATTTTCCCATCTTCCAATTTTCCCTGGTAAACAGTGCTTAAACTGCTGCTACCTAGAACACGGCTTTCACTGAAGTAATCAGTAGCAATTTCAATATCCCTTGAATTGAATCTCTTGATTGTTAAAGATCCTGCATTATCTACATCAACCGTCTCAATTTCTTTAATACTTCTCTTTTTAGTGCGCTGTTTCTGCTTATAAAATAGGGTGACAAGGACAATGAATAATAAAACTGATGCACACAATAGGGGTATCAAAATCAATAGCGTTTTCTTGTGCAAAGAACTGGAGAATCTCTTCTTGGTGCAAGAGCCAAGCAGTTTGGTTCCACAGAGCCCTTTGTTTCCTGCAAAACATGATCCAGGGAAGTTTCGGAGTACACCATATTGAGGGATAGGACCTTCAAGCTGATTGTTGGAGAGATTAAGAAATTTTAAATTTTTAAGGTCATTGAGATTTTCTGGGATCACTCCATGTAATTGGTTTTGTGAAAGGTCAAGTGAATTCAGCTGTGTCAGCTTTGCCAAACTTGCTGGAATCGGACCATTGAGCTGGTTCCTTGACAGGTTTATGCTTGTAAGAGGATTTGTATCATCAAATGTTCCATCTTGGAGACGATCAGAAAGCTCATTTACTGATAAATCGAGGTTTAACAGGTTTCTGCAGCCTTTGAGTGTTACTGGAACTGGTCCAGAGAAATTATTATGTGACATGTCGATGGACTGTACCATTTCTAACGTACCAATTTCTTCAGGAATTGATTCAGACAGTGAATTGTGTGATAAGTTGAGGTAAGTTTGCAATCCCTTGATGCTTGCAAAAACTAGTCCTGGAACTGACCCGTTGAGATTGTTGTTGGAGAGATCCAACATTGTCAGACGTCTAAGTTTAGCCATGCTGGTTGGGATGGGGCCATGAAATTTGTTTCCTCCTAGGTTTAAGGTTGAAAGAAGCTCGAGTTTTGAGAGAGAATCTGTAAATCGACCACTTAACTGGTTGTTCTGCAACTCAAGAATAGTAAGCTGTTTGAGTTGGAACAACTCCTCTGGAATCTCACCATCTAGTGCATTGTCCTGCAAGGCTAGATCTTGGAGGAGAGAGAGCTTGGAGATTTCATGTGGAACTCGGCCTGACAATCTGTTTCCACCTATTTGAATTGTAAATAATCTGCTAATATTACCAATTTCTGGTGGAATCTGGCCTGTAAATGAATTCAAATGAAGTTGTAACCTTCTAAGACTACTCATTTTTCCGATACTTGGCTTCAGTGGTCCACTAAAGTTGTTTCTACCCAAATCAAGAGTTTCAAGATTATTGCAGTCAAAGATATCATCTGGTATGTTCCCAAACATGGCATTGTTTCCTACGGAAAAGAATGTCATGTTAGATAACTTCCCTAAACCATGTGGGAGTTCACCAGTTAACTTATTGAAACTAAGGCTTGCCACAAGAAGTTGTGTACAATTGGTTATACTAGAAGGAAGTGGGCCGCTTAGTAGGTTTTGATTCAAGGTAAGGTTCTTCAAGTTATAAAGCTTCCCAATATCAGATGGTATTTCCCCTGTTAGGAAATTGAAACTTGCTGAGAAATAAGTCAGGTTTATCAGGTTGGTCAAAGAAGATGGAATTGAACCAGTGAAATTATTTGAGTGCAGCATCAACATCTCTAATGACAGTAATGATCCGATTGTAGAAGGTATTTGTCCACTTAACTCATTCATTGATATCTCCAAATGTGTTAATGCCTTACAATTGAACAAAGATTTTGGTATTACTGAAGTCAGCTTATTTTTGTACAACCTTAACATTTGCAGGTTGAGTAAATTCCCAAACTCAGGAGGGATTCTTCCCACAAATTTGTTGCTATACATGTTGAGAAGGGTAAGGTTCTTGCACTGCCCAATTTCAGGTGGGATTTCTCCAAAAAATGAGTTCTCAAAAAGCTGAAGTGTTTCCAAACTTTTCAAGTTCCCTATCCAAGAAGGAATTTCACCTGATAGTTGGTTTTGACTCAGGTCTAAAACACGCAATGCGGTCAGCTTTCCTACGGAATTAGGAAGGGGACCTTCAAAGCTGTTGCTATAACCAATAAAAACTCGTAAAGATTCAATCTTTCCTATGTTGGATGGAATATTACCAGTGAATTTGTTGGAGTTGAGTCCAAGTGCAACTAAAGCTATACAGTTAGTGATGGTATCAGGTATACTTCCATTGAGTAAGTTGTTTCCTAAGTCTAATGATTGCAAGTTCTGAAGGTTGCCTAGTTGAGGAGGAATGGTGCCAGAAAAAGAATTGTCAAAGAGGGTAAGCTCTATTAGCTGAAAACAGTTCCCAAGTTGAGCAGGAATATGACCAAAAAAAGCATTAGATGTCAGATCAAGAACCTGAAGTTTGGATAAGTTACCAACACAAGTTGAGATTTTCCCCTCGAGCTGCTTCTCTGTCAATGATATTGCAATCACACTGCTTGTGGAAAGGTCACATGAGATACCAGTCCAGTTGCAGTGATGGCTGATGCTACTATTCCATCCGGAGAGATAACCAAGAGGGTCGTTGGTGATCGAATTCTTCAACGCCTTTAATGCTTCTGCTTCAACCTGCAGCTTAGTTTCTGCTGATAAAACTGTTGCTGTAAAACAGAAAATCACTAGAATATAAGTGGTGAGGTGAACCATGGTATTTCTAGACGGCATTTTTGTTTAATTTCTTGTGTTCAGTGGACTGTATTCAACTCATCATATGTACAAGTCTTGGGTATATATATTGTTTTATAGATCAATTTCATCTGAAGCTTAAAAAAATTTAATCATGATATGTAAAACATCCTATTTTAAAATATTAGCCCGTAGTATAGCTTATGGGATAGTCAACCGAAATTGGAATTTACTTGTTATAATGGAGTAAAGCCAACTTATAAAAGCCAAATGAAACCATTAATTTAAAGTATGGGCTCCAATTGGCTACCCACGGGTTTTTTTTGTCAAGCATCAGTAGGGTACCTTTCAATCATAGTCTCGTTGCGTATAAGAGAATATGCATTGTATAATGGGTTGATAAAGGCTTTTGTTATTGTAGTCCCGTCGTAATTTTTAGAGGTTACAGTTACTATTAGGGATGTTAATGGGACGGGACGGGGCGGGGCGGATGCGGATGTTGGTCCCTCCATTTCCATTTCCATTTCCGCCTAAAATTTTCATCTCTATCTCCGCCCCATCATCCATGGCGGGTAAAAAATTCATCCCCATGTCCGCCCCAATGGGTACAAACTAAAATCCATCATTGCCGCACCACCCTCCTGGATATCCATCCCCGTCTCATCCCCGCCCCAATACACGCCTAACTTTTCTTATTTATCAAATATTTACCATATATACGGAGTAACTAAAATTTAACTTTAGAAAAAACACCTTATTACTAAAAGTATCATATGTAATTGGAAAAAAGTACTCGTAATAACAAAAAAATCCAAACAAAAAACCTTAAAAGTCTCACCTAAATTCATATTATCACCTACAAACAAATAAATCTACACCCGCCCTATCACCCATGGCGGGTATGAAGCGGGGATGGGGCGGGGCGAGTGGGGATGGGGCGGGGCGGGCGGGGATGGAGCGGGTTCGACACAAAATCCACACCCGCCCATCACCCATGGCGGGTACGGTTTTTATACCCATCACCCGCCAAACCTGCCCCCATCCCCGCCTACTTGGAACGGATGCGGAGCGGGTCTCCCACAAAACCCGCCCCACTGACATCCCTAACTTACTATTTACCGTTGTATTTTATTACTTCATCCGTCTTTTATACTCGCCCCGCTAAAAAACTTTTAACAAATTTGCCATAAATTAATAAGTCAATTAAATTGTCTAAAACTCGGTGCCTGTTAGACTGGGGCGAGTATCAAGGGACGAAGGGTGTATGAATTACAAGTTCATTTTTGATAATTTTTTCTTCTATTTTTTTTTATTATTATTAGTAAGTACTACATTCGTTTCATAAATATCTTTACGGTTACTATTTGCATAAATAATAAGACAAAAATAGAACAGTTGATTGAATATAATAAAATGTGGATAAAGTAAAAAAAATATGTAAAAGGTGGATGTAAGAAAAAAAATGAATAAAGTAACAGAAAATGTGTGCAAAATCGTAAATATTATGAGATAAGAAGGGTAAGGTAGTAAAATTTTCATGTACAAAAATTAGAATAAAACAAAGTGTAAATAACATTAGGAAATTTTGTGTTTTACTACCTCCGTTTCAAAAAGATCTTTACAGTTACTATTTGTTCGGACTCCAATGCAATATTTAACTACTAATATATCCAATTTCGTATGTGAAAAAATTATAAAAATTTGATATTATGAAAATACATCCCGAGATCAATCTAACAAGATCTTACATGTAACGTTTTGATGTATATAATGGTGAGAATTTACAGTCAAAGTTTTTATACTTTGGACACATTTTCCAAAGCGTAAAGAACTTTCTGAAACGGAGGTAGTACCATCTAAAAATCTCAAAGTTTTGAATTACCACCTTTTCTTTTCACCACCAGTTAACAGTTCTGCGAAGTGTGGATAGGGTTCGTATTAGTTTATACTCAAAAACATAGTAATAATTCATTTCACTGATTTACGAGATACAACAAACAGAAGAAGAGAGAACTATACTTCCATGATTTCATCAATATTTCAACTAAGTACTCAAGCCAAAGATAAATTACAGATGCACGTGATTGTGATACTCTCTTGAGTTCTGAGGTAATCTTGCTATTTTCTGTCTCCATGATTTTATACTTTGAAGTGTTCAAACCTAGACTAATTAAGGGGCCGGGAGAATAAGTATGAGTAGAAATCGCTGAGAGTAAACTCACGATAAATAAGTGGACTTTCTTATGGTACAACTCTTTAAAAGGTCTGTATAACTTTTTAGAAGATAAAACACCCCTGAGAAAAAATGATCATCATGGGTGCACACAATTTTGATGGTGCAGGCGTGTGCACGTAGAGGAAGGTGTACCTGCACCAAAACGACCAACAATTAAACATAAAACACGCGTTTTCATTAAATCTGGATATAAATCGAACATCTTTCTTTGAACAAAAGAACATCATATGCTCTCTTCTATTCAGTTCTGTTTTTCGCGATTTTTTTTGATGTTCAGTTCTTTTCGCTCCTTTTTGCGGGTATTTATTATTCTTGGGTTTATATTTTTTAATTCAAAGTGTGAAGAGGACAAAGAAAGTGCTAACAATGTATCTGTAATTTGTTTTAGAGAGAGAAAAATGGAAAATTCTCAAATATTCCATAATTTTTCTACTTCAAAATCAAATTCAATTGGTTCTTCTTCTTCAATTTTGATTCTTCAGCTGATAATCGGATTTATGAAGGTATTTTTTCAATTTGTAATAACGGATTTAAATTTTTTGGATTTTGATGATTTCGATTTCGTAATAATCGTGTTTTTGATGATTTTGATGATTGAAATTATTTTAGATTTATGTAATAACGAATTTCATGCTTCGTTGATTTTGAAATTGTTGATTATTGTGCATTGTAATTACTTTTGATTATTATGCATTTTATAACATTTATTTGATGAAATTTGTTGTGTAATAATACGTATATTTAAGGAATATACGTTTGGTTACGTTTGGTTCGCAAAAAAGAACAATTGTTCGTGTTTAAAGAACATATTCTTGTATCAAAAGAACATATTCAATATACGTTTTATTTTGTATTAATACGTTGATGTTCGTTGATTTTGAATATTTTTGATTATTTAGAAAAGAACAATTGAACGTAGTTAACATACATATGTTCTTTTTTGCATTTTAATTTTTTCTTTCGATTATGTTCTTTTTTGATAATTATGTTATGTTATAAATTTTCAGACATCATGAATAATGTGCTTGATCATTCAGAACAAAATGATGCTAATGAGGATCCAGAGTCCTATGTGGTTGTTGGCCAAGGTACTTGACTTGTACTTTTTGTCTGTTATTATGTTCTTTTACTCCTACCATTTGTTCTTTTTTTTTTATTGTGTTCTTTTTATTATTCATGCAGATTTTGAAGAACCAGTTTCACTAGAGGGTAGTGCAGTTAAGGATGATGATGAGGAGGCGTATGCGTTATACAATAGTCATGCTTTTAGGAATGGTTTTAGTACTAGGAAGGGTAAAAAGGAGTACAGAAGTGGTACTAGAATAGTTCGGCAGGGGAATTTTGTTTGTGCATCCGAGGGGATTAAAAATGTTGACGGTGTTGTGCCTAAATCTTTTTAAAAAAATTGAAGGAGAATTGGATGCAAGGCATCAGTTCAGTTTGATGTTGATAAGAATATGTTCTTTCTAAACACTGTCGTGTGCATACCCATTAAATGTTTTCTGCTAATAAGAGATATCTTATTAGGTCACATAGGCACATTTCAAAAGAACAGTTGACTTTTCTTACTACTTTTACCTGTAGTGGTACTAAGTTTGTTGATATTCTTAGAGCAATGAGGAAAGAAGTAGGTGGTGAGGCTCATTTAGGCTTCACTGTTCCCGATGCATATGATGCTGTTACAACGGAGAAGAAGAAAAATCTGGATGGTTGTGATTCAAATCAGTTGATCAGATGGGTTGCGATGAGACAAGCTAATGAACACAACTTTTATTATGATTTTCAAGTTAATGAATTAAATCAGTTGACCAACTTATTTTTGGAGAGATGGAAGAATGCGGTCTGATTATGAAGCCTTTGGGGATTTATTGATTCATGATACCACTTATCGTACTAATAAATACGATATTATTTGTGGGCCTTTTGTTGGAATGAATCTTCACACCCAAAATATCATGTTTGGAATTGGGTTTATATTGAATGAGAAGGCAAGTACTTTTGAGTGGCTTTTAAATTATTTTTTGACTTCTATGGGAGGGAAGCAATCTGTGACCATCATGACTGATCAGTGTTCTGCCATGGATAAGGCTATAAGGTATTGTTCGTTTATAATGTGAGTATGTTCATTTGTCTTTCATTTTTGTTTTTCTGTCTTATTTTATGTTTTTTATGTTCTTTTTCTTTATTGTAAGTATATTCTTTTGATGTTCATCATTGTTTTGTAATGGACAAGATTATGTTCTATTTGGTGTATTATATATATATATATATATATATATATATATATATATATATATATATATATATATATATATTGGTTGATGTTTCTTTAGGGATGTGTTTCCAAAATCACACTGTAGTGATCACTCCGAACGTGCACTTCTGCGGGTTCAGTCGCATGTTGTATATATTTCAAGAATCTGGTGAAGAATTTGAAGGAAATAATGCCCTTGGTCCAAGTATGCATTCTATGTTAAGTCTAATAAATGCGGTTCAGTATTAATTAACAAGTTAATAATTCAGTGAGATCAAGTGAGCTGAATGCCTAGCTAGAGGCCGCTTCAGTTCAAGTGGAATTAATGATATTAATCCACAGCTTACTCTTGACTGAACCCGTAGGGTCACACAAATAGTACGTAAACGGATCAAGTATTTAATGGCATTAGATACTCCATCTATGGATATTCGGAATCGACGGATCTTGGTTTCAGTGGGAGCTGAGATCGTCACAGGCAAGAAATGAATACTCCGGAAACGATGATATTGCCGGAAACGGAAATATGGATCGTATCGGAAATATAAATATTATCCAAGTCGTAGATGTTGCCGGAAACGGAAACATGGTACGTATCGGAAAATATTATCGGAAATGGAAATATTGCCAGAATCGGAAATATTGCCGGAAACGGAAATATTGTCAGAATCGGAAATATTATCGGAATCGGAAAATAATTCCGGAAACGGAAATATTAAATATTTGTTCGAAACGGAAATTGATTCCGGAATCGGAAATATTAATTATTGTTCGTATCGGAAATGAATTCCGGAATCGGGAATTTAATCGGAAGCGTATCGTACGAATTAGCATCGAACGAGGCCCGCTAGACGAAGGCCCAGCACGAAGCCAGGCCGTCGCCCAGCGAGCCAACGCACACCAGCGCACGCCAAGCCTCGACCAGGCCCAGCGCAAGGCCAGGCCCAGCCAAGGCCTTGGGCGCGCGCGCGCGGAGCGCAGCAATGGGCCGAGCGCTGTGCGCCTAGCGTGGGCCGCAAGGCTTGCGCGGGTGTACGGTGCTCGTGCATTGCTTGTGCGGGAATCCTGAAGCAATCAGGATTCGAAGTGTGATTAAATCCTAAAACTATTAGATAATGATTATTTAATTAGAGTCCTAGTAGGGTTATAATTAAATAAATTAGTATCCTAATAGGATTCCAAAACCCTTTCCATAACTCTATAAATACGTGCCTAGGGTCACATATTTTAAGAGATTATTCAAGTATTCAAAGTGAGTTTTTGAGAGAAAATTCAGACACATTTCTTATCTAAGAGTGCCGAAAATCTTTAGTACCTTAAGGGCGATTCTAGTTGGTCAATCTTAAGGCGGATCCGGACGTGCTGTGGACTATCTACGGAGGGACGACACTTGGAGTCCTAAAGACTTGTTCTTGTTCGGTTCGAGCGCAGCTAGGGAAGGCACGCAACAAAGAGTATGCATCTAAATTATGCTATATGATTATGTGTAAATAATATGTATTCCTGGCTAAATGGTTTTTCCGCATGATTTATGAATTGTCATATGTATCATAACCTCACAGTGGTATCACGAGCCCCTTATTATTTTCATAATCTAAACTGCATGAACATGGTTAAATATTACAAATTTGCATGAATTAAAAGGGGTGATTAATTTTCGTAATTGTTAATTAATTGCAAATTGCGTTTATTTAATTATACGTACGCAGTTTTTCGGCAGTTTCTTCGTTACTCATCCAAATCGAGTGATTTTTGTGTCAATTCCGCATGTAAAAGGCATTCTAAAATTTTGACAAAAATAGTAATTTTCTGCCGAACCCAGAATTCTCAAATTCGAAGCCTAACTATGACTTTTCGAAGGTTTTAGTTTTTCGAATGCAAAATTTCGTAAATTTAAGATGTTAAATTAAATATTTGCGATTCTTGTTGATAAATCTTGAATTTTTGATTGACCTACTGTATATGTTTAACAAGTTTGAATGCCTAGCCTTGTTAATTATGCAATCTAATTTGTAATTATGATTAATTTGTTGAAAATTAGAATAATTTAGAATTAATTTGATTTTCATAATTAATTATAATTTAATTAGAAACCTATGATTAAAAACCACCATAAAAATTGTAAATTTATGATAAATTTTAAATTTTTATGACCTAGGCTTGAATCCATAATAATCGGAAATCAATTGAATAATAAATTTTCGATTTTTCGCCCTAAAATTATGAAATTAATATTATTTATTAATTTGTCATTAATTTTAAATATAAATTTTAAATTTTTTATGCGATTCGTTCATATAACTTGCACGCACAAAGCAATGGACGCTTCGTGTTACCCTTAAGGGGTGTTGTATAGTGCGGGCATGCGACGACGAGCAAGGGAGCTCGTCGCCCGTGCGGCACGAATGCAATGAGCAGGGACATGGTGCACGAGCACAAGGCAGTAGCCCTGCCTTGTGTCGTGAGCCACGAGCTATGGACGAATGGGCATGGGCGAAGGCAAGGCACGGCAGTCGCGTGTGGGCAGCAAGCGAGCTGCGCCACAACGCGCACTGCCTCGCGCGCAGCGAGCGCAAGCTCGCGTTCCACGAGCGCTGCGCCCAGCGTCGATCGCGCGCAGCGAGCGATGGCTCGCGCACAGCGAGCGATGGCTCGCGTGCATCGAGCGCTGGAGCGCGCGCAGCGAGCGCTGGCGAGCGCGCACAGCGAGCGATGGCTCGCGTGCATCGAGCGCTGGCGCGCGCGCAGCGAGCACCACTTGTGCGATGGCTTGCGATGGAAGATGCAGCAGCTATGCGACGAGCGCATGGGCTGCGCGCACATGGCCAGCGATGGCTGTGTGCGTGTGGCCCATGGGCGTGCGATGCGTAGGGTGTTTGCGTTGCGATTAGATCGTTTTGAATGTTTAATTTGAAATTTTTCAGTTTACGTAATTTTAATTAATTTTAAAATTAATAATTTAAATTATTTTCTTGGATTTTAATTTTGAATATTGTAATTATAATAAATTTTATTTATTCTAATTATTTTACTAAAATTAAAATCATGAATTATTTTAAATACGACTGAAATTAAATTAAACTTTTTGGATTCAATTATATATTCATATGAGCTTTAAATTTTAATTAAATTTGTATGTTTCCGGTTAGACTAGAAATACATTTTTATGTTTAAAATTAGTAAAGCATATAAATTTATTGGTTTAAGTGGGAGCGCTTTTTAGTCATAAACTCTTGATTAGGTCTACGAATCCTTAAGGTTAAAACAACTTGATTAGAATTAATAAGGACTGAATAATTGGTAGATTATTGGTGCCCTTGATTAATTGCTGCAAATGTTTACGTGATGCATAACGTGTTTTAACTAACCAGCTATGTGGGCCATTCATGATAATGAATGGGTGAATGGTATATATTGTATATGTACTGTTTTGCAGGTTATGAAGTGACTAGTATGGCCCAAATAGGATAGAAAATATGGTCTGCGAACCATTAATTTGAATGTAATTGGTCTAAAGTACCAAAGTTGTTTTTCAATTCAAATATGGTCTGCGTACCATCAAATAGTTGTAATTAGTTTTAATTATAGCTTATCCTATTTGAAGAAAATGGTGCCTCCCACGGAGATTTTCAAGACGGACTTTGAAGTCAAAGCTTCAAGATGAAGTCGGGCCATACTAGATCACATTTATCTTATGCATGCTTTAAGTTATTTATTGCTTTAAATATGTCTTAATTATGCATAAGATTGTGGCCTGATTATGTTGCAAGATTAAGGATTTTAGTTCACTTAAAATCTAACCAACATAGTAAGAGCCTTAAGTTCCAAACTTAAAAATTGAGTTAAAAGGTGCCATGCCAAAATATACACTTGCTTGGATATCCTTTACATCAATCTAGTAATAGTTTTCGCTCAGCGAGGTGTTACTTATTGGTCCTAAAGGGGCAAGGTACACAAATAATTGTGAGTACATGTTAGTTTTGGTGAAACTCAACGATATAAGTAAGGAGTCCTTTTATGTCGTGGCAAAATCGATAGGTTTACCTAATAAGTTCTTAGACGTACCTATCAACCAAGAGTAGTTTCTAGACTATTAGCAAAAGGCTTTTGCTTACCTAAAATGTTTTAGAATTGAGTCGACAAACTGTGCTTAATTCTTCAATGGTTTTAGGGTCTTGGAATCATTTTATTCACACCTGCCGGAACAATAAAATCGAATAAAATGCTAATAACTTGTTTGAATTGCATGGTTGCTTTAATTTCAAGTTATTATTCATGATAAATGTTTAGACTTTGCATGCTTCAATGTATGTTTTAATTATTGTTTATAATTAAATATCTTGCACTGCAATAAATCCTTTTAGAAAGGTAACAGTAAATTTCCTCGATTGGTAGTGAATCCAAGAACGATTCACGGAAAAGAGAGAAAGTTAGCAATTTAAAATGTACGTTTCTTATATCGACTTTTATGGTTGTTTTCGAATATCAAAATCGAATGGCAAACCAATTGGTGCTTGTGAATTCAAAATACACTGTAGTTTTGAGATCATAAAGCATTGAGCTTAAACGCTCAGCTTTACCAATGGTTAACAACCTAATATCTTTGTCCATTTAATTCTCGAATGAGTCTAGTCCCTAGACATTCGAATAGATCGATGCTTAGAGAAATTTAGAAGCTTCTGGTAAGATCATCTAGTTGAAACTTAATATTCAACATAAATTAAATGTTAAGAACCTTGTTGGGGTGACATTGGACATGTCTAACAAAGTATAAAAGTCAACACTAAAGAATTCAATTCTTAAGACTATAAGAAAGGGTACAAGAAATAGGAAAACGAGAACAAATGAAAGGAATTTACGATTCCGTTTCTACCTATAAGTTTATGTTTAAAGAGAAATGACCTAGCAATCAAACTTCCTTGGTATCATATACCGCTTGAGGTTCTTACTTCGGTAATAACTCAAACAATGGAAGCTAGGATACACTAATGACCTACAAGTGGGAAATGAAGCATGGCAATGCTACATTAGTTGTAGGGTCATCTAGTTTGTTTTAAGTCCTTTCAAAGGCTGGAACTTAATGGCTATTTTGTTCCATAATCAACATACCTAAATTTCTGTTTTCAAACACAGAAAGACTCACATTCAAGAAAAACAAAAACAATGTTTGTTTGTTTATTTGAATGAAATGGTCAATTACAGGTTGACTCAATATGCTTGATTAAAACAAACAACTCTTTAAAGAACTTTACTAGGTTCAAATCAACCCCTTGATTTGAGTTCCACTAATCTTTGGCATTGTTGCTTAGACCATATCAACAAGTTAACATTCAAAAGCTCTATTTTGATGGACTTTTGAAAGTTGATTGATTTCTAGATCATTTTAAGACAACTAGTCTTACTTGTTGAAAGTAACAAAAGATATGAACTATTGTTAGAACGCCTAGACAATAGAGTTCAAAGCTAAAGAAAGATTTTATGACTTTATTATTTCACACAGATTTGAGTGAATATAGGTTTATTTACTCAATGTGATATAAGTTTGAATCTTTTTGGCTAGTTCAAAGATTCAGAAGTATAAATCCACTTGGCAAGAAATCATAAAGATCTAGGTTAGATCATGTTGATGATTACTTGAGACCAAATATGATCATCAATGATTGTGTGGTGTAATTTCACAATCTAGGTCCATAAGATATGGCATATCTTAGTTGGAATAATCGAAGTCAATTAGTACTTGATTCGATTAATGATGAATCATAAAGACTTTTCCTATAATTTCTAAAACAAAATTCTCAACTACCACCAAACTAAACCAAATTCGTCAAAGCTATTGAAAAGTAATTTCAGAATAACTTTTCATAAAATATATCTAGAGAGTTGCAAAACTCAGTGGGAGCTTAGTGTTTGTCATTCGACAAACTAAGGCCCAAGTATAGATATATGTTTCATTGTGATTTATTCAAATGAGACACAAGGGTATTGTTTCTACCACGAATTTTTGAGAACATAATGTTTGTTTGCTCGAAATAATGTCCTTTTGGAGATTCGTTTCCAAAATGACAAGTGGGAGAAAATAGACCTCGAAAGTCTTCGAGGCGAACAACAAACATAAACGGACATTCCGGAGGCTTTTCGAAGTGCTTCAGAAAATACGAACTTATTCTTTAAGGACTTTAGAAGTGGCTTTAAAGAATAGACATCTCTTAGAAGACTTTACAAGTGCTTCAAGGAGAACAAAATATTCAAAGGACTTTCAAGTGGCTATTGATATTCCATTGTTTGATGTTCTATACCCTAGTAGGCATAGAGTTCAAGTCACTGGAACTATGAGATTCTTCTATTAGATAGTGAAGAAACATGGAGTTCAGGTCATTGAAGCTATGCGATCCTTCCATTAGATAGTGAAGAAACCTACAACTTGCAGTCAAACTATTATCATGTAGATTAATGAGTTTGTGACTTATAAGAAAGCTATGACGAAACCCAGATTCCCTAAAATGGTTAGAGGCCATATATAGACTCAAATGTTTTAAATGGTTAGAGGCCATAAAACATACTCAATGTTTTGATGACAAAATTGAAATTTTGTTGATTTGCAAGAATAGTTTCACACCTATTGGTTGCAAATTTGTTTTAAGGATAAAAACCATCAAACAAGAATTGTGTTCACACACAAAGCTAGATTAGTTGCTAAAGGTTACAAGCAAATTCATGGCATGGATTGTGTTGAAACCTCATGCATAATCATAATGCTCAAGTCTATAATTCAAGCAATGATTGCATATTGGTACATATGACAATTGGATGACAAAACGTATTCCTCAATCAAATGATGGAAGAAACTATGTACATGGAATTTCATAGGATTTGTGGATCCAAATAAATGCTTGAAAAGAAAGCTAGCTTACGAAATCTAAGTACAGATTTAAGCAAGCAATTGGGAGTTGGAACTGTATTTTAGTGAAGCTAATAAGTATTTTAGTTTCATAAAATGTACATGATTCTTATAGATATATAAGAAGTTTAGTGGGAGTACGTAAAACTTAATTGGTCCTATGTGTATCACACACATATCTCTCTATTGTGAAATAACATTTAAATGCTAAATACTTAGATTTGAGATTATTCATCAATGAAGGACCAAGGCGAAACTTAGTACATACTGGGTATTAAGATCTATTTACAAAGATCTTATGATATTGTTTTGGATTAAGTAAATGGCATTTACTAAATCAAACACGAAAGTCTCCATTGGAGATATTCGACCCATGTGAATAAATCTAAGTAAAGGATGTTTGAACTATGTATAAGCATTTACTAAGTTAAACATCAAAGGATCTAAATAAGATTCTTAACCTATATTATATGTCAAAGAATTTAGCTGGATTTAGTATCTACTGAAACTAGATAAGCTAAAGTTACATGAATAGAATTCAATTGGGAATTATTCTGCAAAAGAATTTATCATGTATGATATAATATGAGGATCTCCAAAAACGTATCGTATGACTTTAGGCATGACGAACATATACCAATCTCTATTGATCTAAGTGAAGATCAACTAGATTGAGATCAAGAATACTTATGGTACTTGAAAAGGTACATAGGAATAGTTCTTGATTCAAGAAAATAAAGATATGCTAAATATTGATGCTACACGCATAAACACTGGCAAAGGATCAAGCAAGACCCTTTGGAGTTAACCATTGATAAGGACGAGCTATAGAGCATCGTGTTTTGAAATGGCAACATGGGTTGGAGACCATGAGTTGTTGCGTGGGAAATTAAAATATTAATTTCTATGTTCTAAGATACAGCTGGAAAGTCTTCCACATGTCTGTGAACTGCTTGGATAAGTAAATCCAAACAAAGCATCACTAGCAACCTAAACAGTTGAAGTAAAAGTACTTATTGCCTAAGAAGCAACAAAACAGAGTTGTTTATACTAATGAGTTCTTCATTAAACTTTGGTGGATCACATGTCTACTAACTTGATGGCTCTTCATTGCAAAATGCGTAGAACCACTATCGAAGTAAGAAAGACTAGATCACATAATAAATAAACTCAAAAGATCTTATCATCCTATCTCGAATATCATTCGATGAAAAAGATATTAAGATTGGCAAAGCATGATAACTAAACCTATGCAACAAGTGAGAAAGCAACACTCACATTGTAGCACTGGAAATCAAGCATAGCTTTGAATTCCATGAAATGTTTTAAAGATGGGTTTGAGGCCCATGGTTGTAAAACATTGGGGTTGAACATTTATCATATATGAAATGAATTTTCATATTCCATTTAATCTTGGTTTAGTATTAAATGATGAGTCCCTTCAATTTGACGATATATTCAAGATAGACTGTCAGGACCAGTCCTGTGACTAAGAAATGTCTATCAAGTGAACTTGAATGTCAAAGGTTGAAAATGGTCCCTAGTCGGAGTTTTCTATAAAATTGGACGCATAGAAAACGTTAGACGATTAGAATGCAAGATGACTAGTAGTTCTGTTTCTTGAACTATGTGGACATGGCAATGTCATAATCATTTGCATAGATACTTACTTTGGGAAGACTAGTATCGGACAAGACCTATGAAACTTTACTGTAAGAGATGAAAATCTGTCATAAGTAAATTTCATTAAAATTATTAGACACTAAATCCTCAATACCTGAGTGATTTGAGATTACTTGTTTGAGAACTGGTTGCTTTGACGTTGACCAACCGTCGCACCGTAAAAGGAGGCTATAAAGGCAACGCTCAGGTAATCACCTATCAAACGAAGTCTAATCTCAAGATCGCAAGATTGGGATTGTCCTCCCATAAATCGGGATGAGATGCTTAAAAGTTGTACAAGGCCACTCGGAGAGCTAGAAACTGTGAAATGCATGGCCGTGCTCGGATGAATCATAGGCTATGATTATCTGTCTATTTGATCAGTTGAACTCTGAAACCGAGAAACACCTCTGGACATAATAAGGATGACAACTCTTACCTTATGTTCAAGAGCAAGCATCGAGCGACAAAGGAATTAGGAAATGCACACTTGTCCCTAAGGACAAGTGGGAGACTGAAGGAAATAATGCCCTTGGTCCAAGTATGCATTCTATGTTTAAGTCTAATAAATGCGGTTCAGTATTAATTAACAAGTTAATAATTCAGTGAGATCAAGTGAGCTGAATGCCTAGCTAGAGGCCGCTTCAGTTCAAGTGGAATTAATGATATTAATCCACAGCTTACTCTTGACTGAACCCGTAGGGTCACACAAATAGTACGTAAACGGATCAAGTATTTAATGGCATTAGATACTCCATCTATGGATATTCGGAATCGACGGATCTTGGTTTCAGTGGGAGCTGAGATCGTCACAGGCAAGAAATGAATACTCCGGAAACGATGATATTGTCGGAAACGGAAATATGGATCGTATCGGAAATATAAATATTATCCAAGTCGTAGATGTTGCCGGAAACGGAAACATGGTACGTATCGGAAAATATTATCGGAAATGGAAATATTGCCAGAATCGGAAATATTGCCGGAAACGGAAATATTGTCAGAATCGGAAATATTATCGGAATCGGAAAATAATTCCGGAAACGGAAATATTAAATATTTGTTCGAAACGGAAATTGATTCCGGAATCGGAAATATTAATTATTGTTCGTATCGGAAATGAATTCCGGAATCGGGAATTTAATCGGAAGCGTATCGTACGAATTAGCATCGGACGAGGCCCGCTAGACGAAGGCCCAGCACGAAGCCAGGCCGTCGCCCAGCGAGCCAACGCACACCAGCGCACGCCAAGCCTCGACCAGGCCCAGCGCAAGGCCAGGCCCAGCCAAGGCCTTGGGCGCGCGCGCGCGGAGCGCAGCAATGGTCCGAGCGTTGTGCGCCTAGCGTGGGCCGCAAGGCTTGCGCGGGTGTACGGTGCTCGTGCATTGCTTGTGCGGGAATCCTGAAGCAATCAGGATTCGAAGTGTGATTAAATCCTAAAACTATTAGATAATGATTATTTAATTAGAGTCCTAGTAGGGTTATAATTAAATAAATTAGTATCCTAATAGGATTCCAAAACCCTTTCCATAACTCTATAAATACGTGCCTAGGGTCACATATTTTAAGAGATTATTCAAGTATTCAAAGTGAGTTTTTGGGAGAAAATTCAGACACATTTCTTATCTAAGAGTGCCGAAAATCTTTAGTACCTTAAGGGCGATTCTAGTTGGTCAATCTTAAGGCGGATCCGGACGTGCTGTGGACTATCTACGGAGGGACGACACTTGGAGTCCTAAAGACTTGTTCTTGTTCGGTTCGGGCGCAGCTAGGGAAGGCACGCAACAAAGAGTATGCATCTAAACTATGGTATATGATTATGTGTAAATAATATGTATTCCTGGCTAAATGGTTTTTCCGCATGATTTATGAATTGTCATATGTATCATAACCTCACAGAATTTCCTTAGGGCCGATAGGTGACCTTGCCGGTCCTTGGATTTGACTATCATGTCGTCTACGTAGACTTCTATTTCTTTATGCATCATGTCGTGGAGTAACGTGCGTGGTGGATGTCCGTTGATAGGTGGCCCCTGCATTTTTAGTCTGAACGGCATAACGGTGTAACAGTATGTGCCCCAAGGGGTGATGAAGGTGGTTTTTTCCATGTCCTCTTCGGCTATGAGGATTTGATTGTAGCCAGCGTACCCGTCCATAAAGGAGAGAAGCGCATGTTCTGCTGTATTATCTACCAGTATATCGATGTGTGGTAGCGGGAAGTCGTCCTTAGGACTGGCCTTGTTAAGATCGCGGAAGTCTACACACATTTGCAATCTTCCGTATTTTTTGGACACTGGGACTACATTAGCCACCCACTCTGGATAGTTGGATATACTTTAATGAATCCTGCGTCTAACTGTTTTGTGACTTATTCCTTGATTTTTAGAGATATTTCGGGTTTGAGCTTTCGTAGTTTTTGCTTTACCGATGTCATTTTAGGATCCAGTGGTATTTTGTGTTCGGCAATTTCTCGATCTATCCCGAGCATATCTTTGTAGGACCATGCAAAGACGCCTATAAGTTCTTTAAGGGTGGAGATTAGGTTGGCCTTTTCAGTGGGAGTTAAAGTCAAACCAATCTTTATTATCTTAGGATCTTCCACAGTTCCAATGTTTATTGATCAGTGTCCTAACTTATTGGAGTCTCATATTCTTGCTCATTTGCGTAGCTGATTATTTCATTATATTCGTTTTCAGTTTCATTACTTAGTTTGTTCAGACTTTCAGGGGGCGTACACTCGCGAGTTGTACTCATTTTTGTTAAAATCGTTAACCATTACATTGAAGAGATCTTCCGGGGTGGACGTTTTAGGATCTATGCTAGATTTAAGGGCATTCATGGATTCATCGTTGTCGGACTCAGATTCAGACTCGTCGAACATTTGGCCTTCTCCGGCGGACACTTTATATTTTATTCCTTTGGCGTTGGTCCATTTGAAGGTCTTGCGCCAGCCCCAGTTAAGTTGCGCGGTCAGATTTGGAGAGGGTGTAATCAGCTTGGTGGGATCAAATTCCTCATCTTGCAGTGCCAGAGTCATTATTTCGGCTTTTCCCTTAGTGGGGCTTCTTTCGAGTCCGAATAGTTGCCCGAAGGCGTGCTGAGACATTCATCATTTTGAGTGTCACAGGCAGGTATATTGGATCCTAGTCCTGAGTTTGGGTGCATTTTCGGAGGCGATTGGCCTTGTGAAGTTGTGGCTTGGGGCCATCATTAGGAATCGATCCTCCGTCGGGGTGGTTAGTGATCATGGGGGCGACGGAGTATTTCTGCAAGGGATGTGTTGTTTTAGCGCCAAGTAGCAGAATTAGCCCTGTGTTACAAGACAACTATTTAGGAAGATCCGGATCGTGGCGTGTGTTTAGATCGTAAGATCCAGATTGAGAGTTTAACAACCATGAATATTGTTCATCGCAGTAAAAATTAACCCAAAATGCTTATAAATTACCCTGATATAATATAAAAGTTATATACTTTTAGTGATAAAAAATTTCACAAATATTATAATACAAAAACTAAATGTAACAATTCACCCTTTTAAATGTTTATCCATCAATTTTTTTTTTAATATTATAAAAGTTAAAAGTTACAAAAAAACAGGATAAAACTTAGTCTAATTTACAATAAATTTATTATACATCTTATATGTGTAACATATTAAATTGAATACAAAAGACATTGCACACACGAGGTGTACAATAAATTTATTTACAATACGATAACTTTTACCCAACTTTTTATAACTTTTAATATGTTTTAATTAACTTTATATTTATTAAAAAAAATTGATAGATAAACATTTTAAAAAGTTAAGTGATAAATTTTATACATCCCGAGACCAATTTAACAAGATCTTACATGTAAAATTTTGATGTATGTAATAGTGAGAATTTACGGTCAAAGTTTTATACATTGGACACATTTTCCAAAGCGTAAAGAACTTTCTTAAACGGAGGTACTCCCTCCATTTCTTTTTGATGTATCCATTTGGAATCTGGTGTGGTTTTTAAGAAAATTGGAATATTGGTTTGTATGGGTATAAGTGTAATGATTGGGTGTAAGAGAAATTATTCACTAGTAGAAAAAACCCCTGTTGCAACCCCCTTGTTGCAGCGTACATGTAATAATACGCTTCAACAACCAGTAGGTCAACGCGGGTCAAACTTTATAAAGGGTTGTTGCAGCGTACAAATTAATTGCCCGCAGCAAGAGAGTTTTTTGCAGCGTACAAAGTAAAAGCCCCCTGCAATAGCCCATTTATTTTGCAGCGTACAGATAAAAGCCCCCTGCAATAAAAAATTTTAACATTTCATCTCAAACCTAAGGACCATTTCCACGCTCAGTACTCCCTCTTCTTCCCTCAGCTTTCCCTGCGTACTCTCTCACCTCCTCATTCTTCTTCTTCTTCATCTGCTCTCTTTCTCTCTCTAATTCGTGGTTTTTTTGGGTTTTTTGCAAGTAATTGTTGAAATTGGGTGACAATTCGTCTTGGTTTTTGTGAAAATTTGCTCGACTCCTTCTCTCCAAGCATCTGGCCTTCGACCTCAGCCTTCGAACTCAGCCGCCGTCGAACTCAGCCGTCGAACTCAGCAACTCAGGCGTTGCTCGGCCCTGCGTCGCTGTCTTCGCCGATGGGTCTGTGTTCTCGCCTCATCTCCCCCTAATTTCGTATTTTTAGGGTTTTCTTTTAGTCAATTCTTGATTTTTCCCCTAATTTCGTATTTTTAGGGTTTGATTATATAAATTATTCTTATTTTTTGTGTTAATTGATACATTTTTTCCGATTTTGATTGTTAGGGTTTTATTTTTTTCCGATTTTTTTTCCGATTTTGAATGTCAACCCTAAAGTGGATAATATTTGGTACCCTATGAATTACTATATCACTTTGATGATTTTCTATTTAGTATATGCTTTTACTATGGTTCTGCTTTATTTGTGTTTTGTTTATGTATCTGTTTCTATTCTTACTGGCACGATATATAGCTGGTTAGTTTCCTGTTAGTGTGTAAGAATTAATTGAGTTATTAGACCGTCTTGAGTTCGAACTGTTTGGATAGGAACTGAGACACCGGCCAATAGTGTGCTCTAAGTAGTGAAATATCTGTTAGATGTTGGTGTGTATTTTTCTAGTGAATTTTGTTGACTTTGATTTTCTTGATTTGGTAAATACTATCAGTCAAGTGCTAGGACGGTGAGGAAAGATAAGCCACGTGGGCGTCATCATGGTCTCACTCAACAGAAGAGGCAAGAGATAAAGGAAGCTTTTGAACTGTTTGACACTGATGGCTCAGGTTTTGAATCTGTTTAGTGTTTCGAATTTTATATGTCAAACCATTTAGTTTGTTCTCGCAATCTCTCCTGTTTGATTCAAATTGTTATTTTCAGGAACTATTGATGCTAAGGAGTTGAATGTTGCTATGAGGTATTATTCTTTGTAAATCCTAAGGTTTTGATATACCACTACACACTTAACACAGTTACCTGACCTAAAACTGCATCGTTGCAGGGCTCTGGGTTTTGAGATGACCGAAGAGGTATAAAATCTGTCATTTTGTTGGTTTTTTGTTGATTACGATTGAAATATTTCTTCTCTGAATACTTGCAAAAAGATAACCTATGTTCCTTCCACTATTCTTTTTCTTCTCTGGGTTCTAAGACACTCAGACAAGGGTGTGGCCTCCTTAACTGACACTTCAATATTTACCCAGAGTCTCATAATACCTCAACGGCTCAACCATCTCGAACCACATATTCATAGAGAAAATTAGAAAAATAAAACAGATGCAGAATGCAGAGTCAATTAGATTTTAGTGGAATAGCCATTGTTGAACGTAGACTGGTGGCGATGTGGAATCACTAGTAGAATTTAGAAGTCAATTACTCAGTAGTTGTTTAGCCTTGAATCTAGTAACTTAGCCATAGTTGAATTTGGTCTAGGAATAAGTTAAAGCACCTACTAGTGATTTAGCTATATATATATATATATTGAATACATATGTTTGTTTAACATAAGTTCCCTAAGGTATTGCTACTCTTGGGACGAGGATGATGATAACTGAGTGTCCAGAGCTCAGGCAAGTGAAATGGTGTGTCTAAAATTTTGGGATTAGGATATGATTACTGAGTATTCTCGGAGAAACATCTGGATGATGAATCTGTCTCTGCTCCCTCGCTTACGCCTTTTCTCCCATTTCCAGTCTGGAATACACTCCCCCAACATTCTCAAGTACCATCTTGCCACGTTACTGCTTCAAAACCAATATATATGAGCTTTTAATTTCATATTTTGAATATTTGGTGATTTGGAAAACTGGGATGAAGAGACGATTGGAATAAGATGACAGCTAATAATATGATTAAGGATCTCGTTTCTGGCTCAATCCTTAGTACTTGGTGATCTGAATTCATTTTCCTAGTAACTGCGCTAGATAAATTGATCAGCAATGTGATATTTCCAGCTTCGCTTATTGTCCAATCATTGTCCGTTGCCTTATCTGAGGTGATTTTACAATTCAGCTGCATCTTTGCTTTTGTATTCTCTCAGTTTAATTGAGATAGTCTTTCTTTTTTCCTCGTCACATTCATTTAAAATTCGATGCGGCCCTCTGTGTGCATACAAACTTTGGGATTGTGCAAGGTTCCTTCTGGCGTGGCTTTGACTTGATTATTACTCCCTCCATCAGGAAATAGTAGTCATATCACTGATATGTATTGCAAGGGGTCTTTGATTAAAAGAGTTTAGAGCAATGTGACAACATTTCTGGACAGAAGAAGTTCTAGTACGGAGTACAAAATATGATTCTGCAACACTCTAGCATTTATTTTGGTGACGCCTGTCCTCTGCTTCTTTTTACTTGTTCACTACAGTAGCACCAGTGCAAGAATTTGACTGCTTTACCTTTCCTTTGATTCTGATGGCGGAATCGCATGAAATCTTTATCTGTTTAGTAACATAAAACATTAAGAAACTAAATCCTCCTTGTTGAAAAACATGTGTCCAGAAGAAGAAACAAAGGGTTTTCTGGAAAAATCTTGATCCTTCTGTTAATATTCTTTGTATAACAGGGCGAATTATTGACCTGAACTTATATGGTGTGATTACTATCTTTTCTTTCCCCTCCCGACGGGATTGTAAAGTTAGATGGCTTGATCTCTATCTTGTGTATGACATTTGGTCAACAATGTAGTGAACTTTCTAGGACGTGGCAATCACTTACCATTATTTCCTTTCAAAATTGGCAGGGTGGAAATAATTCTGATTCTGATGATGATGAGAAACGCCGTCAGAGGAACCACCACCACCAATGCAGGCACCATGATGAGGAATAAGATGATTACTTTTCAGTTTTTAAGTTGAGCTCCCCCATCTTTATCCTTGGCTGTTAAAATAAGGGGTTGAGAATGTTTGGCGTATAACCATACCTGCTGCTTTATGTTTTCTTGTATGATGGCTCAATGAGTTGATGGGCCTATGTTATTCTATTATGTACTACTAAACAAAACTCCTGTGTGTTTTCCTATTGAATGGAGTTTTTGTTGTTGTTTTGTTTCTATTTTCTTTATCTCTTTCTCAAGTAACAAAACGGTGATCTACTTTGCTCGTGTTTGAAAAAATATCTTTTAGTAAACCAGGCATTTAGTTGCTTGTGTATCTTTGGTTTCTGTTGATAGAAGTGGAGCATAGAACAAATCTCGCGTTCTGTTTATGGGAGTACTTCTTAGCTGGGCTGTAAGTAACTCTGCAAGAGTTTTCTGTTTTGATATCAGGAGGATAGCTGCAATCTAGAGTTTTGTGATGACACGGCAAAATTCTTGTGTTTGGACTTTGGATGACAGAGAGATAGGCTCCTTGGTTTGGTGCACTGGTCCGTACAGGTGACATGAATATGACATCGGCACTGGATTTGGTAGGTTTCTGGGATTTTAGACTACGGAATGGCACAACCGCACAGGTACATCTATTGAATACTTGGTATGTTTTATGCTAAAAAGTATCTGTATCTGCATTGATTTCAGATCTTAGAAATATGGCATTGTAGTAATTTTTGCTTGCAAAAGAAAATGTAAGAAAAGAAGCACACATAATTAATCATAGTATTAAAAACATATTGCAACATATGAAGTAAGTTTCCAGATGAATAATTAGAAAAACAAAATTGAAATCCTGACTATCCACGGTTTCTTTTGCTGAAGCATGTCTAATTCAGAATGGATTTCAGAGTGAGCATTACCACCTTTAGCAAGGGATCCTTGATTAGCATCACCAAGTTCAGTAGCTCTTCTCCTCATAATCTGTAGTCATCAATGTGTTGACTGCATGCTCTATAAGTCTATAGTGGTTGATGTTACCCAACTGATCACGGTGTGCCCAATCTCTCATCAGTGTACCGATTTTTAGAACATCCGTTACCAATAGGGTGTTACGTTGCTTGGCTGCTCAGAATGCATAGGCCATGCTTATACTCTCAAGTCTCAACGCAACAATGACTCATAAACCCACCTGTCAGAGGGATGAGCTAGAATTTCTACTTGTTTTGCCCAGTCTGTTACCACAATTCCTCTGTTTTTCACTCTCTCTTCATACCCTTGTGGTAGTTGATGACTTCTCTCTTCACCTTGTTCAAAAACATCAACTGTATCGGAGTTTCTAAGCACCCATACAAACTTTTGTCTGCTTCTTTCCAATCCTATTGCCAATTCCTTGATCCGCTCGTAACTCAGCGATGTTGGTGATACATATATCACAGATCCTTCCTCTTGTTTATCTACCCATTTCTAGGCATTCATGTCTCTGTCTTCCACTTCCGCTTTTCAATTCCACAAGATTAAAAGGTCCAAGTACTTTTAAGTGTTTTGTCTCAGCATTTGTTGACCGCTTCTGCAACATTTCGACATATCTGCCTTCTACCAGTGTGGATGTGTTGTAGAGCCTTCCAGACTCCGGCACCCATCATTTGGAGGAAAGACATTTTAACATAATAAATGTTCATCTTCAAACATACTCCGTATAATAAAACACAAAGTAAAGAAATCGATTAACCCAGAAAGTGTAAAGGCTATTTTAAAACGGAGGTGGTAGTAATAAGTATTAGCAAGGTGACTTGGACGGATTACGTAATTAAATATTTATTTTACCGATCAATATTCTTCTCCCCCCTCACAACGTTACCGACTAAATATTTAAGGACTGAGATAGTGATAAGATAGTAAGGTTCCATAGAGATTCCGTGTGAATTCTTCCTAGACAACATCT